>NW_024704749.1:1110496-1524471 GCF_018977255.1 Callorhinchus milii | reverse complement strand
TGAGGAAGAGGGTCTTGAGACGTGCCTTGGAGGCACTTTAGTGCAAACTGAGGATTGAATCTGAGGCATTGGTGATGGCTCTGGATGGCTCAGTGCCGCAGGACCCGTTGGGGCAGCACTTGTATCTTTAAATATTGAGTTGATATTGTAGCTGTAGTGAGATTAGATAATCATTTCCACAAAAAAGACTGACCGGAAAAATCATAAGCAACAAAGTCTCTAAAGAGATTTGGTGAGTCTCACAAGTGAAGATGGTTATCATACTAGTGCAAACCAGGAGTTACCTTATCTTGCAACTGTTGTACATGTAACTAAGAAAAATGTTTCCTGTGAATATTTGTATGACAGCCTTTTCATTATTTTTATAGAAAAATTGGATAAGCCAGCTTTGTCATAATGTCGTTGTAAAATGCCATGCTAGTCATGCTGTTTGAGGTCCACAGAAGCCTCTTTTCACTCACTAAAATAAAATACATCTGATTATAATAATATGATATATTTAAAGGAAGTAATAATTAGAATAATTTACGTATTACATTTTTTGACACATGCAGAAACCCATCACCGTGCTTAAGAATGTCCAAACTAAGCTGAGATTTCCATGTATCCCACCTACACATGGAAATCCCAGAGATAGATTGTTGGAATACAATACGCACTCTCTCTCTTTCTCTCTCTCCCTGGAGATTCAAGATCCTCATCCTCACCTACAAGGCCATTCACGGCCTCGCTCCCTCCTACCCCTCCGACCTACTATGCCCCCTACCTACCTGCCCGTACCCTCCGTTCCTCTGGCTCCGGTCTGCTCCACATCCCCCGCCCCAACCGCCCTACCATCGGTGGCTCGGGCCTTCAGCCTCTCAGCCCCGAGGCTCTGGAACTCATCCCCCAGTGCCTTCCGCCTCCTCCCTTTCCTCCTTCAAGCCATCTCAAGACCTTTCTCTTCAACCGACGCATTTGGCTCCCCTCTCGTACTCCTACCCTCCTCCAGCCCCCCACCCTCCCTCACCATCTACCATCCCCCAATGCGGGTCCCAACCCAACTGTCCAGCGCCTTGGAGCATCCTCCCGACGTGAAAGGCTGCTCATAAATGATATCTTGTTGTTGGAGGGATGCATCCTGTTTACCTAATTCCGGAAATATTACGTGTAGGTTGGCAAACAATAACAACAACAACGACAAATTACATTTGTAAAGCACCTTTCACGTTGGGAGGATGTCCCAAGGGCTGAGCAGGATTTGGACCCTGACCTGAGCTGGGGGTAGGGGGGTGAGGAGGGAGCGTAGGGTAGGAAGGGTGACAGAATAGGCACGTCGAAGAGGATGGTTTGAGATGTGCTTTGAAGGAGGCAAGGGACAGCGGAGGGAGCGAGGGACTGGGATCTAAAAGAGAATTTAGGAGGAACTACTTCACACAGAGGGTAGTGAGATTAGAGCTCGCTGTGGAGATTTAATCAGATAGTATCGATGCATTCAAGGGGAAGCTGTACGTTCACATGAAGGAAAGGGGAATAGAAGGGAGCAAGGAGTGAGTGGAGACTTCAATGAATCATAGAATTACACAGCACAGAAGGAGGCCATACGGCCCATCGTGTCTGTGTCGGTTCTTTGAAAAGAGCTTCCAAATCAACCCCACTCCTCCGCTCTCTCCCCATAGCCCTGATCAACCCCACTCCCCCGCGCTCTCCCCATAGCCCTGATCTCCCCCGCTCTCTCCCCATAGCCCTGATCAACCCCACTCCCCCACTCTCTCCCCATAGCCCTGCAAACTTGTCCTCCCCAAAACCTGTATGGAATCTAAATACTGGCACAGAACAAGGTGGCCTGCTTCCATCCTGTATATTGTTTGTAAATCTTTGTAAATGGGTTCTCCTCCTGCTCCCACTGAGGAACCTGCGGTGTACTCATGACATGATAAGGCGCAGGATTATTATTCTTAAAATCTGATTACTGCAAACTCCATCACCCATGATAAACTCTGTACCCCCACCCCCTCCAAGCCCTTGCCGGACTCCCCTGGCTGCCTATTGCACAATGGTTTATTTCAAGATCTACATGACATGAAGCGAGCTTGGAATTGCATAGTGTTAATTATCAATTAAAAGTTTAGGTATATTACTCATTTAGCTTTTTAAAAAAAATGCTTTGCTCCTTGAAATAGCTACAGAGCCTATAGGGGGTGTTGTTGAGTTGTACAAGTTAGGATGAATGTAGAAGTGTTTCGTCCACAAAATATACAGTCAATTCACTTCACAGTATATTCTGTGAAGCGCTTTGAGACATCTTGAAGCATGATAAGGTGCTGTGTCAAATGCAAGAATTGTTGTTATTATTCTACTTAAAACTTTTGGAAAAAAGGGAAGCTGAAAGGTTCAAATTGTCTAAATTAGCTTTTTTTGTTGTTTATATTATTATCTTGGAAAATAAAACCACGTGATTTTTATTATTTCATTTCTCTAAACAGATCACAAACTTTTGCAGACCATGTCTTTAAGAGCCGTGACTCGAGCCCGTGCTATCCGTCTGTTGGTGGCTACAGGAGGTGGCTATGTTGGATACTGGCAGTATGGCAAGTACAAGGAACAGAAACAGGAGCATCAGGAGATTGAAATATTGAGGCCACCAAATATAGCTAATCCATGGCAGGTAAGTCATTTTGGTACCGTGACCAGTATTTAATACAATCCCACTTACTTCACTCCGACAGACCATCGCACAACCACTCCAGAGACATTTGAACAGAATATACACAGATTCAGCTTTTTTTTCCCCCTGGAAAAAATGCTTCATTATTAATCCTACATTTCTCCTTCCTCCCTCCCACTTTCTATCAATTAGATGTTTGCGCTCCTGGTTTCCTGGTTAAAATGGGTTCTCTTGTTGTTTAGATCAGTTGTCTTTGCTGTAATATGTCTCGGCAGCCTTTGTGATCCTTGGCAGACCCTCCTGCTCCATGTGTTTCTGGGTTTTCATTCACTTCTGCTTGGACTTCATTCCCTGCAGTCCCTGCTTGGATCAGGGACTGGGCTTAGCGAATTCCATTTGTTCTTGATCTTCTCGAAAAGATGAGGAATGCTCGCAAAGAAGCTAATTACTCCAACGCACTCCTCGCCGGTCTCCCCAGCTCCACCATTCACAAGATCAGCTCATTCAGACTCTGCCGCCCACATACTGACCCGAACCAAACTCCACACCCACATCTCACCAGTTCTGGCCCAGGCTCCACTGGCTCCCCATCACCGAACAGATCGACTTCAAGATCCTCACTCTCGTGTTCAAATCCCTTCCCTCCCTGGTCCCTCCCTCCCTCTCCAGCCTCCTCACTCCCCAATCCACCACCCAGCACCTCCGCTCGACTGGCACCGGCTCCTGCTCGTCCCTCACGCCCTCCGCCCCACCATCGGAGGTCACACTTTCAGCCATTATGCCCCAAAACTCTGGAACACTCTCCCTCAATCCCTCCGCCTTGCCCCCTCTCTCCCCTTCTTCAAGTCCCGCCTGAAAATCTTCCTTTTCAACCGTGTTTACGGCCACCTCCCCCCTGTCCCCAGGCTCGGAGTCAGGCTCCGCCACTGTTAAGCGCTCTGAGACACTACCCTGCGTAAAGGACGTGATATAAGTGCAATTGTTGTTATAATGGGTGCTAGGATTTACCAAGTGAAGTTTCAGATATAAAGTCAGTGAAGTATTAGAGCATTTTACAAAGGGATGGTCAGACCCTCATCTGAGGTATTAGGTTCAGTTTTAGGTTTAGCACCTTATGAACTGGTGAAGCAGGTTCAGCGTAAAAGGAATAATATGAAGCAGAGCAATTGAATAGCCTACATTACTCATTGCTTCAGTTTACTCATAAATGAAAATGATCACTTGGAAGTGAGGTGCTGAAGACCACTGGCGTTCCTGGAACTGTTCCTTAGCCCAAGTAACCTCTTTCAGGAGAGGAGGCAGAAAAGGGGAAGAGATATGTCTGGGAGATTGACAGAGAATGGATCAGGGACTGGGCTTAGCGAATTCCTAAAAAGTACAAAATGGGGAAGGAATTCCTTTCTGGATTTTCAAGTGACAATAATGTAACTAACTGTGCTTCTCGTCTGCTCTGCTGGGTTTAGGAAATCTACGTTCAAGCTTACACTTTCTCCTTATTACAACATTTATCAAGAAATGTCACAATGTATTCTCAGCGCTAGCGATGGTGAAAACATTCTATCAAGGTCACAACTGTCGTCCCATTGATCACATTTCCCTCCGTCAGTGTTCACTAATGTGTTAATGACTATAATCCCAAGTAGTAAAGTATTTAAATTAAAATTGGGATTACTTCAGCTTCTCTGCCCCTGTTCTTTGGAACTCCATCCCCCAGTCCCTTTGCCTCACTCCCTCTGTTGCCTCCTTCGAAGCACATCTCAAGACCTTCCTCTTCAACCACGCATTTGGCCACCCTCCTAACCCTACCCTCCACCAAGGCCCCCCCACCCCCTACGATCCCCATCCCAAACCCCTGCTCGTGTCCAAATCCCTAACTGTCCAACGCCTTGGGACATCCTCCTGATGTGAAAAGTGCTGTGTAAATGTTATTTGTTGTTGTTCTTGTTGTAGTATACTGTATTGGGAAACTCTGTACACCAGAAAGAGGTGTCGGTCATTCTAATGTTGATCATTCTACTGTTGGCCAAGCAAAGCAGAAATCAGTCACTTCCCTACAGCAAGACACTGCAGGTGTATAGCTATATAAAGCTTAAGGTCTTTCAGTTTTTTTCATAGACAATAACAACAACTTGCATTTACCCAGCGCCCTTCACACAGGGTAGTGACCCAGAGCACTTCACAGTGGACGAGTCTGACCCTGAGCCGGGGGAGAGGGAGGGGGGAGGTGACTGTAAGCACGATCAAACAGGAAGGTCTTTAGATGGGATTTGAAGGTGGGGAGGGAGGGGGCAAAGGGGAAGGAGAGAGTTCCAGAGTTGAGGAAGAGGGTCTTGAGACGTGCCTTGGAGGCACTTTAGTGCAAACTGAGGATTGAATCTGAGGCATTGGTGATGGCTCTGGATGGCTCAGTGCCGCAGGACCCGTTGGGGCAGCACTTGTATCTTTAAATATTGAGTTGATATTGTAGCTGTAGTGAGATTAGATAATCATTTCCACAAAAAAGACTGACCGGAAAAATCATAAGCAACAAAGTCTCTAAAGAGATTTGGTGAGTCTCACAAGTGAAGATGGTTATCATATAGTGCAAACCAGGAGTTACCTTATCTTGCAACTGTTGTACATGTAACTAAGAAAAATGTTTCCTGGAATATTTTGTATGACAGCCTTTTCATTATTTTTATAGAAAAATTGGATAAGCCAGCTTTGTCATAATGTCGTTGTAAAATGCCATGCTAGTCATGCTGTTTGAGGTCCACAGAAGCCTCTTTTCACTCACTAAAATAAAATACATCTGATTATAATAATATGATATATTTAAAGGAAGTAATAATTAGAATAATTTACGTATTACATTTTTTGACACATGCAGAAACCCATCACCGTGCTTAAGAATGTCCAAACTAAGCTGAGATTTCCATGTATCCCACCTACACATGGAAATCCCAGAGATAGATTGTTGGAATACAATACGCACTCTCTCTCTTTCTCTCTCTCCCTGGAGATTCAAGATCCTCATCCTCACCTACAAGGCCATTCACGGCCTCGCTCCCTCCTACCTCTCCGACCTACTATCCCCCTACCTACCTGCCCGTACCCTCCGTTCCTCTGGCTCCGGTCTGCTCCACATCCCCCGCCCCAACCGCCCTACCATCGGTGGCCGGGCCTTCAGCCTCTCAGCCCCGAGGCTCTGGAAGTCTATCCCCCAGTGCCTTCGCGGCCTCCTCCCTTTCCTCCTTCAAGGCCGGACTCAAGACCTTTCTCTTCAACCGTGCCTTCAGCTCCCCTCTCGACTCTCTACCCCCTCCTCGCCCCCTCCTTTCTCTCCCCTCACCCTGACCATTTCCCCCCAATGCTCGGGTCCCGACCCAACTGTACAGCGCCTTGGGATGTCCTCCCGACGTGAAAGGCGCTCCATAAATGAAATCTTGTTGTTGGAGGGATGCATCCTGTTTACCTAATTCCGGAAAATATTACGTGTAGGTTGGCAAACAATAACAACAACAAATTGCATTTGTACAGCGCCTTTCAAGTCAGAAGGACATCCCAAGGCGCTGGACAATTGGATCTGCACCTGAGCTGGCGATTGGGATCAGGAGGGGTAGATGGCAGGGAGAGTAGGGGTAGAAGGGTGACAGAAAGGCACGGTCAGAAAGGAGGGTCTTGAAGGAGGCAAGGGAGGGGGCGAGGCGGAGGGACTGGGATGGAATTCCAGAGGGTTGGAGCAGAGAGGCTGAAGGCCCACCCTCCAAACGCCAAGGCTTGGGGACCCCAGAGTGTGCATTGGGGTACTGTTGGAATCTAACCAGTTAAAACTGCATAGTTTGCCATTGATATCGCTGTCTGCCCAGCTTTCCCGCTACTTTCCCAGCGAGGTCCACCGTTAGATCTTTGTCTTGCAGGATTAACATTAAATATATTTACTTATTTACATTAAAATGTTAAGTTTGCTTAGAAAGAAGAAAAATGACTGGTTGGCCAGGAGGTTTAGCCCAGGGATCTAGTACTAGTAACTCCAGTACAGACTGATGCGTTCAAAGGCCTCTAAGGAAAATGAATCAATATTTGCAGTAAAAAAAATCATGTTTACAGTGAATCAGGTTTACAGGGGAAAATTTGGTGAGTTTCTGGGATGGGGAGGTCAAGTGGGTGGTGATTCAATCCACAGGTCAAAGCAATGCGATGACCATGTGGACCTTTTGGGATAGCTTTTTTCCCCCTATGAATCTTGTCAAAAGGAATCGTAACAGATGGCAAGGAGATGCATCTAGAATATTCCTGCATCTAAAATGGGAAGAATAATCAGTGGAATTATTTTATGTTGAACAAACTCCCTCTAGCTGCAAAGAAAAATATATTTCAACTTGCTGTATTTAATCTTTGTATTTCTTACACCCCCCCTCCCCCCCCCCCACCCCCAGACACGCCTTTTCGACAAGAATATTGAATACCAGGGCATTCCTGAGTAGTTAAGATTTTGTGCAACAAGCCTGGACCAGTTTAAGTTGCTACAAAGCTGCCCAGCCATGGAATTTTAAATAGAAAACTCCCTCTAGGCCATGCATCCCCTTAGATTGCCTTGTTCGTAGTCTCCCATCTGTGTACGATGGTGGCTATATGACCCCTTGATTGCAATGCTGTTTGAGTGTTCCTTTTGTATCCCATTGTACAGACATCAGTTGAGCGCATTGTTCAAAACAACAGTTTGCATTTTATATAGCGGCTTTCATGCCGGGAGGATGCCCCAAAGCACACTCACGGTGTCGACTGGGAACCCGGGCTGGGAGTGGGGGTGGGGGTGGGAGCCAAAGCTGACCGTTGGGAAGGGGAACGGTGACTGAAAGTACGGACAAAAAGGTTTGTTTTGAGTCATCCCTTGAAAGGGAGGGAGGGAGGGAGGGAGGGAGGGAGCGGAGCGAGTCAGGGGACCTCTGGATAGGGTGAAGTTCCTTGAGAGCAGGGGCAGAATGGCTATGCTGCCCTGGGTGAGGGCACTACATCAATGCAAATTGTTGTTGTTGATGG
This sequence comes from Callorhinchus milii, assembly GCF_018977255.1. Classification (NCBI taxonomy): domain Eukaryota; kingdom Metazoa; phylum Chordata; class Chondrichthyes; order Chimaeriformes; family Callorhinchidae; genus Callorhinchus; species Callorhinchus milii. The sequence goes on along the minus strand of NW_024704749.1, from coordinate 1,516,802 downwards.
TGGGGGCGGATAGGGCAGTGACAGAAAGCAGGCCGGGGTTTGCTGGGAGAAGGAAGCAGCTGGAGTGAGCAGCGTTGAAGGAGGTCACTGGGTTAGGGTGAGGCAAGGCCGTGGAGGGATTTAAAGGTGAGACAGAGGATATTCACCTCAATCGCCTGGGGAATGGGGAGCCACAGGACAGGGGTCAACCTACTGTAATAGAATTGAACTGCGGTCAGTCAGACCGCACGGTTTATTGTGGTCCTGTACATTCTTGTGTTTTTGTCAACTATTTTTCTTGTCTTTCAGAACCGACGTTGTCTAGTTTATTTGTCTAGTATCTACAGCACATTTCAGCAAATCAGCAAGGCCTGAATTACCAGCCAGCACTCTGATTTGTCGCATTTTAATCTGCAGAACAATTTTTATTTGTCAATTATAGCTGGTGCGTCTGGAATCCAGGATTAATGTCACTGAGACGAAAGACAGATTGTATTAGTTTCCATTACGATAATCTCTGCGCTGGGGCAGGTCTGCAGTCAATGAGTACACACTTTTGTGGTAAAGAAAGATGTGGCGGGAAAAATAAATTAGCAATCCGTGAGAGACTTCATTTTCCTGAAGTGAAGTGAGACGTGAAAGGATATGGAAGGTAAAATAAACTATCAAAACTGTTGAGATTAGTTTGTGAAGAGATTATTTTCCTGTAGGACACTAACTGTTAGAAAATGGTTATAAGTTTTCTGTTCAACAATCAATGTAATAATCTCCACACTCCGTTGGGTTTCATAATCAATATAGATTTCTATTAAATTTTTTGATGATATTGTTTTAGGATGGCCATCTTTGGAATTACTGTCCTGTGTATGAAGTATTTTCATTTGTAAAGTTTAATCAATGATTTTATCTATATAGATTTTCTTAAGACTGTAAAATATGGAAACTTGTGGGTGTTTATACAAGGGTAAGGATATGTAAGGATACTCCCATATCTTTCTATTCCCTTCTCCCTCTCATATGTATAACTAGCTTCCTCTTAACTGCATCTATCTGATTCAAACATCATTCGGAGTGGTGAGAAGTTCCTCCAAATTCTCGATTAGGTCTCCTAGTTGCTACTTTACACAGATACAACTTGCACTTATACAGTGCCCTCCTCGCAGGGTAGATTCTCTGTGCGCTTAAAGTATAAGGTGAGAACTAGGGGATCTAAAAAAGAATTTAGGAGGAACTTCTTGGTGGATTCCTCCACCAGCAAGTAGCTTAGAACATTAGCCGTCTCTTTGAAAATTATTTTTTCAATGTAAATATTTTGTTGTGTAAATTTTCAAATGATCAAGCCTTTAGTAGTAAAGCACAATATGCAGCAGATTCAAATGATGTTTGGGCCATGAGCATTCACGTGTAATGTTCATGATTAACTTCTGAAAGAAGTGAGTATGTTACACGTACAGTGATGGGTTGGGTGGTACATGGTTGTGTTCTCACAAGGATGTATTGATGTGTAACAGTGAGAATGTGAAATAGATATATCACAAAGGCGTATTTTGTCCACTTGGATGCTGAAAATGCCAATTATAAATTTGTTGCCTTCCTGATTAAGCTGCAGACCATTCAGAACTCTGTAGCTCGTGTCCTCTCCCTCACTATGCTCTGAGAGCCTATCCTCGGCCAGCTCTTTTGGCTCCTCATCCCCCAGAGGATTGAGTTTAAGATCCTTGTCCTTGCTTTTAAATCCCTCCAGCGTCATGCTTACTCTCCCTCTGCGACCTTCTCAAACCTACCAATCAGTCCACTCCCTCCGCTTGGTAGCCACAGGGGTGCATCTCATCACCTGCCCTGCCTGTCCCACCATCAGTTGACCACTGGTGGCCTTCAGTCTTTCTGCTCTCACTATCTGAAATTTCGTCCCTTTGCCTCACCCTCTCCCTCACCTCCTTCAGGGTCTATCGCAAGACCTTTCTCTTTGACCTTGCATTCAGTCATCTTTTCCCTCATCCCAGAATTTCCAACTCCCAGCTTTCTCGACATGAAAGGCTCTATATACATGCAGTTTATTGATGTTGGTTTGGGAATCTGGAGCACATCTTCATACGGTGGTTCTGGTAAGATTATTTTCCCTATTGGTTAGAATGTTCATTCAATTTGATTATACTCACACTAAAAGTGGTACATTAATTAAAATGAAGCCATCCTCTGTTAATCTCATGACACAGATATAAATGGAAATAGCTTAGCAAAGAGATAGCAAAGAAATTACCCAAGCTTATTTTTTATTAAGAAACTTAATAAACACTAAATTTATTGTTGAAACACCACTCTGTTAATCGTTATCAACTCGTGAAACAAGGCAGGTGTGGGGTGCAGTACACTGGAGCCTTAATAAACAGAGAATTAGCAAAACATGTCTACTGTCCTCCACACAATGTGTCACTGATGATAGCTGTGATAACCTGAGTGAATACTGAGAAGAGATGCTTTCTTGGAAGACAGGATAACGAGAAGGCTGTGCCGTAAAAGCATAGTAGGTATAGACTGTGATTGAATCACCCTTTCGGTCAGGAAAGGTGTTTGGAATGGAGAGAAAATGTTTTAAAGAGGGACTTTTGTGACCTAGTGATAGAGAAATGTTTTGAAGCACCAGGGTGTTGCTCACAAGAGAATGATGAACATGACTCTCTATATTAATCCCTCCAAAACAAAACAATAATAAATTGGTCATTTTCAATCCATGACTGTTTGTGGGACATTGCTGTGCGCAATGTGCTGCCGCGTTCGCCCACAAATATACAGTCAATTCACTTTATAGTATATTCTGTGAAGCGCTTTGGGACGTCAAGAAGACGTAAAAAGCGCTATATCAAATGCAAGGATTATTAATATATTTTATGTTATAATTCACTATAACCACTGCATTCACACAGGGATTAGACTGAAGGAGACTGGCCAGTTCTCATCCTCTCGGCATATTATCTATAGCACAGCAAGATCCCCCAAAAATGGAAGAAATAACTTTTTAAAAATCACCCTCGGGGAAAATCCCAATAATTTAATATCAAAAAAGTTCTTATGGGTCAAACGATTAGAAAAGAAAAGAGCAATTCTGAAAGAATTCAAAAGGAAAGAATGGATGTTAAATTGGAATACTCGCTCCCCAAATATTTGGAAGTAGAGTATTTGATTTTTCTTTTGGGGGATTGAATTTTTTATTATCTTCACCACTTTTCATATCCTTGCTTCTCCTTGAATTTTTTTATTTTAATCTCCCGTGAAAGTGATACGTGTGTGAAGGAGCGAGCAGGGGAAGAGATAAGAAGTACTGATTTTCCTTATCTGAATAACTGATTTATTGACTGTATAATAACTGCAAGCTCGTACTTGAAGAATAGTGTAAATCTGAGGAGAAAGAATGTTTTGCAGGAATTTTCTGAGACAAGTGTAACTAATGCAAAACAACAACTAGAACAACAAAATGACATGTGTAAAGCGCCTTTCACGCCGGGAGGACATCCCAAGGCACTAGACAATCAGTGTTTCGGACCCGAGCTGGGGGTCGAGATCGAGGAAGGTGGAGGGCAGGGGGGAAGGAGGGTGATCGAAGGCACGGTCGAAGAGGAAGGTCTTGAAGGAGGCAAGGGAGGGGGTGAGACGGAGGGACTGCGGGATGGAGTTCCAGAAGTTGGGAGCAGAGTGGCTGAAGGCTCACCTACCAATGGTGTGGTGGGCGAGGAGGGGGTTGTGAAGCAGGCCGGAGCCCACTGAGTGGAGGGAGCGAGCAGGTTGGTGGGGGTTAGGAGGTCACAGGGGTAGGGGGAGCAAGTCCATGCAGGGCTTTGAAGATGAGGACCAGGATGTTGAACTGTATCCTCTGTGTGATGGGAAGCCAATGGAGTCGGATGAGGAGGGGGTTGATAAGGTTATGGAGCCTAGTGCGGGAGAGGATACGGGCTACAGAGTTCTGGAACATCAACAAGTAGAGAGGTTGATGTTTTTTTCCCTTCAACCCGGCGACTTCTGTTTTTATTCAGATTTCCAGCATCTGCAGTATTTCGGCTTGTTTCCCCCCCCACAGCAATCTTAGAGGTCAGCTAACTTTGCTCTTGTGCTTCACTGAACTTGTTAGATTACTGCCTTGTAATTAGCTTTGCATGTTAATCAGTGCTATTGGCTAGTAACCTAAGGCACTAAATATCTGCAGTATTCATGATCCACTTGTGTTCTGCTGCACAGCACCTCACAAATCATTTCTTGTTTCTAAAATAAATATTAGCAATGAAAATTAAATGCATGGACTACTCGATTTGTATTCTTTTAGTGTGCCATTTCTCATTTGGGGCAGTATTACTGCTGGAGGATTAAGGCATTACTGTGTTGTTCAGGCTAACATTCAATTCTGGATCTGCAAGTTGATTATTTAAATGTAAGACTTTAGATTTAACCAGGTTTCTGATATATGCAGAAACCCATCATCATGCTTAAGAGTATCCAAACAAAACTGAGAGTTCCAAGAATCCCACCTACACGTGGAAATTTGCGGTGTATTAGAACGAAATACACGCTCTCTCCCTGGAGGGATGCAACCAATTTAATAATAATAATAATTAATAAGCCTTGCATTTGATATAGCACCTTATCACGTCGTCGGGGCGTCTCAAAGCGCTTCACAGGATGCACTATCTAGTGGATTCACTGCGTATTTTGTGGGTGAAACGCAGCAGCCAGTTTGTACTCAGCAGCGTCTCACAAAAAGCCATGGAGTGAGAGATCAGTTTTATTTGGGGGGATTGTTGGCCAAGACACCGGGAGAAACTCTCTTCTCTTTTCAAATGGAGTCCTGTAGCTCAGTGGTTAGAGCACTCGCTTTGCAAGTGAGAGACCTGAGTTCAATTCCAGGCAGAGGACGAAACCTTGGGCAAGTTTCCTTACTCCACACAGAGCCTAATAATAATCCCTTCAAAACAAAAAAACAATAATAAATTGGTTATTTTCAATCTACGACTGTTTGTGGGACATTGCTGTGCGCAATTGGCTGCCGCGTTCGCCCACAAATATACAGTCAATTCACTTTACAGTCTATTCTGTGAAGCGCTTTGGGACGTCCTCCCGACGTGAAAAGCGCTATATCAAATGCAAGGATTATTATTATTATAAATGGCACCATGGGATCTTTAACATCCACTTGAACAGGCAGACAGGACCTTGGTTTAACATCTTATCTGAAGTACAGCAACTCCAACAATGCCACACACCCCCTGCACTGCATTGGAGTGTCAGCTTACACTATGTGATTTGAAGTCCCGATGTGGGGCTTGAACCCACAACCTTCTGATCCAGAGGTAAGAGTGCTCCCTCTGAGCCAGGATGTTGCAGGGTGGCAAGCTGTCTGGCAAGCTTACCTGCTCCTTGTTTAGCTAGGACTACTCTAGCCATTAGGGCTTTGTCTCACATAGTTAATGGGAGCTGAGTGGGAATAATCCCAGCCCTCAGTGACTGGTCTGCCCCTCCAAGTCTCAATGATGAGCCAGGTTGGATGGCTGTGCAGTCATCAGCAGTGCCCAGGACTTCACAAATGTGTCGGAGGAATCCTCTCCACTGTGTGCCCAGGAGCTCATTAAGGAGAACTGTTTGCACAGAGGACTTATACGCTATCAGCTTGACCTGCATTGGGACCTTGCTGTCCTTGAAGAGAGCTGAGCACGATCAGAATGCCCTTTGCCCCCTCTCAAAGCAGGCCCGCAGGGTTGGGTCCAAGCAAACGTCGGTGTCCACCACAATCTCCAGGTAACTGGCATCTTCTGCAAGACATTTGAAGCTTTCTTACTTGTTATGCTACAACAACAACAACAACAGCTTGCATTTATATAGTGCCCTCCAGGCTGGGAGGCGTCTCAGAGCTTAACAATGGTGGAGCCCAAGGCTGAGCCAAGGGGAGGGGGAAGGTGACCGTTGTGCGGTCAAAGAGAAAGGTCTTCAGGTGCGACCTGAAGATGGGGAAGGAGGGGGCAAGGCCAAGGAGTTGAGGGAGTTCCAAAGTTTTGGGGCGTAGTGGCTGAAGGCACGGCTGCCGATGGTGGAGCGGAGGATTCGGGGGACACGGAGGAGGTTGGTCGGACCCAGTAGAGCAGAGGCAAGAACAGGTACTGCTGTGGGGAGAGAGGAGGTTAGAAAGATGGGGTGGGGGGGCAAGGAATGGAGGGAATTAAAAACTGGAGTGAGGATCCGCTCTGTGACAGGACTCAGTGGAGTTTTGCGAGGACTGGAATAATCGGGGTACGGAGTTTAGTTTGGGCGGCAGAATTTTGAATGAGTTGAATTTTGTGAATAGTGGAGGAGGGGAGACGGCGAGGAGGGGGTTAGAATAGTCCAGTCGAGAGGTGACAAAGGCACGGACAAGGGTTTCAGCAGCTTTTGGGGTGAGGTTTTGTCGGAGGTGGGCAATGTGGCAGAGGTGGAAGAAAGTGGTGGACTAAATACCTTTCATCCATCAAAATGACATTGTACAAATTATGGTTGTTTGGTCACTCCATGGCTATTGTGAGACATTGCTGTGTGCAATTGGCAGCTGTGTTTCCTCCACAAAATACAGTCGATCCACTTTACAGTATGTCCTTTGAGACATATCAACGACGTAATAAAGCACTATAGCATATGTGACAGTGATGATTATTATCATGCCGCTGAGACCTTCAAACTGATGACCTTCTAATTTAATTTTTAAAATCCCGAATAGGCAAAGTTGGGTGTCAGTTTGTATGGCTTCTGAAACCTTGCCATTTTGTTAATCTGAAGGCGTGCATGTTCCTTAATTGCGCATGGAAATGGTATCAGATGTGGTCTGTAGCAGTTTTCCAAACGACAAGTAATGATTTAAAATTAAATAACTGCAAAAATCTCTTTGTGGTGTGTGGCCAGCCAGCAAACACGTTGAATGTTGGCTACTAGAATTTCTAGCCTGTGTCCGCATTCTCTCGCTCTCCAATTTCCCCCGTTGCTTTCTATCCTCTTTTCTCCTCTCTGTGTTAGTTGTTTCCACTTTTTTTTTGCTGCTTTGAGATGACGTCCCAATTGCTCTCCTTATTCTTCCTCCCAAAATGTATATATTATTAGTAAATTACATCAGCTATCTCTGGCCCCAAATACTAGTCAATGTCCTCCTACTGAAACTGTGTAAATGCAATTTGTTGTTGAAGTTGTTTGTGATCTTCTTCACCGTTAGCCGTACTCTCCATTTTGTGTTATCCACAAAGTTAGTCATTATGCCCCAATATCTGATCAGAATCATAGAAATGTACAGTACAGAAGAAGGCCATTTGTCCGTTGTTCTTTTTAAAGAGAAACGTTTTCAGTCCCATTGACCTGCCGTTTCCCCATAATTCCTGTAATTGACTCCTTTTGGATATCTTGTTCCCTGGCAGAAGCTGATATTAATCACCGCCCTCAGCAAGGCATTCCACATCCTAACCACTCTATGCTTGATAAAGATCTTCCAAACTTCCCCATTTGCTCATTTACTAACTGTCGTAAATTAATGTCTTCTAATGCTCGCCCTGACCGATGGAAATTATTTCTCCTCATTGACTTGTTATCAAGTCCCCTATTAATGTTTAAAAGAACTAGTATCAGGCCACCCCTCAACCATCATTGTACCAGTGGGGAAAAAAGCCAAAATTCCTACAGTCTCTGCTCATAGGCCAAACCACTCACCCCGGGATCATTCTCTGCATCCCCTCTATCCTAAAGTAGGGTGACCAAAACTGGACAAAGTATCTATATAGATGGGGGAGACGGCCCTCTTGTCTCGCTATTTGAACAACAACCCTGACCCTAACTCTCTTTCCTAGCCTTTAACCAGCTCTATCCATGTTGCCACTTTTTCTTTGTTGAACCATCATTTTTTTTAAAAAAGCCTCTTGATGGTATGGCTTTATCAGAAGACGTCGCTCTCTCGCTCGCTCTCACTCGCTCGCTCTCTCGCTTGCTCACTCGTTGATTGACGCACAGAGCGCTGCCAGCTGATGCCCACATCTCTTGTAAATCAAGCAGCCCCAAGCCTATAATTCTGTTTAAGGAACCCCATCAAACTTCTCATAAAGCTTTAAATAATCTCCTATTGACATTTTAATATTGTATCTTTTCACATTAATATGGTCTGTTTTTGATGTTAATCCTGAATAAATTGACAGGGCAGACAGCTGGCTAAGGACACTAGTCTAAGTGCCTCTTGTCAGGGCTCAGGATTAAACCTGAGAAAAGCGATGAAGGGCTTTCTTTTCCTAACGGCAGGCAGCGCAAAGCTGAAAGTGAATTCAGCTCGAGAGCATAATCCTGGTCCTAAATGTCGCAAAACCTTATAGAATGAAAAGCTTGGGGTATTATTAACTGCTCAAACACCTTTTTTTAAAACACGATGGCTGTTGTTTGACTTCAGTTTTATTTTGACGATGACCCGGAAACAAATTTGAATAAATTATGAAAACTCGACAAGTTATTTGCGTTCGAGGAAGAGAACTGGCTCCAAGGTGACATGCTTGGTGACGTGAATGTCGGAACTGAACCAACCCTCTGTGGCGGGCTCAGTAGCCCTGAGCCAGGTGGTATTCCAGGGCACTGCTGATCCCAGCCCGGCCTGACTCATCAGCAGGACCTTGGAAGGGCAGACCAGTCACTGGGGACAGGGAATCCTCCCACTCAGCTCCTGTTAACCCTGCAGCCAAAGCCCTAACGGGGAGGGTGGTCCTAGCTGGACAAGCGGCAGGAAAGCTGGCCAGACAGTGATATCAATGGCAAGTTATGTGGTTTTAGCTGGTTAGACTCCAGCAGTTACCCCAACACACAGTCTGTGCTCCCCAAGCCTTGGCTCTCGCTAACCTGTACCTAATAGCCTCCAGAATTAAGTAATCAGGATATGTCCCTCCAGGGAGAGAGAGAGATCGCATTCCAACAACCTATCTCTGGGATTTCCATGTGTAGGTGGGGTGCATGGAATTCTCAGTTTAGTTTGGATCCCACATACAGTCGTGGATTGAGTGACCAAAGTATTATTATGTATTTATTTTTGATGGGATTATTACCCCCAGAAAGCAATCCACCAATCGACTAACAAGCAGGTTCCTACTTACTGCTGGGTGAGCAGTAAGCCATTGCAGTAGGAATGCTGATTACTGCTGAAGGGAAATTCCTTGTTTAGCAGTAATTATTCCATAGGCCACATTTAAAGTTTAAAAGGTTATTTATACGTTACTAGGTCTTGCAAAAAGTCGTTTGCCTTTCCTATAAAGCCTTCTGGTACCAGTCACTGGAAGGCATACAAAAAAGAATACATGCGGAAAGGCTCCTTAATTGTTAATGCGTTGTGCTGTGCCAAGTCTACGGCCGTTCTCTAAGTGTGTTCTCGCCGTTGGTTGTAGAGACTTCGATGTTGCATCTCACAAATATTTTCCTTTGCATGTCTATTTTTTTTGGTGCGTTTGGGGTTCCCAGTACTGCACCTCACAGACTGAAACCTGGGTTTGAGTTCCTGCATTCTGGATTGTCGTTCTCAGCCACAGAGCACACAGATCACTGATGCTCGCTGGCGGTGCATGTAGATCTGTTGCTTATTCTCTCTCTCTCTCTCGCTCCCTCTCTTTCTCTTTCTCGTATAAAGTGGTGGTGTTTTGAGGTTGGTTTAGATGTAGATGAGGTGGAAAATATAAATCTCCTTCCCCTCTCACATCAAATAAAATCCCTAATATTAAAAGAGTGCACTCAGTTTATGAGGAAGTCCAGATTAATGTGGTTTAAAATGTTTCGTTCAGGATTCCATTCTTATTCTGAAATAAATCCTGCAACAGTTCCCTTCTTTAGTAGTAAAACTGTTTAATGCTGCTGTGCTCTGATTAGGCAAAGTAATCCTAGTGTTTTTTTTCAAAAAATAAATCATGTTATACACTAGAAATAAATCTCACAACCAACGCAGCCAAAACCCTCGTCCACACCCTTGTCACTTCCTGGTTGGATATTCCAGTGCCCTCCTCGCTGGTCTCCTTAGTTCCACAAAATAAAAAAGTACAATTAATCAAAGCTCCGTCGCCCGGATACTCACTCGCACGAAACTCCCCACCCCCATCCCCCCGGTCCTTCCCAGGCTCCACTGGCTCCCAATTACCGAACGGATCGATTTCAAGATCCTCTCATTCGTTTTCAAATTCCTTTATCCCCTCGCACCTCCCGACCTCTCCGACCTGCTCACCCCCAACTCCCCCACCCACTGTCTCCGCTCGGCTGGCTCCCTTGTACCCTCCGCTCCACCATCAGTGACCATGCCTTCAGCCACTACGCCCCCAAACTCTGGAACTCTCTCCCTCAATCCCTCCTCCTTGCCCCCTCCCTCCCCACCTTCAAATCCCACCTAAAGACCTTCCTTTTTGATTGTGCTTTACGGTCACCTCCCCCCTCCCTCTCCCCCTGGCTCAGGATCAGACTCCGCACTGTCAAGCACTCGGGGACGCTGCCCCAGGTGAAGGGCGCTGTATAAATGCAAGTTGTTTTTTAATCACATCCATTTTTTTTCTTGATCCTGCCCTCTCCAACACAAACACATTGCTGTCTCTCTGACAACACTAGACTGTGTTCCCCGTTCCTAATCCAGGGATGCTGAGGCCAGTTACTTCACCTCAACTGTGATCAGCGAATTCAACACAGCCTCCTGGCCGGTGTAGCCCAGTGCTGCATTGGATGGTACACTTCCCCACCAGACCAATGGGACGGCTCCATAAGGAGGTTTCAAGAACAAATGAGATAGATTTATGTTAGAAAATAATATCTGGGGAGACAGTGTGTAGTTTGGGCCACAAATGCAAGGAATATTATTATAACTTGTCAAGCAACTTCCAGGATCTGGTGGAAGGTGAACCAGATGGGACTTAGTTTTCTTTCCCTGAACAAATTCTTATGTTCTTAAGTTTTCAAGAAAATCTAGTGTGCTATTTCTACAGCAGTGGGGGAAGTTGGGAAGCTAAGTAAATAAGGTAACATACACTCAGCCTTTTCTCAAAAAGAAATTCTTCTTGTTTTTGTTTCAAAAGCATTACGATACTGGTAAGTGAGAACGCTGGGCTTGGGTTGGGTTGGCTTGGGTTGGGTTGGATGGGGCTGGCCTAGTAACTACGGATAATCTCCCATCTTCCCTGCCGCTAATTTTGCTACAATTTGCAGAGATGTGAAAGGAAGGGAAGGTGTGATGTCTTCCAGTTTTGGTGACGTTTCCAAAAAGTTGAATGATGTAAACTGGCTCCATCCATTGCAGCAAGCGAAGGCGAAATTATGGGTTAAATCAATTCCTGTGTTGAATGATAAATTGGTGTAAAGTACTGTTTGGTTAGGAGCCCGCTTATTTAAGGTGTATGTTTTAAACAAGATAATAAACTACTTCTTGGTGCCCACTGAAATAATAATACTGGAAACCATGAATATCCCTCCATGATTATTATGGAGAATAAATTATATCTTTATGAGAATAAATGAGTCACTTATAAGAAAGGGGGGGGTGGGGTGGGGGAGGAATCTGGCTTTTTGGAAACTTGCCTGGCTTCTTAGTGTGGTAACCCTTAGAGCACTAGTTAATGTAGCATCCGTGGAGAGAGGAAAGTGAGTTAACGTTTCATCTGAAATGTTAACTAATTTTCCCGTCTCCCCGTAGATGCTGCCTGACCTGCTTGCTGAGCGTACCCAGCGACTTCTGTTTGTAGTTATTATACTAGTCGCTGCAGCTCCACGCACTGCACTGCACTGCACTGCACTGCACGGGGGCTGAAACTTCCCCAGGTTTTCATAACTTGTCTAAAAGAGAGAATTTGCGATCTGGTGGCTCAGTGTGTGAGTGCACTGTGTGATTATTGAGACTGAGTCTGTGTCAAGACAGACAACAACCAAAAGCCCTAGATATTCTCAGCGAGGATAATTGTGGGCGCTTCCATTATAAACTGGCCATTGTGCCGCTGGCCTGATCAGCAAACTGTGTGTTGGGCTCATCTGTGATGCCCTCGATGGCTGAGTGGGCCATTGTGAGTTGCCCCCATATGGAGAATAGCCCATTGTGTATCCACACACATTGGAGAACGACCTTACATTACCAGAGTGAGTCACTGCTTTTAAGGAAGAATAAGACGCGTAGGATAAAGGTCAACTTTCAAAAGGTCCCGAACAAAGCAAACTCCTTTTTAGGTATTGTGAAACCATTTGCTCTGCGGAGATCAGCCTTTTCTCAAAAAGAAATTCACACTTGTGTATTTTCTATTAAGCAGTGAGGGATGTTGTCTGTCACATTAGCATGGTGGGTGTTTCCTCTCTCCCTCTCTCACTGCAATGTCTTTAATGTATTTGTCTTCCAGGCTGGTATGCATGAAATGGGTAGGAATGCCTAACATTCCACAAAACAATATTGAAATAAAATTCTTGGCAGTTGGTACTCCAGAAGTTAAAAATAATTGCTGCAGGAGCTTATGCGTTGAAACCCTGTATAATAATAATACAATATTAATAACAACAACCCTTGCATTTGATATAGTGCCTTATCACATTGTTATTTGTTTATCACAAGTAAATTGTGTGACCGAGACTCACTCACTCTCTCTCCCTCTGTTTCTCTGTCTCTCTCTGGATCTCTGTGTGTCTGTGTGTGTCTCCCCTTTTCTCTCTCTTCTCTCTCTCTCTTTTCTGACTCTCTTTTCTGTCTCTTTTCTCTCTCTCGTTTCTCTCCTCTTTTCGCTCTCTTTCTCTCTCTCGCTCTCTTTCTCTCTCTCGCTCTCTTTCTCTCGCTCTGTTTCTCTCGCTCTCTTTCTCTCGCTCTCTTTCTCTCTCTCTCTCGCTCTCTTTCTCTCGCTGTTTCTCTCGCTCTCTTTCTCCCTCTCGCTCTCTTTCTCTCTCTCGCTCTGTTTCTCTCTCTCTTGCTCACTCTCTCGCTCGCTCTCTCTCCTCTCTCCCTCTCTTCTCTCTTTTCCCTCCCCACTTTCTCTTTTCTCTTCCTGTCTTTCTCTTTCCCTCTCTTTTCTCTCTCTCTCTACAAAGCTTGTTGCGCATTGACATTTCTACAGCATCTGTGCCGTTTGCTGATAAAAAGGAAAGCCGTCAGTCAGCAAACTGTGGGGGATTTGGCAGCTGTGGTGGTGTTGACATCACTTCCGGGCTGTGGGGAGTCAGTTAATCCTGTGCTCATGTGTCACTCCAGTCAGTAGCCGCCAAACACTGAAGGGAGGGAAATGGTGAGATGTCGTAAACCTCTGAATAATCCCACATGTTACAATCTACACAAAGTTAAAATCCACACCCGGAGACCTCAGTCCACCAATGCCATCCCGACAGAGCAGCGAGACACCGAGACCTCAGCCCCACCAAATGGTGCAAGTAGGCGAGCGCGCTTCAGGTACTGCCCATCATCTCTCTCTCTCTCTCTGTGTCTCTGGAACAGCCATTGCTGATCAACAGGGCTCCCGTTTAATCACCTTTCAGCCAGTCCGTGCTGGCTGAGTTAGCTGATTAGCTGGGATATATAGAGTTATTGTGCTGTGACAGAGAAACAAAACCAGAACAAAATCAAACTAAAACCATCGGTTTAGCGGCGAAACTGAATTGTCATTGTGAGAGGGGATGCAGGAGAGGGAGGGAGAGGGAGAGAGGGAGAGGGAGGGGATGTGTTTAAAATGCAGTGCTATTGCTTGTTGGTGATTGGTTTAGTGTTGTCTGCAGTGGAGGGTGGGAGGGATGGCCTGTGTAGGGGAGCCTGGCTGGCAGTCAGGTCCTGTGTTCTCAGGGAATGCGCAGCGGTTAAGTGTGTGTTGAAGGCTGAGCGATGCGTTTCTGGTGAGTGTTCCTGGTGTGGGTGTCTTAGCGAGCAGTCAGGTCAAGGGCATTTGTGAGACTTGATCACAATGAACTTATTGTTTTTATTTTTTTAAAAAACACAACACAAAGCAGATTAGCAGTGGCTGAGTTTTAAACTGTAATGTTGGGGAGAGGGAGAAACAGAGAGAGGGAGAGTATGGGAATAGCCTTTTGTTGCAGTGTTCCAGGAACCACAAATGTGCAGTGATTTGTTTGGAGTGCTGCTGGTGTTTGCTGGTGTTTGGTGTTTGCTGGTGTTTGGTGTTTGCTGGTGTTTGTGTAACGTGTTGGCTCAGAGCGAGCAGTTAGGTTTGAGGATGCTGGTCCTGAACACACTGCGCTGTCTGCTCGCTTTGGGGAAAAGTCTTTTCTTTCCTCCCTTCCCCGACTTGTGTGCAATACTCCTCCAAAGTAGAAGGGGTGAGGGACCGTTAGTATCCGGCCAGCCCCAGCTTTCCATGTACTAATCGCTCTGAGACGCTCCCCTGCGTGAGAGGCGCTATATTAATAAATCATAAATACAATAAATATATTATTGTTGTTGTTGCTAACATCGAATACCCTCCAATGTGCAGGTTGTTTATGTATTAAAGTAGAATGTAAGGGATTTGTGGGATTTCACTATAATATGCTTAAGACTGTTTTCTAATTAACGATTTTCACAAAGGAGCAAGCCAGATTTCTGTGACAGTTTTTTAAGTCGATTTTTAACCCTATGTCGGGTGTTTTTTTCCCCAAAAAATAAAACATGTCGAGTGTTTAAAGAACAGTGAAAAGGGGGAACCATTTCTACGTTTGATCGACTTGTTTAAAATATCGAGGGCTTTGCAAAAAGTGTAAAATGTGACACTTTTTAAAGACGTGACTTTCCTGACTGGACTTGAAACGGTTCAAGAAAATGGAATAAGATGTACAATATCGTACCCACATGATTTGATGCTTAATGCGGGGCAAATGAATTTTACTGTAATTATTGATGGAGTTCCTGCTTTACATTGGGAAAGCCATTCTCATCAGATGGGGTTTGATGCTAAAGGAATGTTTCAGATACAATACGTATTGATTAAACTATAATATGTAGAAGCAACATTACAATGTAATATATCAGGATTAAGCTGTTTTATTAAACTACATTAAGGGCTTTGAGACGTCTCGAAGCCATGATAAGGCGCTATATCAAATGCAAGGATTATTAATATTTTTTTATTTGTGAAATCTGGAAACGTATAAGGTGACAACGTAGCCGTGTTTTACAGGAGCAAAGCAACAACGGTGAAGACAATTTATTTTATTTCACCCCTTTACGGGAAAGCTCCTATCCCATCAAATAACTCCAAATCAGGCTTTTTTTAAAGAATATGTTTTGTTCCTTTCTATGGGCAACTGTTTATTTATTTGGGCCACTGTTTCATGATCCCCCCCTCCCCCCCCCCCCCTTGTTTTTTGCTCAAGGAGCTATCTATCCTATGTAAGCCTTGACAGTAAGTTCTTATAGGCTGCAGCTGAGCCCTATTCTATCCTCGCTGATATCCATATACATGGATATTTGAGTTGAGGTCTCTGGATAATGATTAGGAATAGAAACCTTGATGTTTTCATACCCCGAGAGAACCTATAATCTGCACTAATTGGGGCTGTTGGGGACATGCAAATGATTCGGATAATGTGTCATCTATTTTTTTTAAAAAAACAAATCGCCTACAACACGAGCCAATTCCATCAGTGTTTTGCCTTTATCCTTGTCATTGCTTTATGTAGTTTTCTTTAAATACTCTTTGAGGGTATTTTACTTCCCTTGAGGAGAAACGCCCTCTGTTTTCTTCCCTTTGTACTTAAGCGACTCTTGGAGCCTGTACCTCTGTTCTGGGCGGGCGGGCGGACTGACTGACTCCTCTGACTGATTCCTGACCCTTACAAGGAACAGACACTGCCCGATCGGAATTGTCTCTACTCTCGTCGCCAGAGAGGACTGCTGCCCGCCCGCTGGAGGCAGCTCATACCACACATTGTTTCTGCGTATTATTGCTGGCACCCAATTTGGGCATTTTTAAATGAACGGAGGATGTGAACAAGGAATTTTTTTGTGTGATTGCTGTTTTCCCAGTAATTTCTTTTGATGTCCATTCCTTCCCATTGTACAGATAAGTTGGCCTGCTCCTAGCATTTTTTCCCTGCACCATCCTGTAGCCATATACAGTGCGAGATTGGCACAATCTGTCTCAACTTTGGAGATAACAACTGGGGAATCATCAGGAACACAAGACTCTTTCCAGCTACTGTTACTGGAATAGTTAGTGCCCAAATGTGGTTCACCAGTAAACAAAGTGTGATACGTTTCCATTTTTCTTTTGATAAGTTCTAGTAAGCAAATCTGTTTGTTCTTTCCATAGAAATATATATATATATTTTATTTCTCACTGTGTATGTCTTGTGTTTTAAAGGTGACATGCAGTGCTTGCCTTTAAGTTTTCATTGATGTCAGCGTTTTAAATCTGTTATTGCTCATGACACAGATACTCACAGGGCTCTGTTTTCCACCGGCTATATTTACACAGCTTCTGTTAACTGTTAGTAATGTCCTCTTTTCATTGCTATGAAGTGGCTTTCCTGAGGCACTCCCCCAGAGCCAAACCCTGGTCACCAGTTGTTGGCCTTTAGGTCTGATATAAGTGGAAACCAGTTCCTCATTTTCAGTGTGGTGATTTTTGTCTAAAATATTAAGATACTGTTATCAAAATGGCCTCACAGATGCCTGAGAGTGAAACCATGAGAATCCTCCTCGCGATCATCAAGGAGAGTGAATTATAGCTTTCTGAACGAGAAATGAGTCAGCAGTTTGTACAATCTAATAGTATTAATCCTATGCTAATGCTATCATCCACTCAATGCTATATACAGTGTCTCGTGTTAATGTGAATTTTAGTCACTGCCATTGGTGAGCATGTGGTTTATCTGACTCTGGCGATTGAATTTGTAAAATACAATCTGCTGTGAAGCCAACAACAACAAAACTACATTTGCATCGGGCCTTTCACGTCAGGAGGATGTCCAAAGCAAAAGCCTGTTCTTGGTGATTCAAACCAATGTGTAAACGTCTCTCAAATGTAGAGACATTACATTACATTAGGGGTGTAAACCCAGGGCATTCTCTAAAATGATGATGAGCTGACGGACACTCTCACAGTTGTGTAGAAGGCAGTTTTCTAAAGTTCCAAACCCAGGTTAGTCTGAATTGGACCAGATTTGTGCGTTTGACAAATTAACTTGACCGCTCTGATTTGTGGGTTACTTTGGAGCTGAATTTGATTTGGTATTTACATTGTGTATTGAGCTTCTCTCAGGCAAAGAGACTTCTTTCTCAATCTACCCGTACCGGCAGTTTAGGAGCTCAGGACTGCAATCTCACCACGGCTATTGGGTTTCTCGTTAAATGAAGTCATTTGTGAATACAAAGGCCAGTGTAAGAGAGGAAGAGCAATGGGTGAAAATCTGAAATGCACGTAGTCTAAGCTGTTCAGGTGACAAAACTATGACAACGAGCTTTCAGGTCACAGATAAAACCAAATGTTTATTATGCAAGTGAAATAAGAATCACCCCCGATTGAATTTGAGTATTTTGCTCGTGACAATAACCAGAATTGTCCCTCAATGTTTAAAAAAACCACACTGGATTTGCTGAATTGGTTTAAAATAGAGGGCAAATGGTAAGTAAGTTTTGACAAATACATGGTGACCCAAAAGTCGTGATAACTACTCCATTATCTATATAAAAAANTATATTTATCAACATTTCTTTAAGACTGATTAGACATTGTAATGTCATCATGACTTTTATGGCCACCCTGTATCATCTGTAACGGGTACAAATTTTGGCATTTGACCTGGCATCAAGCCCCGATGAAAGTGACTGTGTGTTTTGCAAAGTGATGTGTTTCTGATGACACTCTCTGGCTCACTCGCTGTGTGTATGATTCCACAGGTTACATTTCCCCCAGCTGGCACTGCGGCGCAGGTTAGGCCAGCTGAGCTGTATGTCCAAGCCCGCACTCAAGCTGCGTACCTGGCCTCTGTCTTTTCTCTATTTCTTCCTGCCATTTAGTGTCCTTAAACCTCTTACTAAAGTAGGATGGCGTGCAACAAGCAGGGTAAGTGTTTGGCATTGCAGGTAGGGGGGCTTGAAATCCCAGCATCCAAAGCTCTTTTGTGGCTCAGAATGTATTTTTGATGTTTGTCTCATTGTGTATTGTAGCTTTGTGATATTATATGTGCCGATAGAACTGTAGGCATTTTAACAGAAACTAGTTCATTATATATACCTGTGCCTTTCTAGCTTTTCCACTATATACTTTCTCTCTTTCCCTATTTTTACCTTTTGTATGTTTGCACCCTTTAATTGAATTAATTTCTTTTAAATGCTGGCTTCAGTTGCCGTTTATCATGATTGGCTTCCCGTCCTATTAATCCTCGTCTGTATTTTTTTTTAAAAATTCTAACCGTTCCTTTACACTCCTAGCGATAATCATAAATTTATCAATTTTTACTGCAGACCTTCAAAACACGCCTTTATGCTCAACCTTCTCTTCTCCGAAGAATGCACGCTTAGTGTTTTTTTTAGTCCTTTTGTTTGTTCTCTGGTATCATCCAAGTAAATCTACATTGCATCCTCACCTGCTTTATGTACACTGCATCCTCACCAAAATGTACATACATCAAAGTACCACAGCTCTAGTTGTAAAATGTGTTTTTATCATTGCTGCCGTGTTATATTGTATCTACATTATATCTATTATAATTAAATCGTATCTACACTATTTGCTTAACCAGAAATCACATTTAGGGTTTAAAATTGATACTCCACTGACACCGTCGTGGCAATGGCTATTATTTTGGAATGGCTTTGAAAAATGTCACTTTCTCCCTCTCACTGGGAAGCTGGACTCCTTAACCACTTGCATCTCTTTTTTGTTCCTTGTTAGTGAACGTAAACTAACGAGTATGTGAGGCAAAAAAAAAGGAATATCATTGGTTGGCAGCAGTCGCAGCTGAATTTAAAATGGGATCGTACCACTTCCTCTCACAAAGCATGAGCCGCGCAGATTAGAATACCTAATTGTGCTGGCATCATGACAGAAACAGTGGACTAAAGCCACATTCTTGGCTGGGTTTAAAGAGCATCTCTGTTAGCACCGGCAACAGAAATGCTTCAGACATTGCCATTGTATTCTTAGGGAAACCTAGCCAGTTATACAGAGGGCTGCTTTGCTGGGAGAAGACACAGATTTGCATAAACAGATGTTTTTTTTGTTGTTGCATGTTGGAGATATTACCCTCTTTCTTACGAATCCGCAGTTTTAATTTAAAAGAAACGAAGTATCTCTCAAGCTTGGCGGAGTTATTTAGGGATGTCTATGTGAACGAAAGCTTCCTGAGGTGGATAGGAGCAAATCAAGAGAGCGTGTCACTCTGTGATTCTCATGCACTTAGCAGCTAGCCCAAGAAAACGTTTGATGGCGAGCTGCAAGTGAGATGTTTCTCTTTCCGTCGGTTGTGAAAAGACTTGGAGTGAGACAGCGGAGAAGATAGATTATTTTCAAAGCCGAGCAAATCCAATTTAAAAAGCCTAGGAACTTGAGACAAGGCCAGAATAAATCGGCAAGTTGCAGCACTTTTGTACCAGCCTCTCTGTCCATCAGTCCATCATAGATAAATCTGGGTAAATCAGGAAAAGCTCTCCCTTAGGAGGGGAAAATAGAATTAAAGTAAGATGATAACTGTGAAGAAATGAAGATGGAAGAGAATTCAGAAAGTGAATCAGAAGAAGGGGGGAGAAAGATAGATTAAAAATGTTATATACCAGGGTCTTGTATCATTGTACTGGGATCCTAAATAATTAAAGTGACTGAGAGCTGTCAAATCTGAGGAAACCAATCTTGTTGTGGGTGTCTCTATTGCTGTTTCAGACGTCAGCTAAGACGTCATTCAGTCTTTAGAACGATCCTTTGCTTATACGTGTTCGAGACTTTGTAGCTGCCCTTATTTTGACGGCTCAAACATTAAGAAACTTTTTTAAAAAAATAAACGCTACTGGTAGAGGCTGAATTTGATATGACTTCATTTTTAATTATTAATTTATTTTTTAAAAATCTTGCTGTGGTTTGGGGTTAGTGGAGATTAGCACCGTCTTTTTACAGAAGATGTACAAGAAATCCCTTCCCACATTGCAGCCTGTCGTTCCTTTGCTATCAAATCCTTGAATCTCGTTCCAAATAGTGCATTTCACTAAGTATAGATTGCAAACGGCATAATTATTTCTTATTCATTCAACAACCCCTTTACAAGCTCTCCCTGTTATCCACGTTGGAAGGGGATATTGTTCAGGGACTTTTTTGATTAATGACCCTTTTGCTCAGGTGATCTTCCTTTATCTATTCCATTATTTATCTATTCTTTTAGAGCCAAACACCTAGTTATTCTCTTATCAGCAGCAGGCGTGAAGTTTGACTGGAGGCGAGTTTGAGTGAGTTTGACTGTTTTTGCCTTTGCCCAAGTGGCCATTCTCTCACGTGTGAGCTTTGATGCTGAATGTTGGCAAACGTTTAACCTTCGGAGGTGTCCCATCCCTCTTGATGTTCACAAACACACCCCTTGTGATACGGTTCTTTTCACAGTCCTGTGTTTTTTTGGAGGCTTGATTTCTTTTTGTGCAATCTTGATTGTTTTTCACCATAATCTTCAACAACATCTGTTTTTAAGACGTCTTCCTTTCTCATTTGTTGCTTTGCTAATTTCTGTATCTCAATACTGGACTATGGAGGCACATCTGGAGACTTAGAGGTGCTGTTCTTGTTTCAGAGTCGTTCAGTCTTCAGTCATTGCCATTGTCAAGATTACAGTCCAGTGTCATGGAAATTTCCCAGGAACCAATTCGTACAATATCTGTAGTCCTGATCTATCGCTAACTTTCAAAAGTGTGAAACCTCGTTCAAATTTAGCAAAAGAATTCCCTGAGACCATAGTATTTTCTGGATTCTCCTCCCTATTGACAACTTTATCATTCAAAATTTGAGCAGATTTTGAGTTCTTTTTGAGGACTCGCAAGACTTCTCCAGCGCGAGTCACAAAGCTGTTCAGCCAAGGCTTCTGTGAGCAACTCAGCCCCATTCAACACAGATGGGTGAATGGTGTTCTCGGAATCATTGCAGTTATCAAGAGGATATTGATTAGGAAGATTGGAGAAGAGCAGGAGAAAGTACAGAAGAAGAAACTGTTTATCAGCCTTCCTTTATTCCGGGATGTTGGTGTGAAAATCCTGCAAAACTGGGAATTTACATAATTCATAAAATCACAACACTGGGTCAGATGAGGACCCACTCAATCTCATCCTTCCAGAAGATCCTCTATTCACTATTTTCCACCCCCCCCCCCCACCTCCCCACCATCTTCTCATCTCAGAATAGAGCTGTTTATAAACAAGTCCAGTATCCTGGCTTCCATTTCCCTTCTTGGCAACCAATTCCAGTCATTTATTACTCTGTGGATAAAGAAACAATTCCTGGTAGGAAACAGACTCATCAATTTCATTTTAGACCTAATGCAATAATGCATTACCATGGTTCCTCTCTTCTCTTCCCCCTTCACATACACACACACACACTCATGTAGATAGATGACAACTGAAATACTGTGGGAAAATTCTGGGACTTTTGGGGCACATGTTCCTGGAGCAGGCAATCAATGTAGAATTCCCATGACAACTGAGAAGCCTTAATTACACAGACTTTTAATAGGTTTTCTCCATAGTGACTGAACAGTGATTCTGGTGTAGGGCAAGATTCCTTTTCCTCCAGAAAGAGCCAGACAGCCTGGCAAACAATTGATTTTGCAAAATACTTTGGATTCTAGGCATTGTATCAAGTTCTGTTTGGGTTGGCGCTTCATAGACCTACAATTAATCAGTTTGGCAACAATCCTGATTTCTACAAAGCTCAGTCAGATAAAATGTGCAGACAAATACAGGTACCACTACCAATAGGCTGTTCATGAGCATGTGCGCAATAATCTCAGGATATCAGCATCAAGCAGCTTAGGAGTCAGCTCAGCCATGGAGCCTGTTCCACCAGTTTATTTGGTGAAGGGTCATATCTGCACCCATCCCAGTGGGCGTTAATTGTGATGCGTAAGAAAGGGAAGAACGTGACCTTGCCTTTACGACCTTGATAAATCTTGCAAAAACTTGTTGGGTTGTGGACAGTGAGGACAAGATTGAAACTCACACGTGTCCAATAGGTCTATCCAAAGAAAGAGATTGATCAGTCAGGACCCCTCAGGTTGGAGACGCTCAGACTGCGTGTAAATATTAATAATCCTTGCATTTGATGTAGCGCCTTATCACGACTTCGAGACGTCTCAAAGCGCTTCACAGAATATACTGTGAAGTGTAGTGACTGTACATTTTGTGGATGAAATGCGGTAGGCAGCCAATTTCTGAATGAGGAAGTTCTTGATGCCTTTTGTTAATTTGCTCTTGGAGACGAGATTATTCACAACATTAGTGTTGGGAGGAACCCAGGCATTTATTTTGGTGACAAAATCCTGGTTCTCAGACCTACTCTCTCTAACCATCTTTATAGTCTCAATCGATCTCCTGTAGGTAAGATCCATGATCATGGCCGGCAGACGTGACATGGAGCCTTTGATTGGCAGGAATGCTCTTCACAAGATGAGCGAAACGACACTAAGCATTTCTGAAATAAGCTGTGAACGGCTTCCCCTCCAAAGTGAGAAAAGGAAAATAATTTAGGGATGATGGTGGGATCATAATTTTAACCCATTGGGGACGATCATTCAATATTTTTTCAAAAATGACACACCGGCATCTCTCCTCCAGTTGGCCAAAGATTCAGTCACATAGTATTTGAACTTGTAGCCTACATTGGTAGGAAATCCCTGTGGTGTCCAGGGTTGGGAACTGCACGTAGTAAGTAGTTGAGATTTGAGTTTGACCTATTCAAATTTAAATTTACCCTCGGGTTTGTATGATCTTAAGTTTCTTGCAGCCACAGCCGGGCTTGGTAAACTGCACGATTTAGGAGAGCCACACATTTCATTTGGCACGTGGAAAGGCCAGCTAAAAGGACCATTTTCCAAAACAATTTCTCTGTTTGCATTGAGGTCTCAGGATTTCATGGTGCCAAGAGTTTTATCTCTTCCCCCCCCCCCTCCCCTTTCTTTAATTGAAAGGAAGTAGGAATTTCTTGATGTGCACAGTTTTAGGATTCTGTGTAGAGGGCACCCGAGATTATTGTCTAGTCGAGGCCGCTGTTAGTCTCCTACGAGAACAAAGCCTCAGGGAGAGGTTAGTGAGCTGGGAAGTGTAATGCATCTCACCACAGGAGAAGAACCTAGAGAACATTGAGGCCTATTCTCTCTCCGTGCTCTGACCAAACCGTTTCTCTTGATGCTGCCTGGAGTAAGTTGCATGTTTTTCCTGAGCTCCACACAACTCGCACCTCAGTCAGTGCTGCCGTTCATCACGAAGCTGGTCTCCACATCCCGGCCTGCAGAGTCCACTTTCTGTATTACTTTGGGGTTACTTTGCTATAAATCCTTTTTTTAACTATATATGTAGAGGTTTTTCAAGATTATCTGCATTACCAGGGACTTCTCATTTTTTTTTCACATAAGTTCATCTCCATGTGCAGATTCTCTGCCCAGCCTGCTGCTTGATTTCTCTTTCTGCCCAGGTGCTGTTTGGAACTGTTTGAGTTTGTGTGTGTTACATTGCTATCGTTTGTTACGATCGAGGTCTCAGTGCTGCCTCCTCCGACCAACGAACTAAGGGTGCGGCTCAGAACAAAGCCTTGTATACAGCGGAGTAGGGGAAGGTCATCTGACCAAAATGACAGATCATACCTACGGTAGGTAATGTAACGTTTGTAAGGACGAGACCATGTCTTCTGATTGACATGTTGACTTCTGGTTGGATTTGGGGGGAGAGGGAAAGGGATGCTGTTGAATGCTGCTGTAATCAAATTTCTGACACTATCCTCTTTATATGCAAGTTGTTGAGGTACCAATTTTATCTTCTTGCAGTAGAAACTGAATGCTGGTTTAGATGCCCTCTTAGTTTTGTATCCAACTCTTTTCCGTTGTTAATTATTTCCTGAACATTGTTTTTTTTTGTTACTTCCATTGCCCATCGAGCTCTTTCCTACCTCACTTCCCCATCTCTGCCCAACACTGAGCAGTGGTCCCATCACCCCACCACTACACCAGCCAATAGGTAGTGCAAACACACACTCACACACATGCGCACACACGCACACAACTTCATCTCTTGTGATTCTTCCTGTCGTCAGGGAAGCATTTGAGATCTGGAACTGCTTTACAGGAAATGGATTCAGCTCTGAATCCTAATATTATTGTGCTGCGTAGTCAACATCCTAACCTAACATCAGTCTCCAGCACAGAGCTGGTTGCTGGTGTTTGAAGTACAATGAGTCGGTGTTTATTTTTCTGATTTAAAAAAAAAAACAGTTGTGTGTCTGTGAAAGACCTTTGGTCACTGCAGAGAGAGCATTGTGGCAGGAGCACTTTCCACTGGACGTTTGTGTATTTTGGGCAGTTCTCAGTTACGTTATCGAGTGTCAAATGACATCCCCAACCAGGAAAAAGCTGCTTCCGGGCACAGTGCAAAATATCTCAGTTCAAACATTTTGATTGTTTGGCTGTAATTACGATAATCAATTGTTGATAGAAACGGGTTGTCTGAGGGGAGTAAGTGGTCTTGTTAGTTTACAGGGTTGGGATCGACCCCGACTTTTTCTTTTAATTCTCGTGATCAAATGGTCAAATTTTGAAACCAGGAACTGTTGCTGCCAATGATAATTTCACATGTTTTTAAACCTAAATGATGTCACCATCTGCTACACCTGCTGTGGTGTTGAGTCTCGCATGTGATTATCGGAAACCACTTTAATTCATATACTCTTTTAATCAGAAGCCATTATGTACAGGAACAGCCTTTTTGATAAAACAAATTCTCTTTAATGTATGTGCTTGAGATCATACACACACTAACCGTGTTTTAGACACCCCTCATTCACATCTAGGGAAAACAAAACAATTGTCTTATATTTCATGTTTTACCACCTTGAATATTTTTCCATAGGAATATTGATGTATTTTGACACTAATGGTTGTACTGTATATATTCAATCCCATCCTGGTTGAATTCATACGGTACTGGCAAACTACGAAGGCAATTAAATGTGCTTAATCTGCCTCTTGCAGGTTGGCTTGTACAAATCTATTCCCACTAGATTGCTTTCCCGGGCCTGGGGACGCTTGAATCAGGTGGAGCTGCCAACGTGGATGCGAAAGCCAGTCTACAACCTGTACATATGGACATTTGGTGTAAATATGAAAGAAGCTGCAGTGGAGGACTTGCAACATTACCGAAACCTCAGTGAATTCTTCCGCCGAAAGCTTAAACCTCAGGCGCGCCCTGTCTGTGGCTCTCACTGTGTGGTAAGATTCTGCTGTATTTTGGTACCTGAGAGAGTGCTTTCACTGCCTTTCACCTCAAGGCGCCTTTTAAGATCGAGTTTAGCTTATGGTAGATATCAGCCAATTGAAGAATAATCTCTTTTCTCTTTCTGTGATAGGACAATGATTGGTTTTCTTTCCTTTGTGTGTGGTTTGTATTAAACTAATTTAATAGGAGGGATGTTAGAATTGTCAAATCGAACACTATCCCATTTTAGAGGTTTGCTGGCAGTGTGGAGCACTCCCAAGTCAGGAGTCAGATATGCAGAGTAAAGTTACCAATACTCCACTACTGCATCATCAGGTCCTAGAGGTGAATGACCACACACTGGTCTGCTTCTCTGCTTACTGTTCTCAATGATGTAGCAGTGCCAGCTAACTAGGGCTTTATTGTAGCTTTCGGGCAACCTAGACATTGGTCTTGTGGTAAATCATTTGCATTATCATTTTAAATTGTTTTATTTTAAAAATGGTGGTGGAAACGGATTCAGTGACAACTTTCCAAAGGGAATTGGATAGGAACTTGAAGAGGAAAAACTTGCAAGGATATGGGGAGAGAGCGGGCAGTGGGATTGATTAGGTGGCTCTTCCAAAGAGCCAGCACAGACACGATGGGCCAAATGGCCTCCTTCTGTGCTGTAATAATCTATGATTCTATGCCACAAACATATTGAGGGTCGTATCATCTTTCATAGCTGGTGTCTCACCCGAGAACTAAACTGCGCCCAACAGAAAGGCACGTGATGTGTTGCATCTTGGTATTGTGTGGCAGGCCAGGAATGAACCCGTTTGTTGCCCACAGTAGCCTAGATGTGTTCTGTTAGATTGCCCTGTAGACAGAGACAGTAAGGTGACATTTTACATTTTGAAAACAAAAAGGTTTATCCCACGAGATCAATGTAAACCATTGAGTGTGAGGATTATGACGACTGACTACACATACGTGGGTTGAGTCGCTGAGTGATGGTGTCTCCGCATTGGGGTTTTCTAGATCAGCCCTTCTGATGGAAAGATCCTTCACTTTGGGAGGGTGAAGAACTGTGAGGTCGAGCAAGTGAAGGGAGTGACGTATTCACTGGAGACTTTCCTGGGCCCCCAGACCTGGTGTGAGAACCTGGAGATCAGCAATAGTAAGTCTTGGATTTGTTTTGAATTAAAGCTCTAATAGTTATGGCCTGTGCCAACAGTATTGTGGAAATACCACCCTCCTCCCTGCAGTCTGTCTGTTGTTCTGCTTAGCAATGCATCACCAGCTGCCTGTATCCCGCTATTGTCTCCATTCTCAAGCTGCTGTAACCATCGGTGGCCGTGCCTTCAGCCACTACACTCTGGAACTCTCCCTCAATCCCTCCGCCTTTCCCCCTTCCTCCCCACTTTCAAATCCCGCTAAGAACCTTCCTTTTTGATCAGACTTACAGTCACCTCCATGCCTCCCTCTCCCACTGGCTCAGGGTCAGACTCTGACACTGTCAAGCTGCCCCATGTGAAGGGCGTTATATAAATGCAAGTTGTTGTTGTTGTAACGAGCCCTGGAGCGAGGCATTCACCAGCTTTAACAATAATTGGCCTCTAATTAATGGCGTTCTCTCCAAATCAAAAGATCCTGCTACTTGTCTGTGATTTACTCCATAAGGAGATCTGTCCACTTATCTAATTATGGGAAATTCAATGGACATCAGTAGCTGCCCAGTGACTCTGCTGGAATTTCCCTTTGTTTTTCTAAACCTACGTCCTCTTTGTCTTGCTGTGGATTTTACCTTTTCAACCCCATTTAAAATGTTATAGCTGAATAAACATTTCCTCTTTTTAAAGACTTCAGTTTGAAT
This sequence comes from Callorhinchus milii, assembly GCF_018977255.1. Classification (NCBI taxonomy): domain Eukaryota; kingdom Metazoa; phylum Chordata; class Chondrichthyes; order Chimaeriformes; family Callorhinchidae; genus Callorhinchus; species Callorhinchus milii. The sequence continues at coordinate 1,489,590 of NW_024704749.1, read as the reverse complement.
ATGTTGCTTCCTATTTGATGTGTCGAAATGGCCAAATGCAATCAGCCATTCACTTCCTGGCTGTTTGTGGGACATTGCTCTGCGCAAATTAGCCGCCGTGTTTGCCTACGAATTACACTACACTTTACAGTCTAATCTGTAGAAGTGTTTTGAGGCCTCTCAATGTGAAAGGAATACATTGGAACTCATTAGAATATACAGCACAGAAACAGGCCATTCGACCTAACTGGTCTATGCCAGTGTTTATGCTCCACATGAGCCTCGTCCTGGCCTTCCTCAACTAAACCTTCAAGCACGAACTTCTAACAAAAAAAAGAGTTCTGTGAAAAGCAAGTAACCTGAAGTCATGTTGTTCTGCTTTCTCTCTCTCTCACCACCTTCATTTTTCTCCCTTCTTCTGAAGTTTGTAGCACAAGCTAAATTTCAGTCCATGAGCATTTCCGTAACAAGCCACTGTTTGTCTGTGAGTCTCAGCAATTCATGTTAGCTACATGTTCAACTCGGCCCCTGTGAGCCCAATCTCATGTCGGGCACTCATTGCAAGTTACGGCATAATTTGTTTTTGTTTTAACTTTCAGGTAAAACTGAGACATTCCAGGATCAACTGGTGACCAAGGAAGGCAATGATCTGTACCACTGTGTTATTTACCTGGCGCCTGGCGACTATCACTGTTTTCACTCACCTACTGACTGGAGAGTTTCACATAGACGCCATTTCCCAGGTACAATGTTTCCGCATTTAATCAAACCCAGTAAAGAAACCACAGTGTAGAACTTAAAAGTGTTCTAGTGTTGGGAAAAGAAACAGGAGCGGGGTATATTTATCACAACATACAATTCAAGATGTTTTTCAAGACTCCTGTTCTGAACACACAGGAACAACAACAACAAGATTCCATTTATAGAGCGCCTTTCACGTCGGGAGGACGTCCCAAGGCGCTGACAGTTGGGTCAGGACCCGAGCATTGGGGAAATGGTCAGGATGAGGGGAGGGAAGGGAGGAAGCGAGGAGGGGGTAGAGAGTCGAGAGGGGAGCTGAAGGCGCGGTCAAAGAGAAAGGTTTTGAGACCGGCCTTGAAGGAGGAAAGGGAGGAGGCGGCGAAGGCACTGGGGGATAGAGTTCCAGAGCCTCGGGGCTGAGAGGCTGAAGGCCCGGCCACCGATGGTAGGGCGGTTGGGGCGGGGATGTGGAGCAGACCGGAGCCAGAGGAACGGAGGGTACGGGCAGGTAGGTAGGGGGATAGTAGGTCGGAGAGGTAGGAGGGAGCGAGGCCGTGAATGGCATTGTAGGGGAGGATGAGGATCTTGAATTCAATGCAGAAATTGCCTGAACCTCATCACATTGTCTCCATCAAGATCATAATTCCTTCAATTGAGAGCCCTCTTCCTCCTCCTCCTGTCTGCATTCCAGCTCCTAGTAAGAATATGGCCAAGGCTGGGGAAAAGTCCTCCAACCTGGAGTCGTGAATCTCAGTGGTTTAGAGCACTCGCCTCGCAAGTGAGAGGACCTGGGTTCGATTCCTGGGCAGCGTGAAACGTTGGGCAAGTTTCCTTACTGCACACGCCTTTGTTTACCAGCAGTAAGTAGGAACCTGGTTGTCAGTCGATTGGCGGATCGTTTTTCTATGGGTAATAATCCCTTCAAAACAATTAATAATTTGGTCACTCAATCCACGACTGTTTGTGGGGCACTGCTGTCCGCAATCGGCTGCCGCGTTTCACCCGCAAATATATACAGTCAATTCACTTTACAGTATACTCTGTGAAGCGCTTTGAGAAGTCTCGAAGACTGATAAGGTGCTGTGTCAAATGCAAGGATTATTATTATAATCTGCATGAGAGGCAGAGCAACTTGCCTTGTTAGGTATTGGCTATTAGCCTCTGTGCTGCAGCATTCACTGCACAATGAATCTACAGAAAAAAATCTAAATGTTTTTTGGAGTTGAATCTGTCTCTTGTTCTTGTTGTACGGTGCAGACAGAGTCTGTGTTCTGAAGCCAATTTTTACTTGAGCAAGAACAATTCACAGAGTAAGACATTTCAGGCAGAACACATTTGTTACATAGCGCTCTCTTAACGTTCTTCGTGTGAGGTAACCTTGTTTAGGTGCTCGGGATGGTCCAATTGTGTCATTGCTTGAGCTCAAAATGAGATGTGGAAAATTTACTGAGTCCTAGGAAATTAGGTGACCACTAATGTTGCTTCCTGTTTGCAATGTACAAGGAACTTCCTGAGTATTGATGTCACATCCTCAGTGAAGGACGTGCACTGTGGGCGGGAGATGCCGTAAACAGTGACCTGACAACCCAGACGTACAGGAAGCTGGCTGGCTGACACCGAAAACCAAGCTTCCAGTGGGTGCAGATTCACAGGAGACCCGCTCAGGGCAACACTATAATTGAAGGATATTATAATTGGGTTTCCTTGTATCTGTTTGTAAAGGCACAATCCAACTTCCAGGTTTGGTCCTGAAATCAGCAGCTGCCAGACCGACAGTACTGACACTACAGTTAGCCTCAGCCTCTCAAGTGAGAGCGAAACATCAGCAATCTAAATCCTGATCACTAGCCCCCCCACCCCCACCCCCACCCCCACTGTAAAGCTTGTGTGCGAGTGCTGGAGTGAGTTTGACCCCTGTGATGTGCCCCATTATCAAATACACTCCGAACAGCATCTGTCAAGGTTCCCATGTTAAGGGCTCACAGACAAGGTCCTGAAGGAGATAATTCTATGACAAATAAAAGCACATCGAATATCTTTATAATTCGATCTTTTGTATTAGCAGCAAAAATATCGAGACAACTGGCAAGAGATGTGGAGAATTTTTTTCTACAGAGAGTTGTGGTCTGGAATTCACTGCCTGAAAGGCTGGTGGGAAGGATTCAATAACAACCTTCAAAAGGGAATTAAAGAGGAAACATTTGCAAGGATGTGGGGGAGTGGGACTGATTGGGTAGTTCTTCTAAAAATAATAATAATAATCCTTGCATTTGATATAGCGCTTTTCACGTCGGGAGGACGTCCCAAAACGCTTCACAGAACACACTGTAAAGTGAATTGACTGTATATTTGTGGGCGAACGCGGCAGCCAATTGCGCACAGCAATGTCCCACAAACAGTGGTAGATTGAAAATGACCAATTTATTATTGTTTTTGGTTTTGGAGGGATTATTATTAGGCTCTGTGTGGAGTAAGGAAACTTGCCCAAGGTTTCGCCCTCTGCCTGGAATTGAACTCAGGTCTCTCACTTGCAAAGCGAGTGCTCTAACCACTGAGCTACAGGACTCCACAAAAAGTCGGCAAAGGCACGATGGGCCAAATGGCCTCCTTCTGTGCTGTAATATTCTATGCTTCCATGAAGTGTCGGTGGTGTGGGGGGCGGGGGGCTGCATTTGAGAGTTGTGTAAAAGAAGATCAATTAGTAATGGAGCTTTTCTTCTCTTCCCACCCCTCAAAAATGGGGAACTGAATCTAGAAACATCAACTGAATAGTTACAAGTGTCGTCTTGTACTGATATACTGGCACTTTGCCATTTCAGCACAGTAAAGGTATTTTGAAATGTAATTCTATTTAGACAGATTGCCTGTTACTCTTTGGTTATGCACTTAACAGCATAAAATAGTTCAGACTTATTCATTCCCTTATCTCGCAGAGGGTTGCTGAATTTTGAGAGGATTGAAAGCGCTCTGGGACGCTACCCTGTGTGAGGAGGGCTGTATAAATACAAGTTGTTGTTGTTCTGACATGTTCTCTGCTGTTGCCCAGGCTCCCTGATGTCGGTGAATCCTGGTGTTGCTCGCTGGATTAAGGAACTATTCTGTCACAATGAACGAGTTGTCCTCGCTGGCGAGTGGATACATGGGTTCTTCTCGCTGACGGCTGTCGGAGCCACAAACGTTGGATCAATTCGCATTTATTTTGACAGTGTGAGTGTAACCTCTCCTTGGGATTCAAGCCATTTTTTATCTGATTGTGACGAAAATCTCCTTCACTAACAAAGGGGAAATAGAGGATGCTATTTAGGGCAATTAAATAATTGGGTCTAACTGCTGTAGTGATGGTTTACTGTTGAAAGGGCAATGTGGAAGCTTTGAGGTGTTCGACTTTGTTTGTTTGCGCTGTAACATTTCTCAGCAGCTCCCATTGTACAGGATTCCTGGTTTTAAGCATAAATGTGTACAATGAATAATCCATCTTGGGCTGTACATTATCTACCCATTTATTAATTGATTATTGATAATGCACCATAGCTTTATAAAGAACCACGACTGTTTGTGGGACATTGCTGTGCGCAATCGACTGCCGTGTTTCGCCCAAAAAATATAGTCAATTCACTTTACAGTGTATTCTGTGAAGCGCTTTGGGACGTCTTGAAGATGAATAAGGCACTGTATCAAATGCAATGATTATTATGGTCAGTAAGCACATACAGGCATTCCTGACCACAGGAATATCCTCCTGGGGAAGAAGCGGTATCTCCTTGGCTTTCAGCCGACTCCCAAGTTGACGTGTTTGGCAATGGAGTTGAGTGGATCCTCTGGTGACAGTCTGATAACTTGATAGCGAGGATGTGGCTTGAATATTGCATGGAATGAGGAACTTTTATCTTCTTTCCTGCAGGATCTGCACACCAACAGCCCTCGCTACATGAAAGGATCCTATAACGATTTCAGCTTTGTGACAAACAACAACAAAGAAGGGATCACCATGAGAAAAGGCGAGCACCTGGGCGAGTTTAACCTGGGCTCTACCATCGTTCTCATCTTTGAGGCACCAAAAGACTTCACCTTTAACCTTAATTCTGGACAAAAGATCAGGTTTGGCGAGGCCCTTGGGTCCATGTAATGCAAGTACTGTCGCCTATTGACTCCTTTGTTGAATTGGAGCAAAGAGGAGTGAAATGCAGGTCTAAATCTTTCATCCTTGCCACAGAAGCATCTCCCATCACCTCCATCGAAGGTACCAGCTCAACCATGACGACCGGCACTGCCGTCTTCTTCAGAGATGAACTGACCTATCAGATCCTTCAACTGCTCCTTTAACGAGGACGCTTGTGGGCGGAGAGGACCTTCAGAGCTTGTGCAGCGTCAGCCACTCCCGGCAGAGGGAAGAGCTGGCAGGTCACCAGGAATGGGATGCTGACAGATGGTGATGGGCCCTGAGTGTTGTGTGTTGAGGGGCCCTGTTCCGAATGGCAGTGGCACAGGGTTTCCTGCAAACACTGCCAGGGACGGGTGATGCTAGAGTATTTGCTGAATAACTCCTTGCAGGTGAAATCATTGGGTCATTCTAACTGTTTTAGTTTATGCAGTATTTTTATATACTAAAAAAAACACTTGATGCATTGAATTACATTTGAGAAAATAAACTAATACTGTACCAAATCTTGTTGCAGCTGAACTTTCTTTGGGCTAACGTGGGTGTGTTTTTCTACATCTCGGAGGCAGATGCAATAATCTTGGGCTTATTACCTTTCAGTTTAAGCCTTAAACCTTTCCAACTGCCTTCAAATGACTTGAGGAAAAGCAAACTCATACACCTGATGTGAAATGCATTACTTAATTCAGTGTAAAATGGGACAAAGCTACAGTGGAATTAGAATGTGGAAGTTGAAAGCTTTGGTCCGACTTTTATTTTTACAAAATCTGTAGATTTTGTATCAAAAAAATTCTATGCAATGAAAGTCATTAGATCCTAATTTCCTTGTCCTATTCTCATTCCTATTTAATGCAAACCATCTACAAAAGCCATGGGATGGGGGGATCCAGATTTTGTTACATTTTTTGTTTCACTGAGCACTTCTTTACACAACAAATCACTGCCAAAAGTTGGTAATTATGCTCATAATGTGATTCTTTTATAGCTCTAGGCAATCACTTTTTAGGATTTCACAAGTGTAAAGATCCACACACGTGTGCAGCATTACAATAAGGTATTTGGTACAAGTTTTTCCAAAAAATAAGTTGTGCCAGTATTGTATTTTTATTCTGTACTTTTTGTTGTGTGTGGTTGCTGTAGGAATATTTGGGGTTTGAAGAGTGTGGACTATTGTGTGAGTGTTTTAATGGTCACTGCCGTTGATTTATTCCATTAGGAGCAGTGACCAATGAATAAAATAAAACTAGCATTTCACAAGGATCTTTGAAAATTTGATTGTACTTTTTTGGGCCTGACCCGGCTATTTAATTCACTACCAGCTTCAAAATAGAGGCCTCAAAGCAAGCGTGTGGGCGAGCCTCTGCGTTTGCCTACATAATGTATTTACAATTTCACAAATCTATTTAAGCTCCCTCAACATTTATTAAGAATCCTAATGTTTAATTTAAAAATTGCATATCTGTAATCTGCACACGACTGAGCTTGGAACCATTATTCCTAAGTAGTGATCCCCCAGTAAGAAGCTTAATCGGTCGTTAATGTAATTTTGAATCCATTTAATTTTAAAAAAATATTTAATTATGAAACAACATTTTAGATAACAAACTGGATTATTGATGTGTACAAACATAATTCTACATTTGTGTAATAGTGTGCTGATCCCAGTGGTTTGGCAGACGTGACCTTACACAGTGAGCAAGGCCCGAATCTCCTGCACTCTGGCCGTGTACTGCTGCATGTGCGGCATTGCTCTCCTCAGCTCCTCTGAAACCCGGTCAATGTCCAGCTCCAGCTACAGAACCCAAAACATAGCCTTTACTTAAAACTATTTAGTAGATGCTTGTTGTGTACATTTTGCTTCATTTCAGAGATCAAATGTGTAGGTAATGTCAGTTCTCTCACACAGCCTCACACGAGGGTTAGGGTTAGGGTCAACCTAATCCTTCAGTAGGGGAGAAATTAGGCAAACTCAAATAAAATCAAACCCAAAGTGCCTGCAATAGCTGTACGCATATTCCTTTCAAAGAGACTCAGGCCCCGGTTCATGAATCCTGAAACCAAATGGAACGATTGTCAATGTATAAGGACCAGGGCTTCAGATAAAGGCCACACAAAGGCAGGTGTAAACCTCAGCCTGGTCTCAGCCTGGGACAGCACCTCACCTCTGATTCAGTGGGTTATGTAGCATTTTAGCTCATCGTCTCAGCTGATTGCAGCTCAATACTGGAGTGCTGCAGTGTCAGGAACGTTAGTTACACTGAGGTCCCGGCTGCTTGTTCAGGTGGACGTTAATAATCACGTGACACTTTTTGAAGAGACTTTGTCCTGGTACCTGGTCAACAAATCTCCCAAATAAAATTGGGCTTCACATTGTGGGTGTTTGTGGGCAAATTGTGTGCAAATTTCACCTACAGGATTCAGTCACCACACTTAACAGAAAATCCAGTGAGGCACTTTAAACCATTCAGAAGGGAAAGATTGAAGTTGGTTTTAAGACTGATGGAGACAATTACTGTGGATCTTTAAGGACCTTTTGACGGTTTAAGATCAGGCTGGACACAGCACATGACTTTGTGCAAGTGGATGTTTGTGTGACTTTTAGACATCTCACTAACATCTCACTGTGAGATGTCTAAAAATAGCTGCATTTGGGATTTAGTAGAGCATTCTATTGGTCACAAAGGTTTTTGATTGACAGCAGTACTTTGGGGAGTTTCTTATGTCATTTCCAGGTTAGAAATTGTTGTAATGAGGCTAAATTCTTACAAAACAGGCTCTCGCTGCATAACTTATATATTTTGACCCAACTTTTGTTTGTCACTGGAGGAAAGTGAGTGTCAGCCTTTACTACACACACACGCGTACTTTCTTCCTACAAAGGCTTCGGCATTAAAACGTACACTTGCCTGTTGCTTTACCAGTAGCACAAAGTTATTGTGACTGACTTGACTATTAAATTATGAGCCACAGCACAATATAACTGTAACTGAGTTGTTAATAAATCTCAATGATAATCATTTGACCTGACACAGTTTCTTGGCTTCAATCCGTCTCTTCATAGATCAGTAACTGTAAGTAAGCCAGTTAAATTTAGCGCTGTCAGATGTCATTAATGCATTATCCACAATGATGGAGAAATAAGGTGTGTTAATTACAGTTTGAAACGTAAGTAAGACAAGTGCCTATTTTTTCTCCAGTGAGCATCTGTAATACTGCCCTCAGAAACGGGGAGGGGGGGGGGAAGGGTCAACTATGCAGCCAGGTTATACGTTCAACAAACGTAGTCAAATTCCTCAAGCGGTTGCAGCTTTATTTGTGTTCCACTGTAATTCAATAAATAATGGGGTGAAAAATATAATGTGATAATCACTAGCAATAGCCATTTTCACTTAAATAATTCCAAAAAAGCAACACGTGTCACAGAGAGTGTGATCAATAATAATCCTTGCATTTGATGTAGAGCCTTGGCACGTCTTCAAGACATCTCAAAGCGCTTCACAGAATATACTGTAAACTAAATTTTGTGGGCGAAACACGGCAGCCAATTGCGCACAGAAGTGTCCCACAAACAGTTGTGTAATTTTTTTTTTTTTTTGGAAGGGATTCATACCCTGGAAAGCGATCACCAATCGATTAACAACCAGGTTCCTACTTACTGTTGGGTAAACTGACGCGTTTGGAGTAAGTAAACTTGCCTAAGCTTTCACTCCGCCCAGGAATCAAACCCAGGTCCTCTCGCCCGTGAGGCGAGTGCTCTAACACGACACTATAAACCTCCACTGGTGAAATAAAATCCGAACCAGCATTATAATGGGGCAAACATTTTACAATCAATACGCATAGATGCAGAAAGACAAAACACAAGTCATAAAGGGCAAAGGGTCAGTTGGTAGCATTCTCACTTCTTGAATCTGAAGGTTGTAGCTTCAAACCCACTGTCAGGACTGAGTTTATGGTCTGGGCTGACACTCCAATACAGTACTGGGGAAGTGCTACATTATCACAGTTGCTGGTCCTTCTGACGAGACAGTAAATTGGGGTCCCATCTGCCTGTTCAGGTGGACGATAAAAATCTTATGGCACTGTGCAAAGATTATCCAGATAAAACTGGACTTTCATTTCATGGCTGTTGTGAAATATTTTTGTGTACAAATTCTCTAAATTGTACAGAAATTTGTAAACACTTTGAGGCGTTCTCAATGTTGTAAGTATCATTTAAGCGTCTTGACGTGATAAGGCACTATATCAAATGCAAGGATTATTATTATTATCATTATTATACTGACTTGTTAAAGTGTGAACCCAGATGACAAATGTCCACAGGCTATTTAACATACGTGGATCCTTCATCAGGAGACGGTTTGGAGGAGAAACTCTGGCTGATTGTCTAATCCTTGTTCAAAGAGGCTATTCTTAGCCCCTCTATTATCCCCCGGGGGAGATCAGCAAACTCAGCACAGCCTAGCTTCACCATCTCACATGGGCGATTCATACACTGAACATCAGATTCATTTGACTACCAGGCTAGATTTATATACACTGTACAGCACAGAAACAGGCCATTGTAGCCCATGCCGGTGTTTATATTCCACGTGGAATTCACTGCCTTAATGTCTGGTGCAAACAGATTCAACAACAACTTTCAAAAAAGGAATTGGATAGGAACTTGAAAAGGAAAGATTTACAAGAATATGGAGAAAGAACTGGGGAGTGGGACTGATTGGGAAGCTCTTCCAAAGAGCCAGGGCAGGCACGATGGGCCGAATGGCCTCCTTCTGTACTGTAATATTCTATGATTCTATGAGCCCCCACTCATCCTTTACTCCTCCCATACCCTTCTATTCCCTTCTCCCTCATACAAAACAAATGAACATTTATATAACGCCTTTTGCGTCAGATCAGGTCCCGAGGCGCTGGACAGTCTGTGTGTGTATATCTAGCTTCCTATTAAATGTATCTATACTCTCTGATTCAAGCATTGCTTTGGGCAGCAAGTCCCACATTCTCTCTAACGTCTCTGTGTGAAGTAGTTCCTCCTAAACTCTTTTAAATCTCCTAGTCACTATCTTATATTCGTGCCCCGTGGTTACAGACTCCACAACAAGTGGGCACATATTAAATAAATCTTTATTTTCTTCGACCCCCCCACTCTACCCCGAATCCATCATAGGTGCCAGTTAGTCCTTTATATGAACAGGAAGGAAGGCCGAGTACGAACCCATTTAATCTTGTGCTATTTTTAATAGCCTCTTTTTGTGAATGAAATTGAATTACTGTTTAATACCAGTCGGGTAACCTGCCGAATACTTCACCTGCTTTAATTCAGATCTAATTTGCTGCACTGGTGTGGCTTCCTCCCATTCCTTGTCTGCTGCGTTTACTTGTAGCCACTTTGCCAGCACAGAGGCTTGTGTTCGCCACGATCTGCGAACAACAGGAGAAATTTATACTCACTAGAATAATAATAATAATCCTTGCATTTGATGTAGCGCCTTATCACATCTCAAAGCGCTTCACAGAATGTAAAAACAAAAAACAAAACTGTCCTTTTCCAGTTACCACAGTTCTACAGCTCTCCCATGATTAGTCAGTGCAAAGACCTGGTCAGTTAATCCTTGCTAAGTATTTGAATCACACCAGATGCCTTGGAATAAATGCCCTTCAGAAGGTGATTACATTGTGCATCACTCACTCCCGCAGCTACAAGAGGCAAGCGGGCAAAGTAAACACAGACCTCAGGCTCTCTTTGTCGTCCCGGAAACGCTGCATCTCCTGTCGTATCTTTCTCAGTTCTGCTTCCAGTTGCTGTCGCTCATTCCATTCCCCAAAGTCACCATCAGCTGGATTAGAAAGTGGGGTAGAGACCATTGGATTTGTTTCTGAACAAAAGTATGACCTTTACAGAAAATATTTCACAACAACCTATTTTCTTCGCTTTTTCCCTTCAAACAGCAGATATCAGCAGGCGTTCAACTACAAAGGCAGCAAAGTGAAACCCAATTCTGTCCTCACTCCCTCACCAATGACTATCTGGTGTGGGGTCACTGGACAGTAATAGTGGATTGCCCTTCCACCAGTTCACCCGTCTGGGAATGCTCAGGCCGCTATATATTGCCGCTGCCTTTCTGGTTAGACTCCAGCAGTTACCCCAACGCACACTCTGGGCTCCCCAAGCCTTGGCTCTTACCAACCCGCGCCTAATACTTTCTGGAATTAGGTAAACAGGATGGCTCACTCCAGAGAGAGAGAGAGAGAGCGCATTCTATTCCAACATTCTATCTCTGGGATTTCCATGTGTAGGTGGGATGTATTAAAATCTCAGTTTGGTTTGGATACTCTTTAAGCGTGGTGATGGGTTTCCGCATGTGTCAAGACACCCGGCTGGCCCCCAAGAAATGGTTGAGATCAAATAATACGACAGATCAAAGCTGTGATGTTGTTCAATCTCACCACTCCAATCATAGTACAGCCCAGCTAAGCCATCAAGGAAGCTAACTACTGAAGTGCTCTGAGACACTATCCCACGTGAAGGGTGCTATATAAATGATGTTAAAATTCAAAACCACAACGACTGTAAAGCTCTCAAGTTTTCGGTTATCAATAGAATATTCTCCGCCTTATAGTACAAGATAGTTCTCCATCATACAAGCAGGCACCTGTGTTCTGAAATACCAGACTGCGACCCCCCTTCCTGGGTCTGAAATCATCTGGAGAGAGCAACGTTGGAATTCTGTGGGAACGCTCACTCCACTCATCCTTCTGAGTCTCACAGCAAGGAACGTGAGCAAGGGGGCGACTTCTGACTGAATCCTGCATCTCGGGTGAAACAAAAAGTTCCATCATTTCATATCTATTGCTGCTGGAAAGTAATTATACAGGGTTACCAAAAAGTCGTGATAACTATTATCTAAAAAACACAAATATCATCATTTCTTTAAGACCTATTAGATTGTAACAGTATCACGACTTTTTGGTCACCCTTTAATAATAATAATAATGCTTACATTTGATATAGCGCCTTATCACGACTTTGAGACGTCTACTATTCAGAAATCGGTGGCCAGTACTATTATTAGGATTGTCACAGCCCAAACTGTCAGAAATCACAGGTTACTCACAGGGAAACAGAAAGCTGCACATTGTGCTGTTCCACTGAATAGATCAATGCTCACAACAATTTCAGTGGGAACATACTACAGCACTTAAAATCAGGTTTTAATTTTTTGTGTTAATTATTCTGCATTGGAGAGGTAAAGGGGAGGAAATCACATCATCAGAGACCGACACCAGGGTGTCACAAGCAAAAAGTCACCAGCTTCAACTAGATAGAATTCTGACCGAGAAGGTTATTCAGACTGAATTGTTTAGTTCAATTTTGGATTCCAGGATTGATGGTGCAGACACCATGATGCTATGGTGTCCAGCATGACATGTCAGCTGTGGTTGTTTTAAGTACTGTTGAACTAGATAAAGAGAGAGATACGGATACTCCTGCCATGTACAGGGTTTATTCTCTGTCCATTTCTCTCCCCTTTTTGAAAATTCATGTTTGATCCCTGTTGTTTGCACTAACGCTGTAAGAAAGGTGCTCTAATTGGGCTGAGTGTCTTTAGGGAGAGGTATAGTCAGCCAGGATGACTGGTCCAGATCATTACCCATTGATACCAGAATTGTATTATTGTACTGTTTAATAATAATAATATGGTCATTCAATCCACGCCTGTTTGTGGGACGCTGCTGTGTGCAATTGGCTGCCGCGTTTCGCCCACAAAATATACAGTCACTACATTTTACAGTATATTCTGTGAAGCACTTTGAGGTGTGATAAGGCGTTATACCAATGGCGGCAAATCAATACCCCACCCAGCAGCACAGACAGGCGACTTCAGGGGAGGAGGAAGGATACGTTTTCAAATCAGGAACCAAAAAAAACCCTAAATGTAGAACAACAATAAATCACAATGATTGAAGGAAAACTCTTCAAAGCTTCCTCACCCCGGATAGAGCGGAATTAGTGAGCCCAGATCAAGCGCGCTGAGCAGTTACTTACTTGCTCTTCTTTCTCTTTCCTGGGCAGCATGAATGATGACGGGGGAAGGAGCTGCTCCTTTGGCAGTGAAGGATCCGGTTGATATTCGAGAGCAACCTTACCAGCTACCGAGGAGCTACTGGGATAGGTCACCACTGACCACACAGTTGCCCCCTCTAAAGTGGGCCCTGTATTACAGGACACATCACCGACAGCACCATCTTCAGACAACAACCAGCTGCAAACGTTGTCCTGACTTCTTTCTACTTCATACGGTTTAGACACTTGCGTGGTCTGTGTCTGCACTTTGACTGGAGATTGGTGGCTTGGAGAAGACTTTGGTGGTTCCGGCACAAGTGAACTGCCACTGGGGACATAAAATAAAACGAGGCATAATAATAAAAAATAATTCTTGCATTTGATACAGCATCTTATCACGTCTTTGAGACATCGCAAAGCTCTGCACAGGATACACTGTAAAGTGAATTGACTGTATATTTTGTGGGAGAAACGCAGCAGCCAATTGCGCACAGCAGCGTCCCACAAACAGTCGTGGATTGAGCGACCAAATTATTTTTTTAAAAGGGACTATTACCCTGTGAAAATGATCCACCAATCAAATCTTTAAACATATCTTTATAGTTAAAATGTATGAATAATTCAGAAACCAGGTTAATGGGTGGAACCCAATTCCAATGAAGAATGGTCCAAATTTGTATCCACTTGTATCCATTTATAATAATAATAATCTTTACACTTGTTTCAGGCCTTTCACATCAGCGCTTCACAAGGATTTACTGTAAAGCTCAGTGACTGCATTTTGTAGACAAGCGTGGCAGCAATTTGCCCATTGCAACCACCCACTAAGTGAATGATCAATTCTATCTGGAGGACTATTAGCCATTTGTTACTTTCTGGTCTTTTCCAATGATGCCCAACAGCTAAAGAACAGCAAAAGGTCAATGGTCCTTCAATTTACTCTCCCACCCCCACCCCCAACCCTCCAAACTTCAAGTGAAGAAAATGTTCACCTACTGTTTACCCAAATCCTAGTGTTCTATGTGGGATTGTTGGTAGATCAATGGAATGCCCTGACTATAAATGATAAGACACCAGCCCCTTGCCCAAACATCATGAGCCAATGACCTGCATCATATTAATAATCCTGGCATTTGATATAGTGCCTTATCACATTGTTGAGACGTCTCAAAAGCACATCACAGGAGCTTTGTGAAGTTTCACAGCTGCAGCTTTGCCCACGCTCTCAATTCTGAATCATATTGCATTCAGTCAATTACCTATCTACATCATGCTACCCCCTATCCTGGATTCCGTGTTAGAGCTGTCAGGGCCAGAAACTGGAAAGCAGCCGACAATATTATAAAGTGTTAGGCTGGTTCAGTTGGTAGCACTCTCACCTCAAAGTCAGAAGGTTCAAACCCCACATTAGAACTTTGAACTCAGTCTAGGCTGTCACCAAAGCATTGTAGGTAGTGAAACCAAAACAGACGTGGCTGGGAACACTCAGCAGGTCAGGCAGCATCAAAAGAGAAAGGAAAGTGAGTCAATGTTTCGGGTCCACGACCCTTCGTCAGAACAGTTAGGTTGTATTAGGCTGGAACGCAGTTCTGACGAAGGGTCGTGGACCCCAAATGTTGACTCACTTTCCTCTCTCCATAGATGCTGCCTGACCTGCTGAGTGTTCCCAGCGACTTCTGTTTTTGTTTCAGATTTCCAGCGTCTGCAGTACTTTGCGTTTTATTATAGGTAGTGAGTGTGGTGCATTGTTGGAGATGCTGCCCTTCAGATGAGATATTAAACTGAGATCCCATTTGCTTGTTCAGGGGAACGTTGAGGATCCCATGGCACTTTTCAAAAAGAGAAGGGAGTTTCTCCTGGTGTCTTGTCCAGCAAACCACCAAATAAAACTGGTCATTCACTTCATGGCTGCTTGTGGGACATTGCTGTGCACAACTAGCTCCCACTTTCGACTTCAGAATACAGTCACTACACTTCACAGTTCATCCTGTTAAGAGTTTTGAGACGTCTTCCCTACAGAGATTATTATATTAATCAGCTGCCAAATTTGCCTACAAAACATAATTAAATTTTAGAGTAAATCCTGTGAAGCAGTTTGACCTCCACCTAAGTAGATGGAAGAATTAATGTCTCATTTGAAAGATGAATGCAGTACAGTGATGAATGCAGGCTGATCACAGCTGCATTAAATCCACCTCATGGGGCTGTCAGTGGAGAGGAAATGCTGTTGCCTGGAGGGAGGCACACAAAGCAAAACACAGATGCCAATTACTGGAGAGGTCATCAACAAATCCCGCTCGGCACAATCGTGACAGGATGAAAAAATATTGTTGTTGAATTAAAAGGACTTAAGCAAAAGTATGATTTCATACGGTGACTCACAGCTTCGAATTAAAGCACAAAAACCTCTTCAGCGCATTGTAATATTCACAGCAAGAAGCTGAAAGTTCAAACAATTCACACAATCCCACAATATAATAATAATCCTTGCATTTGATACAACGCCTCATCACATCTTTGAGACGTCTCAAAGCGCTTTACAGAATATATTGTAAAGTGAATTGACTGTATATTTTGTGGGTGAAACGCGGCAGCCAACTGTACACAGCAGCGTCCCACAGTCGTGGATTGAGCGACCAAATGATTATTATTTTATTTTTGAAGGGATTTCTCCTGACCAACAACAACTTGCATTTATACAGTGCCCTTCATGCAGGGTAGAGTCTCAGAGCGCTTAATAACGGCAGAGACTGACGCTAAGGGGAGGGGGAGGTCTTTGGGTGTGATCTAAGATTCAAGTTTGGTGTGGGTGGGGATATGGATGGTAGAATTGGATGTTTTGAATCATGGAGTTGGGGAGACTGGCGAGGGGGGCATTGGAATTATCAAGGCAGGAGGTGACGAATGCATGGCTCAGGGTTTCGGATATGTTGGGTGTGAGGTACAATTGGAGTCAGACGATGTGGCAGAAGTGGAGGAAAGTGTTCCTGGTCAAGGACCGGATGTGGGGTTAGAAGGACAGCTGGGAATTGAACCTGATGCCTTAGGATGTGCAGAGCAAGGCTGAGGGCTAGGCTGGGGAGGGTAAGGAGGTCAGAGTAGCAGGGAAGTTGATGAGACCGACGAGTATTGGCTTGCGCTCCAGAAAGTCAACCACTTCAAGATGCAGGCTTTCAACAACAACAAGATTCCATTTATAGAGCGCCTTTCACGTCGGGAGGACGTCCCAAGGCGCTGTACATTTGGGTCAGGACCCGAGCAGGGGGGAAATGGTCAGGGTGAGGGGAGGGAAGGGAGGGAGCGAGGGGGGTTGTAGAGAGTCGAGAGGGGAGCTGAAGGCACGGTCAAAGAGAAAGATCTTGAGACCGGCCTTGAAGGAGGAAAGGGAGGAAGCGGCGAAGGCACTGGGAGATAGAGTTCCAGAGCCTCGGGGCTGAGAGGCTGAAGGCCCGGCCACCGATGGTAGGGCGGTTGGGGCGGGGGATGTGGAGCAGACCGGAGCCAGAGGAACAGAGGGTACGGGCAGGTAAGTAGGGGGATAGTAGGTCAGAGAGGTAGGAGGGAGCGAGGCCGTGAATGGCCTTGTAGGTGAGGATGAGGATCTTGAATTCGATCCTCTGGGGGATGGGGAGCCGGTGGAGGGGAGCGAGGGTGGGAGTGATGTGATCACGAAGCCTGGTGCTTTCAACAACAATTTACTTTTGTATTGCGCCCCTCACACAGAGTAGAGTCCCAGAGCACTTTCCACACATGCTTGCTTACCTGTCACAGTTTCTGTCAAGCAATCCTTCCTTTTCTAATGATTCTAAAAGGAAGTCTGGCCTTCTGGGCTGTAAGCGAGCCTGATGTGTAGAGTATCTTGTAACAGAAAGCAAGACTAAGTTAATTGTTCTCACCGAAGGACACACTGCTGGTAAGCTGCCCTTATCCAAGGCTTTAAACCCTTCCTGACCCAATCTTCCTAAATTTCTCCTAAAAAAAACTGGAAGGTGCTCTGCTCCCAACCTTCTTTGAAGGCCGCTCTTGATCAAGACACTAAGAGATACATGGATGCATCATGGAAATTGGCTGCCGCGTTTCATCCACAAAATAGTCAATTCATTTTACGGTATATTCTGTGAAGCGCTTGAGACGTCTCAAAGACGTGGTAAGGCGCTGGATCAAATGTCAGGATTATTTATAATATGGATGGAGGAACCCACCCATAAGTTCATTCTTTCATTGCACCTCCCAATGGTACAAAGGAGCTCAATGATATGACTGATTCTAGGGCTATTGAGCTGGGTGATCACTCTAAGCACTACCCTTAGGCTGTCACTTGAGCATTCTCACTCCGGCCTCCTGTTTGTCCCTCGTCCTCTCCACCATTGGTGGCTGTGCCTTCAGCCATTACACCCCAAAACTTTGGAACACTCTCCCTGAATCCCTCCGCCTTGCCCCCTTCCTCCCTCCCTTTCAAACCCAGCCTAACGACCTTCCTTTTATGATTGTGCTTACAGTCAACCCCCCTCCCATTGCCCCTGGCTCGGTGTCAGACTCCACCACTGTAACGCTACCCCAAGTGAAGGGGCTATATAAATGCAAGTTGTTCTTAATAGGAAATGAATCGGTTTACTTACAAACTGAGCAAACCCATATCCCCACAGGCCGGCAATGTTGGTAAATCATTGCCTTTGCTCAGGTTCGATGTGTTCAGAATCCTTTTACTACATTCGCTCCTTGTGATCCTGGGCTTGATTTCTTTCTCGTTGCAAATCTCAGCAACTGGTCGCTTGAAAGCCACACTTTTTTTACGACTCGAGGCCTCTGGTCTACGCTTTGGGATCTCTTTCCTGAAGAGTGCTTTTTGCTTCCAAATCATAGCGCAGCGATGCACCACTTGATGGAGGCTGTATGCAGTCTGACAAGATTGGGCAATCAGCAATACAAAGCAGAGCCGAGCAGTACATGCAGATCAATACATTGTGCAAAGAAACAGACATCATTATGGAGCATCTCAGAATTGCTCAAGATGGCATGATATTTAATAAGTGTTCCCCAGTGTCCCACTAAATCATGCAGATCAGTCATTATTCCTGGTCAGTACTAAATATTTTAAGCTTAGCCAGGTAAGGTCACCATTTCACTCACAAAATATACATTCAATTCACTTGACGGGATATATTCTGTGCAGCGCTTTGAGACGTCTCGAAGACATGATAAGGCACCATATCAAATGCATACAACAATAATCCTTGCATTTGATATCGCGCTTTATCACGTCTTTGAGACGTCTCAAAGCGCTTCACAGAATAGACTATAAAGTGAATTGACAGTATATTTGTGGGCGAACGCGGCAGCCAATTGCGCACAGCAGCGTCCCACAAACAGTAGTGGATTGAAAATTACCAATTTATTATTGTTTTTGTTTTTTTGGAGGATTATTAGGCGTGTGGAGTAAGGAAACTTGCCCAAGGTTTCGCCCTGACTGGACAAACCAAACAAGTCAAAATCCACTGGTTTGAGCATTTACAACTCAAGTGTCAGTACCAAGGTTCTTTGAAATGTTGGCAACATTGGAATGAGCGATGAGGTCTAAAGTCTGTCCTCAAATCAGCTAGACACATCCTTTGTGTGGTTAGCAGAAACAAAGGAAATGCTGTAGCTGTCGTCAGCAACATGCATGGTACATAAAATGCTTTTATTAATGTTTTTCATTCAGAAAATGTTGCTATTGTTCTGGAGACCCCAAAGATGGCTTGTGTGGGTATAGGAAAATGTCACACCATTCTGAGGGTCGGGCAGAATAGAGGCAGTGCTAGAGGCAGTAGTAGTTTTGCTGTGCTCTACCCAACCTTGGAGTACTTGAATCAAACACTAGATACCTGAACAGTGTGTTCTGTTCCGTAGTACACGCACCTTATACCTTGTAAAGCATAACAATTAACTAATGCTGAATGATATTTATCCAGTATATCAACCTTGGAGGACAGTTGTATATTTAAATGAAAGGACTGAACAGTGATCTTTTAAATAATCCAGATGGAGATACGACCAGCGAAGAAACATTTATAAGATTACAATCTTGGCAATACAAGATTACCAGTCCTTGGGACGTGCACCTGCCATGAAAGGTGCTGTACAAATGTAACTTTGTATTGTACAATGCAATAAGTTTCAGTAAGATTCACTGGGTAAAAGTCTGAGTACTTGTTCTACGTGCAGTTACCTTCACCTGATCCTCAGCTGCAATCTGTCTGCGAAACTGCACCATACCAGACATGTATCGGAGAACAGAAGTCACTCCCACCCTCAGCAGCTGTCTGCGGTAGCTTTCCATGGCTTTTACAACACGTGCCTTTTTCCGGTTTTGCTCCTGTATGTAGATAAGCCACGCATCGAACACCTAAAAAGATATCAACAACAACAAATTGTATTTATATAGCGCCTTTCACGTTGGGAGGACATCCCAGGCTGCAGAATGAAGAACTTCACAGACAAGGAATTACTTGGGGATGAAAATGAGCAAAGGAGCAGACAATGTCCAAGTGTTTGTTTAGTGAGGGCACCGCAGTATTTGTTCACTGCTACAAGAGGTAGTGAGGTGTACAAACCAAATGGAGTACAGCATGAATGAGTGCAGTTCTTCCTCTCAACCCTCAGACAGAGCTCTAATCTCTTGTACAGACTAGGAGCTCTTCCTCGGTCCCTCTGATTAAACATAAATTAGCCCAGACCACCTTCTCCCCCACCTCCCATCCCCACCCCATGTGAAGGCCTCCACATTTGCTCTGCCTCCACTCAGTCATATAATAATAATAATTCTTGCATTTAATATTGCCTCTTATCACGTCTTTGAGACGTCTCAATGCGCTTCACAGGATATACTGTAAAGTGTACTATATCAGATTAGATAATCATAGATTATATATCATCATATCATCATGTTCAGGTCCGGTAGAGTAAGTTTAGATAACAACCAGAGATTACATTTTTCCCTTGACAGCAACACTAGAACAATGAATGTTTATAGAGGAGGCAGTGTAAGAGCAGAGCTAGCAATACTGCTGACCAATTGTACAGAGACGAACAGTAGGTGGAGCAGTGAGGCTAATAATTAGCATTCATAGACTATTTGTCCCTTAATTAATATTAGAATTAAGGGACAAATCCCTTAATTAATATTAGAATATTAATTAATATTAGAATTAATATTAGAAATATTAATTAATTTTAAATGAATTTAATTCACACCAGCAGGTTATGAGGTTAAGATTAATCAAACCAATTAGAGATTAGTTCGCTTTGCCGACAAAATATAGTCAATTCACTTTACAGTATATTCTGTGAAGCGCTTTGAGACGACATGATAAGGTGCTATATCAAACACAAGGATTATTATTATTATTAATTTAAGCGCTCTGAGACGCAGTCAGGAGTGAAGGGCCCTATATAAATGCAAGTTGTTGTTTATTACTCTCCTGATTATGCACCTCATTTCCAATGTGAAATGAACAATCAGGCTTAAAAAAAGATGAGTAAGGGTAATCAGAGATTAGTTCAATTCAAGCCATTTCCTACCTTGCCCTGAAGTGATAGCGACCAATGCCACAAGGCCACTGCAGTCTGCTTGTCCTCTTGGTATTTCTCCAACAGCTGCAGAGAACATAATGAATGAGACGAGATTTTCTGTGAACCCCATTGTCTCGATAACAAATTGTATGAGAAGGTTTGGTACACATGCATTTCCATTCCACGCACGGCTACATTAGCTCCACTGATTCCCCAAACGCAGGTGAATCGAATTCAAGATCTTCATCCTCACATTCAAATCCCTCCACCGTCTCACGCCATCCAATCTCTGCAACATCTCCTACAACCAACCAACCCAGCCATTCCCTTCACCCAATGAACTCTGGCATGCTTCATGTCCCCCAACCTATCTACCCCACCATTCGTGGACGAGCTTTCAGACATTCTGCTTCCGCTCTCTGGAACTCCATCCCAGAGTCCCTCTGACTTGCCCCTCCTTTCTCACTTTCAAAACCTGCTTTAAGAGCTATTTGGTCACTCTTTTGTCATCTTTCCTTTCCCCTCCCTTATCCACGCCCCCCCCCCCCCCCCCCCCATCACTCTCTTCAGCCCAATCCCACTTCGGATGCCCAATCAACTGTTAAAGAGCTTTGAGATGCTCTCCCGACATGAAAGGCACTATCCTCCTTGGAGGAAGGGCACTGCTGATGACAGCACAGCCAGCCCAGCTCATAAGCAGGACCTGAAAGGGCAGACCAGTCACTGGAGGCAGGGAATCTTCCCATTCAGCTCCTGTTAACTCTGCAGCCAAAGTCCTAACAGGTAGGGTGATCCCAGCTGGACAAGCAGCAGGAAAGCTTGCCAGATTGTGCTCACAATAGCAAGCTATTGCGGGGTTAGTTGGTTAGGCATCAGCGGTTACTCCTCAAAGTTAAAGTATTAGCCGGAGTTTCTTTTCTCTATACCATTAATATTTTACATCCACTAATGATGTTTACCCTTATCGAACCCAGATCTTCGTGCATGTGAGGCAAGTGCCCTAACCAATACACTATAGGACTCTGGGAGAGGTATATACCACGCCAGCCCATTATAGAACATGACCCGCTCTGTATATAATACCGTGGAGACAGAACATATAATTCTGCATTAAGTCTTTGCTAAAATATTGTTTTTTCTTAAAACTTTTAAAAACTCAAGCACAAAACCTAGCAGCTGTAGCAGTAAAATTTTTAGATCTATTAAGAGAGGCATCAAAACAGTACAAATCTTTAAAAGATTTACCTTGGCATTCCAGCTTGTGAAGTATTGCCTGTAAAGCTGCTGTGCTT
Organism: Callorhinchus milii; assembly: GCF_018977255.1. Classification (NCBI taxonomy): domain Eukaryota; kingdom Metazoa; phylum Chordata; class Chondrichthyes; order Chimaeriformes; family Callorhinchidae; genus Callorhinchus; species Callorhinchus milii. Next base: position 1,467,800 of record NW_024704749.1, on the reverse strand, counting down.
GAAACCTCTCTCCCTGCCGTCGTAAGAGCTGAAATTGAATCGCAACATTTTAATTTCTTACGCTGCACAAATCTCTCTTGTGATCTCTCGTGAGTTGAGTGTTTAGGAGAGAGAAAAACAGGAATACAAGGAGCCCGTTCAGTCCATCAAGCATGTTTCAGCAGTTTATTAGATATTGGAGATTTCTTAATCCTAATACCATTTCACCATATTCCTGAATACGCTAATACCAAGTATATGTCTCTCGCTTTTAAATATAACAATAATAAATAATAATCCTTGCATTTGATATAATGCCTTATCACATTGTCAAGACATCTCAAAACGTTTCACAGAATATACTGTAAAGTGAATTGACTGCATATTCTGTGGGCGAAACGCGGCAGCCAATTGCACACAGCAGGGTCTCATAGTCGTGGATTGAAGTTACCAATTTATTATTATTTTTTTTTGAAGGAATTATTGCCCCTGGAAAAGCCCCTGAACCTTGAGATAGCTTAAGCTTGGAGGAGTCACAGCCAACAGGCCTGGTGGTGACTGATAAGAAAGTTGCTGGACTCGAGGAATTACAGTTTTTTGCGTGTTAGATCAGATTTGCTTGACCTTGACAACAGCTCATCTGCTTCCACACAAGACCAGCTGCGTTATCAGTATAAAAGCAGCTCTTCTAAATGCCTGAAGAAACATCAGAAATATTCTACCCACTGCCTTATTGTTAGATACTATAGAGGATATTTGTATTCATGAGCAGGTGGGCGTCTCAAAGCGCTTCACAAAATATACTGTAAAGCGAATTGACTGTATTTTGTGGGGGCAATATGTGGCAGCCAGTTTCCCACTTACTGCTAGGTAAGGAGACTTACCATCCCACCCGGGAATCAAACCCAGGTCCTCTCTTGCGAGTGCTCTAACTGCGCTACAGGACCCCACATGCCGGTGGAATTGTCAGTTTGGTTTGGAGACTCCCAAGAACAAGCAGAGAGAAGGCAATCATTTTTACTGGATTTTTGTGTTTACCCTCTATAACATCTACACATGCACCTTTCACTCACCATTATTCTTAAACAATGGACACGATACTGTTTCCACAACGTCAGGCACTTGCTCACAATCCGGTGACTGTGGTGTAGCTCAGCAACTTCCATTTTGTATCTGTAGGTTGAAGCTTTCTTACTCAGCCATTTCCAACTTGAAAATGCATGCTGCAGCCGAACTGATGGAAGACCGAAAAAGATGCTCATTATGACTGACTGTGGAACAGGAATAATTTTAGACTTGCTTGCTTTCAAGAAGAACAAACAACAAATGAGCAGCAGCTCCCACACTCCCTCTGTAACACTGTCTAATGAAATAACAATGTGCAGGCCTTGAAGAAAAAAAACACACATCTAGCATCGCACAAAAACAAAATCATTCACTACTCCACTTCTCATAACCTCGATGGGCTCCTTTTCTTCAACGATGCCAGTCATGCTGCCACTGGCCCCAAACGCAGCTCTGATGAACTCCAACTCGCCCTAGGAGCTCAGCCGCTGCCACTTCCTCTCTCTCCACATCCTCCAGAGCCATTGCCGATGGTTCCAGCCACCAGTGTCATTTCTTCTTGAAATGGACGTTTATATACATCAAAGGCTGCCCATCATCTCAAGGTGAAGTTGGCTTCTGATTGACTACGGTAAGCGCTCTGGGACCCTACCCTGCATGAAGGGCGCTATATAGTTGCTAGTTGTTGTTGTTGTTGTTACCACTGCACAAACTTCCAAACAACATGGCTCAATTAAACAATGTCGCTATGTTGCCATTGTGATGTTGCACAATTTCCACCAACACAGTTTACATTCCTTTAAGGTACCTATAGTTCTCTTATGTAATTTCCAATCCATAGATTTTCTATGTGGTGTAAGGAAACTTGCCCAACATTTCGCTCTGCCGGGAATCAAACCCAGGTCTCTCGCTTGCGAGGCGAGTGCTCTAACCACTGAGCTACAGGACTTCCAACCCATCAGCCTGGGCTGGAATAATTAGTCCTGGGGATTAGAGGCTGCTAACAACATTCTGAGGTTAAAAACAGAAGTCACTGGGAATAATCAGCAGATCAGGCAGCATCTATGGAGAGAGGAAGGTGACCAAAGGTCATTGACCTGAAACATTAACTAATTTTTCTCTCTCCGTAAATGCTGCCTTACCCGCTGTGTGTCTTTGGTCATCGACCTGAAACCTTAACTCAATTTCGTCTCTCCATCAATGCTGCCTGACCTGCTAAGTGTTTCCTGCGATACATTTTTATTTCAGATTTCCAGCCTCTGCAGTATTCTGCCTTTTAACACATTCTGAGCTGTTTGTTATAAGAAAGCACACAAAAAATGTTAATGACAAAATATTTGGAGCGGAAAATGTCATAACGTCATGGGGAAAATTTTAAATATTTCTTTGGAAGTAAATATTAAAATTATGTAAGTGGCATATGTAACCTGGTTACATTAAACATTTATAATAATAATCCTTGCAGTTGATTTCTTATGTCATTGAGACGTCTCAAAGCACTTCACAAAATTCTCGAAAGTGAATTGACTGCATATTTTGTGGGCGAAACTCAGCAGCCAATTGCGCACAGCTGTGTCCCACAATAAGTGGTGGATTGAGTGACCAAATTATTATTATTTTATTTATTTATTTATTTATTTATTTGTTTGTTTATTTTTTTATTTTTTTATTTTGGAGCAACCACAAATTACTGCTAGGTAAACAGAGGTGTTTGTGTGGAGCAAGGAAACTTGCACAATGTTTCGCCCCACCGGAGAATCAAACAATTGTATTATATTATAGTGCAAGTTTGCCACACAGTTGTATTTCACTTACTAAAAGCAATACGCTGCCTTGCTTGTAGCACAGCCTTCTTCTCCTGTTCTCGGCGATACAGTTGGAGCGAGGTTACACCTCTCCAATATTCCAGAACCTGTACAAAGGTGACGTTACAAAGATGTCAGCTAGTTTAGCATTAGCATTGGCTGTTTGTTTGATGGTTTGTTTGTGGGACACCTCTGTGCTCAATTGGCTGCCACGTTTCGCCCCCAGAACATACAGTCGATTCACTTTACAGTATATTCTGTGGAACACTTTGGGACGTCTCGAAGACGTGATAAGGCGCTGCATCAAATGCCAGGATTATTATTTATTAATATAGTAAAATCATGTCATGTCTTGAAATCCTCACATAGCCCTATAGATATTTGTCTTTAGGCCTCACTTCCAATTTCCCACATGGCAAGTTCCTCCATCAAAGCCAATGTGGGGAAGGGGAATAATTGAACAGTGTCACCTTGGGATGCTCTTGTAGACCTCCTGACAGCGTGTTACATAACAGCTACCTGTCACTTAATCAACCTTCCTTCTTTCAGGATAATTTATGAGAAACTAAGAGAACAGAAGGGGAAAAGCAATCTGCCAATTTAGCTCACCCAAAATGACAGCCAGACTGAAAGAACATTGTCATCCAACAGCACCCTGGGGACCAACAGCACTGTGGGGACCAAAAGCACTGTGGGGGCCAACAGCACCCTGGGGGCCAACAGCACCCTGGGGGCCAACAGCACCCTGGGGGCCAACAGCACCCTGGGGGCCAACAGCACCCTGGGGGCCAACAGCACCCTGGGGGCCAACAGCACCCTGGGGGCCAACAGCACCCTGGGGGCCAACAGCACCCTGGGGGCCAACAGAAGCAACATCCTCATCCTCACAAACACTGAAATGTCACACACATCATTTCCACAAACAGATCGATTTATACCTTGAATCGGAGGACATGGTGATAATACTGATCTGCTCTAGCCATCTTCCTAGATTCATCAGCCAAAATGGATGCATTCCTTCTCCAGATGCAGAAAGAAAACCTGTTTTGTACCAGAACAGAAATCAACTCAGAAATGCTCAAACTCTGACTAAGATCACACACGTTTTGCCATAAAGCAATTGACACTAGAGGCTAGATGTTAGATATTTCTCACGGTGCCTAATTTCCTGGATTGCTCATGTGGGCCTCCTAGTGTTGTGGTTTATGTAGAGTCCTATAGCTCAGTGATTAGAGCATCACCTCACAATGAGAGGACCTGAGTTTGATTCCCAGCAGGGTGAAACGTTGGGCAAGTTTTCTTACTCCACACGTCTCTGTTTACCTAGCAGTAAGTGGGAACCCGGTTATTAGTTGATAGGCGGAGCACTTTTTCCAGGGATAATAATTCTTTCAAAACAAAAAACAATAAATTGGTCACTTCAATCCATGACTGTTTGTGGGACGCTGCTGTGCGCAATTGGTTGCCGCGTTTCGCCTACAAAATATACAGTGAATTCAATTTACAGTATATTCTGTGAAGCGCTTTGTGACGTTTCAAAGACGTGATAAGGCACTGTATCAAACGCAAGGATTATTATTACAGGCGCAATACTTAGAGCTTCTTCTCCTCAGCTTGTAGGTCAGGGGGTTAAGTGTTTGAATAAGCCTACATTAAAACATCCTGCATAATTGTGACTTACCCAACGAAGAATAACAAGTCATTTTAGCCTCTGCAGCTATTTGTAGGTTTGAGTGGATTGATAGCAGTGACCTAGATTCACACTTTCATTTCTATTGGTCCTTTCTTATACGCAATTAATATACGCCCACAAATTACAGTCACACCACCTCACAGTATATCCTGTTAAGCACTTTAAAAAGTCTCAATGACCTGGTAAAGCGCCCTATTACATGTAAGGATCTATTATAATTCATAAAGAAATTTAACTTACAGAAAGGGGAAATAAGAGATAAAGATCATTAGTTTTCCTGTAATGTATCCACCTATTTGAACCACACACGAGCCAACCAGTAAAAATATACAAACTTTCAACTGAGGACGTATTCAAACCTACAAACTGTTTAATTGCATTTACAGAGGATCAGAATCTAGTGCACTAGTCTAGGTATTAATCTCAGATTACTTGGCAGAAAAAGGCACACACGACCCACTGGCTGGTTTAATATACGCCTGATGTCCTGCTATTTGTAGAGTTCAGTCACTTTTTCCAAAATACTGAAAATATAAGTGTGTTAGCCTGGCTCAGCCTAGTAGCAGTCTGGCCTCGGAGTCAGAATGTTGTGGTTTCAAGTCCCGCGTTGGAATTTTGAGCTCACTAGGGTAGAGCCAGTTTACCCTAATACCCCAGTGCAGTGCTGGATTGTCAGAGGTGCCATCCTTTGAATGAGATGTTAATCTGGAGTCCTGGTGGATGTTAAAAATGCAACTGTTCAAAAAGAGAAGGGAGTTTCTTCCAGTGTCCTGGCCCACAATTCCTCAAATATAATTGGTGATTTCCTTCATGGCTTTTCGTGAGAATTTGCTGTGTGCAAATTGGCTGTTGCTTTTACCTACAAAATGCAGTCACTAAAATCTACAGGAAATCCTGTGAAGCATTTTGAGATGTTTCAATTACATAATACGTCACTGTATCAAACTAAAAAAATATTAATTATTATTAATAATGAGTAAATTGATGTGATCCTTGAACCATGCACAATATGGCTCTGTATCTAGCCAGTCAGGAGTGGATGCTTGTCCTATGCTTCGAATGAAAGTCATAAAACATCTTCCTTCCCCAACTTCACCCACACCCCAGTTCAGGTTTCCAGTCTGTTTTGTGCTGTGCTCTGAGACAGCCTGCCAATGTGAAAGGCACTACACAAACTAATTTGTTGTTGAATTGCCTTAAGTTATTACCTCAATAGCTTGGTTCTACATTTCCACTCCTTCTCATTAACTCGACAGAGAATCTGCTGAGTATTGCGATGGTAAACCTAAGAAACACAAAGTAGGAAGAAAGGATCCAAAAGCTTAAATACAATTTCAACTCTCACACATCACATAAAGCTCCCAGATTAATCCAATGTTATAATACCATTTCACAATATAATTTACACTTGTATAGATAGCGCCTTTCATGTTGGAAAGATGTCCCAAAGAGCTTGACATTTCTGGTTGGGTAGAGGAGCTACAGGTGGGAGTCAAGGGGGCAAGGAGGGTACAAAGACAAAGAAGTACATTTTGAGGCGTACCTGGAAAGGGAGTGGGAGAGGAAAACAAGGGAGCAAATTGGAGGGATCTGGGAATGGAGTTCCAGCGAGAGGGGGCCAAGTTGGCTGAAAGCTGATGGTAGGCAATTAGAGCAGGGGACGTGGAGTAGGCCAAGCAAAGAGAACGGCCAGATTGATGAGGGTGAAGAAGCCTGCTAACAGGTGTTGGGCAAGTCTTTGATTAGAACAAACTTATCTGTTACAGTGGTCACTAACCATCCAGCTGTGAAAGGCAGCTCTCAGCATCACTCCCTGGAAATGTACATCTGCACACGCAAGCTTTCTCCACTTCCCTCGCCTTTTTTGTACATGCTGGAAAATGAGCATTGAATATTCAAACTAAACATTTGTCAAGCACCAAGCCATCATCATGTCCTACTTTTACATGATCAACTAAATGTGCTGGATTTAATAAGGGCAATAAGTTTTACAACCCACCCACCCCGCCTGGCCTTGCAGTTAAACAGTATATCACAGGTGACAATATTGATTTTTAGGCGTTTTGCTGGATTTCATCATTCCACTTTTAAAAATTAAAATGCTGGAGATTCCAAGTTCCTGTCAATTCAGGGTTGATAAACATGGATTCATAATTTTTTTTTGAATAAGATAGACGTTCAAACAATCAAGCCTTCCTGCCTGAAACTGCAATCGCTTTGTTATGTTACTGCACATCAAACTAACAGGTTTAATTTCTCACCATGCGCCAAGCAGTCCAGGCCTTACACAACCCAAACTTAGACCAGTGTTGTACTGCTCTCCTCTCTTGGTCTCGCCTAAGGAATAAACAGAAATAACAAAAATGGTTTCCCGAAATGTAAATTTGAAACATGTTATGGTTTCCCGTTGTATTCTAGCCAACAATCCCCAGATAAAATTGGTCAACTATCCACTTTGGGGCCAACTTGTATAAAATTGTTTTAAGGTATAGAATGAAAAGACATGGAAACAGACCATTTGGTCTAACTCATCTATGCCAGTGGGTATACTCCACACGAGCCTCCACCTCTCCTGTACCCCTCTATTCCATTCTCCCTCATCCATAATTCAAGTTTCCTCTTTTATATACTGATGCTTTTTGCCTCAGTTTTATTGCTGTTTGTAGAATACCTCTGTGTGAAAATTGGCTGCCGCGTTTGCCTACAAATCTGCAGTCACTATACTTTACGGTCGATCCTGTGATATTCTGATGACATGAAAAGCTCTGTATCAAATGCATGGATTATTATTAAATATTACAGTGATGAGAGGTTTGACTCACAAGAGGCTTGGGGCAGGGGAAAGCAATCTGTGTTGTAGAGTTTCATGAAACCCAGTTACTTTTCCAGGCCAAATTTTCTTTTGGGGGGGGAGTGGGGAAAGAGGGGGAGAGAAAGAAAGGGATAACGAGTATTTTCCTTTATGTTATTAAAATAAAGTATTAAAACACTAAACAACAGCTGCATTATAGTCACAGAATATGACTGTAATGCAGCTGTTGTTTAGTGTTTTAATCAACTGGAATCAACTGATTCCAGTGGTTTCAGTAAATAATAATTGATCTTTGAATACTCAGAAGGATGAACTTGGAAGAATGAAGGTCCAGATATAAAGAATAACTTGGTGAGGAAATGCATCAGTTCAGCTGTTTGATTCTCACACCACAATTGTGGGTCTGACTGCCGCATTTGTCTATAAATGCCGTCACTAAACTTCACACTAAAATGTTGTGAAGCTCTCAGGTGGCTTGATGATGCGATAAGACGCTATTATCAAATGCAAGGATTATTATTGTAATTTGAACCCCACAAGTGACCAGCACTTACACCCAGGCAGCACACAGCAGGACCTGTACCAGGAAGCAGTGTCACACCAAAAGGAAAACACCAGCAGCCACTCTCTCTCACTGTAACTAACACAGTTAGAAAACACATCACATTTGTGGGGTCAGATTCTGGAGGCAGAACATTTACTACAACAACAACGGAGAGCATTTAAATAACTTTAAATCTAAATAAGATTTTCAATGTTCTCCATGGCATTGTCTCGTGCTGTGGTACAGTTCTGTACAGGTACAGCCCTGACAGATTTAACATGCCTCACCCAAAAGCCAATTCTGCATGTGTAAAAGCTTGGGCAATTGTGAGAAGGTTGTAGTCAGGTTCACAAAGCAAAGCGCACTGTCAGGAACAGGAACGCTGTCTGTTTCCCCTCACTAATTCATGGGTGTCATCTTTTACAGCACCAAACACAGGTTGAGATCAGGTAAGTCAGCACAAGGCAGGGATAGGTCTATGTAGCTGTGTCTTAGCCCTCCTCCTGCCCTCTCTGCAACCACCATTCTGTCTCACTCCCTCTCTTTCTGTCTGTAAGTCCTGTCTCAAATCCCATCTCTTTGAATGCGTCTGTGACAACTTGCCCCCACCCCACCCACCATTCAGTGTCTAATTCCATCCCTAAAAAGCTATCTGAGATGACCCATCATGAAAGGCGCTACAACAAGAACAAAATTACATGCGTATAGCACCTTTCACATCGGTAGGACATCCCAAGACACTGGACAGTCAGTGTTTCGGATCCAAGCTCGGTGTCAGGATTGGGGAGGGAGGAGGGCAGGGGGAGAAGCAGAGTGATTGAAAGCACGTTCGAAGAGGAGAGTCTTGAGATGGGTCTTGAAGGAGGCGAGGGAGGGGGCGAGGCGGAGGGACTGCGGGATGGAATTCCAGAAGGTGGGGGCAGAGTGGCAATGGCACGCCCGCCAATGGTGGGGGAGCGAGGCGGGGGACGTGAAGCAGACCATAGCCCGGTGAGCAGAGGGAGCGAACAGGATGCAAGGGGTTAGGAGGTCACAGAGGTAGGGGATCGCAAGATGGTGGAAGGCTTTGAATGTGAGGACCAGGATCTTGAACTGTATCCTCCGTGTGATGGGAAGCCAGTGGAGTCGGGCGACGATGGGGTGATAGGGTCACGAAGCCTGGTGCGGGAGAGGACATGGGCTGCAGAGTTCTGGGTGATCTGCAGCCTGTGGAGGGAGGAGTTGGGGAGGCCGACAAGCAGGGAGTTTGCACAGTCAAGCTTCAATGTTATGAAGGTGTGTATGAAGGTTTTGGCGGCCTGCGGTGTGAGACAGTGTTGGAGCCGGGCGATATTGCGGAGGTGATGAAGGCAGAGCGGGTAGTGGCACGGATGTGGGATAGAAAGGACAGTTGAGGGTCAAACAAAACGCTAAGGTTCCGGACTGGTTTAGTAAGGTGCAGTGTGCAACCATGGATGGTGATGCTGTCAGTGCCTGAGGTGAGGAGGCGCTGACGGGAGCCAACCTGGAGAGCCTCGGTCTTGTTGACATTCAACTATAGAAAGTTAGCTCTCATCCAGGACTTGAAGCCTGACAGACATTCTGTCAGGACAGCAGTGGGTCCTGGAGTCCAGGCTGGGGGCAGAGAGATAGAGTTAGGGTGTCATCCGCGTACATGCGTATGACACTCAAGAAATAATCCCTCAAGAAAGAAAAAACAATAAATTGGTCACTTCAATCCACGACTGTTTGTGGGACTGTTTTTAAAGGGGTGGGAACGGGGCCAGTGGACAGGGAGAGGTTTATGATGTCTGTAAGTAGAAGGGCAAGGAGGTGGAGCTGGGAGGTAACCATCATCGATGATGTACAAACATGCAAGTTGCTGTAATGAAATTATCTAATGAACTGTCAGAAACTCCAAACTTAAGAATCATTTGTGGAATTGCTCATCCAGAAGAGGGACAAGAATTAAATGCAGTGTTTTTAATACCTTGACTTCAGCTCTGTTACACTCTCCCTCCAAACGCGCAGGGATATAAGTATCAGACGATGTCTGAAATAATTTTTGGCTATGACCTCCTTCTCTTTCTTCTCCAAGCAAAGGGCAGTTTGTTCACACCAGCATCGCCAGTAACACAGCAACACTCGCCGAGAACAATGAATCACAGCCTGCGAAACAGAAAGGGCGGTAAACAACAACTTGCATTTATATAACGCCCTCCACGCAGGGTAGCATCCCGGTGCTTGACAGTGGCTTATTTTAGCCACGTCAGTCAATTCTACTTTGGCACTAACTAAACGAGAGGCTGGCTGATATAAATAAAAATATATATATTTACCAATCTTTCTGCCAATCGATTGTCACGCTGATGATTCATTCTCTCCCACCAAGCATACAATGCCCCCCTCTGTGCTGTATCTCTATGAAGACAAACAATGAGACATTATCCAGAGATCTAGAAGGATTAAGTGAATTGATGGGGCTGATTGGCACCTATAGAGCACGTAGTCAGGCAGAGATGAATCAATAATAATAACAATAATCCTTGCATTTGATTTAGGAGTCCTGTAGTTCAGGGTGTTTAGAGCACTCGCCTCACAAGTGAGACCTGGGTTCAATTCCCAACAGGGCGAAACCTTAGGCAAGTTTCCTTACTCCACCCACACCCCTGTTAATAATCCCTCAAGAAAGAAAAAACAATAAATTAGTCACTTCAATCCACGACTGTTTGTGGGGCACTACTGTGCACAATTGGCTGCCGCGTTTCACCCACAAATATACAGTCAATTCACTTTACATTATATTCTGTGAAGCACTTTGAGATGTCTAGAAGACAGCAAATGCAAAGATTATTATAGTGTCTTATTATATCCTTGAGATGTCTCAAAGTGCTTCACAGGGTATGCTACAAAGTGAATTGACTAGATATTTAGCAGGCAATTGCGCACAACAATCCTGGATTGATTTTTTTTAAATTTAAATTTATTTTGTTTTGAAGAAATTATTACCCCATGGAAATCAATCCCACAATCGACTAACAATTGGGTTCCTACTTACTGTTAGATAAACAGAGGCATATGGAATAAGGAAACTTGCCCAACATTTCGCCCTACCCGGAAATCGAACCCAGGTGAGGTGAGTGCTACAGAATTGTTTCACTGAACTATTCACAACTATTTTTAAATTTAAACTCCCAGCACAAGTCATAACTTTTAAATCAATAAAAGCATCCTGAACTTATTGTTTACTGTGAGGGTTTGTATTCAGCAAGGTAATGAAGACAGTACCCCTATAAGAATATAAGGAAATTATACAATACTGTGCAAGGCAAATATTAAGTGCAAAATAAGAGCGTTTCAAAACACATGAGACACATTTAAGGCAGAATCTCTGGAATGAGTTTCATCACAGGCCAGTCATGTGTACAGCAATATCAGAGAACGTGAATCAGGAGAATACAGACAAAGCTAAGTCCACAATGGTGCTAAAATCCTCTCTGGACTCATGCTGGGTACAATTCCACAGGTCTCGCGTAGGTCACCCAAGTGATTATTCTGTGTGTTGAAAAGGGACTTGACAAGCTAATCAACCATGGGTGAAACATCACAGCCAAGCCCAAAACACTCCAGTCACTCCCTTTACAATATGACCCATGTACCGACCGATTTGAAAGGTCCAGTGTAAGGATTATTGATTATTTAATCCTCTTTCTAAGCAGACATGTTCTTTCCAGCAGGGGTCACTAGACAGTGGTCTAGAATTAAAACCTTGACTCTTTTGTCTCCGAGCCCAGTGGGTATTGAGGCACATTGTGGTTCTCAGTGACGCTGCCGGAGAGACCAGCTAATTCTCCAATCAATCATGAGACGTAAATGTTCGTCTGGATGGCTCAAGTGTTGCACTCACCCACTGAGTCAGAGCAATACAAACGAAAAATGATGCTAAATAATGAAAACAAGGCTTGCATTTGAAATAATGCCAATAATGTTGAAATGTTTCAAAGTGGTTTCTGGAAAGTCTAGCAGTAACTATGTATTTATTGGCAAATGCAGCAACCAATTTGTGCACAGCAATGTCTCACAAACAGCCATAAAGTGAATGACCAATTTTATCTGGAGGATTGTTGGCTGGGACACCGGGAGAGAGAAACTCCCTCTTTTCAAATAGTGTCTGTGTTTATACAGTAAACTCCTGATAACTTGACCCTGGCTTAACTTGTCACTACCACTTACGCAGCCGTGCTGTTAATATCCCGGCCACCACCCCATGCAAAATAATAATCATAATAATAATCCTTGCGTTTGATATAGCTCCTTATTACGTCGATGAGACGTTTCAAAGCGCTTCACATAATATACTGTAAAGTAAATTCACTGCATATTTTGTGGGCGAAACCCAGCCGCCAATTGCACAGAGCAGTGTCCCACAAGCAATCGTGGATTGTGTAACCCAATTATTTTAACTTAAATTTATTTTGTTTTGAAGAGATTATTACCCCAGAAAAGCAATCTGCCAATCGACTAACAACCGGGTTCCTACTGACTGCTAGGTAAACAGAGGCGTGTGGAGTAAGGAAACTTGCCCAACATTTCGCCCTGCCTGGGAATCAAACCCAGGTCCTCTCGCTTTCAAGGCGAGTGCTCCAACCACTGAGCTACAGGACACTTGGTTTGCACCTCTGTAGTATGAAACACAGCAGCTGCAAATCACTGTCAGCAATATTCCAAGTAATCCCTTAATAAGTCAAAAAAAATTGTGCTTGCAGAGAGCTCTAATATTAATGCTAATTTATTCACTTTTTCTCCTCAGGATCCAGCCAATATGATGAGCAGAAGTGTAAATCAGACTTGCTGTTCCACATCTGGAAATTATATAGTTCAATTCTAGCTGTGCAAATAACTTAATAATAAAAGATAATAACCCTTGCATTTGATATAGTGTATTTCATTCCGAGAGGAAATTTCAAAAGGATTTACAAACGCAGCAACCAATTTGTACAGCAACATAAGAAAATCATTTAACTTCCTGCTTAGACAGTACCTGTCAAACTCTGTTGCTATCTCCTTCAGCCGGTTCAGATGCTTCCTCTCATTGACAAACACCCTCCACAAGTGAAGGCAGCGAGGCAAGATCTTCCTGCTGTAGTGAGTCTCTGCCTTATCAGACTGAACCTATAAAACAACAGAGATGAGAAAGGGTGCACAGTGAATTTCCTTTCATTGTTTTCTCCATCTCTAAATGTGCTAACTCTAGTTCGGTATAGTTCCATGGAGACAAATAGCTCTCTGTTAACTGGCCCAAGTGACTACTTACTTTCAGTTGTATAGTAATAATTATAATCTTTGCATTTGATATATCACGTCGCTGAGATGTCTCAAAGTGCTTTACAAAATACATTGTAAAGTGGATTGACAGTGTATTTTGTGGGGTAAAGCCAGTAAAGCCACAATAACACGCATACAGCTACTGTCACCTGAAAGCTCCCCCTTCCCCTGGCTCGTCATCGGGCGCCGCCATTGTTAAGCGCTCTGGGACATCGCCCGGAGTTGAAGACGCTATATAAATGCAAGTTGTTGTTGCACTTTCTAATACTTTAAAAAAATAGTGAAACAACTTATTTGTTCTTGTGTGAAAGCAGCATCCCACGATTTCTGTATTCTTTCAAGTAATTCAATCCTCACTTCAGACACCTGACCTCCTCAGAAACTAAAATATACTTTTACCTTCCCAGGTTGTGAAGGGTTATTCGTGGACAGGAAATCTAGCTCTCTATTAGTCTCCTAATCATGTTTACTCTTCTTTGGTTGGTAATATTTCTTCTCCAATTTTGTTGGAAATTTCCCATTGGCGGAACAAAGGTCCATGATCCTAGTTATCAGCCAGACTTTGCCCCAAGTGGAATTATTCATGTTTTTTCACTCAGCGAATTGTTGGAATTTGGAATGATCTGCCTGAAAGGGCAGTGAAGTCCGATTCGATAACAGCTTTTAAGAGAGAACTGGACAGGTATCTTGGGAAGACGGGTTTGCAGGATTATGGGGAGAAAGTTGGTGATTGGGGTTAGTGAAAGTGACTTGCACTGTCAAAGAGCCGGCACAGACTCAATGGGCCGAATGGCCTCCTTCTGTGCTGTAACATTCTATAAATCTATGAATCTATGTCTGATCCTGGGCAGTGAGCTACAGCACGCTATTTGCTCTTTCCAACACCCCCAACACTCCCCCCACCGCCCAACACCTCCCCATTACCCTGTTTGAATTAACTCAACAAAGACAAGGGAGTGGGCCGAGGAACTACTGTGTCTATGCAGATCAGTTTGCATGGTGATGGGTTTCCACATGTGTCAGACCACGGCTGCCCAAAATAAATCATCAAAGTCAGCCTCAACGTCTGGAAACATATTCTGAGAAATTTGCATGGTGGGGTGGGGGGGGTTGGTGAAATGTAAATACACTCACCAAATACCACCTTCTCCACTGCAAATGATTTATCCAAAAGCACAGTGATCTCCGTAGCAAAACCTTCCTGCAACAGAAACACAGATCTTCAGTGGATTCAGCAAAATGTAATTGTGTTCTGAGATAACCAGAGAATCGTGAGACAATTCAGCTATAGACGGAGTTCCCCTTTCCAAAAGTGTACAACATCCGACACATACACAAGGTCTTCCCACATACTCACGGCATTGAAATCACAACTCACAATATGATCTCATTCTCTCTCAGGACTTCAAATCTGCAGAAACACTACTTCAGTGAACAAGCAGTAAACTTATGGAAAAGGCTCCCGAGGGAGACAGGCGGTGGAAGCAGAAAATGTTTGTTTCTGATAGATTTCTGCTAGAAAATAATATCTGGGGAAAACAGTGTATAGTTTGGGACACGACATGTCAAGCGACTGCCAGGATGGTGGAAGGCAAACAAGATGGACCTTGGTCTTCTTTTGCCAACAAATTCTTACGTTCTTATTCAAATGTGACTGAGAGGCCGGCAATTAATGGCTGTTTTCAATTCCAGTGCTTTGGTGTGGGGCGCCTCGGTGAAATACAACCCGCAGAAAGTTGGCAAGGACCATGTGATGGAAGATGAAGACGTCATACAGATAGTCAAGAAGTAGACTCAGACACTCGCCCTGATCAAAGCTCGGGCTCATTTCCCTGTTGGGGATGTGTGTCAGTTCGTTACAAGCAACATCTGTACCTTGGGAAAGAGAGCAAGATGGAGAGCAAGTGCTAAAAACCTTTCATTCTGACCAGACCATAATCAATGCTTTCCCTTAAATACACACCAGACATTACATTCTGAACATTTCAGGAGTGGAGCTATCAGCAAGTTGCCTTTAACCTTCAGTGGTTACCTATTTCACCCAAATAAAATGTGCAAGTGTAAAACACATTCACTGCTGAAGTGTCAGTTGCTTTAAATTTATTCCAAGGTTTGTCTATTTACTAAACTAAAATCTTATGGGCTGAATCCCCACAATATACTGTACAGCATGTTTACGATGGCAGAGGATCTTAAGGTGTGCCCTTTAAGGTGTGTGCACAAGATTTGTCACGGTTATTGGATATCCTTGTGGGGGGGTGGGTGTTAGGGAAGGAAAGAGAAGGTAAGTTTGGGGCTGACCTGTACAAAGCTGATATGACTAGTGATGGGATACTGGAATTTAGTCCGTTTTTTGTGTGGTCTCAGTCATGTGGTTTCTGAGACAAACTGGGTGCATGTGGTGAATAGTGAAAAGAATCATAGAATCACAGAATTATACAGCACAGAAGGAGGCCATTTGACCCATCATGTCTGTGCCGGCTCTTTGAAAAGAGCTTCCAAATCAATCCTACTCCCCCACTCTCTCCCCATAGCCCTGCAAACTTATCCTCCCCAAATAATTATCTACTTTTCTCTTAAAAGTTGTTATCAAATCGTCTTCCACCTCTCTTTCAGGCAATGCATTTCAGATCCGAACAACTCGCTGTGTGAAAGAATATCTGCTCACCTCTGTTTCTTTTAACAACTATTTTAAATCGGTGTCCTCAGGTTACTGACCCACCCGCCAGTGGAAATAGTTTCTCCTTATTCACCCTATCGAATCCTCTCATAATTCTGAAAACATCTATTAAACTTATTTTGCCTAGCAAATTATTATGTTCTTCATAACTGTGAAATATTTTATCTCTCTCAAAATTTTGTTCCTCTTTCAATCCGCAAACCCCAGCTTGGTGTCAGGTAAAAACAACATCTTGATTGATCACATCCTCTCTGTTCATCCTTAACGGTTCCCTGACTATGGTTTCACAATAACAAAATATGTATTGTAACTGCCGTGCTGCTGTATCACGTTCAGCCTTGCTTATAATTATATATCACCATCTTACACATTTCAAATGGTTGCTATTATGACTCATTATCTTGCAAGAAGTTTAGTACAATAATAATCCTTGCATTTGATATAGCGCCTTATCACGGTTTCGAGACATCTCAAAGCGCTTCACAGGATATACTGTAAAGTGGATTGGCTGTATATTTTGTGGGCGAAACGTGGCAGCCAATTGCCCACAGCAGTGTCCCACAAACAGTCATGGTTTCAGTGACCAAATTATTATCTTTTTTAAGGGATTATTTGCAAGAACTACAGCACTTCAAGCTGACCATTGGCACAGTTCAAGAACTGACTGGTCAGTTATAAGGCCTTCATAAACTCACGTCACGCCCTCATTTTTTCACCCATGTGAACCAGAAGAGCAAACTCTTTTACATTTCTGTTCACCACAAAAGTTTTGTTTCCTCTGATTCAGATATGAGGGAAGAGGGAAAGCCCCATTAACAACACATTATCTTAAACATGTTAGCTTTAGAATGACCTTGAATTAAGCTTTTGGTAAAAGCTGAAAGGATTGTGGATTGTGGGTGTAAAAATACCTGAAGTGGCTTTGAGCTCGACAGGTCAGTTCACTCATCTCAAATTCCTCTTGTTGTTCCAGTTGTTGCTTCCACTGACCCCAAAACCTCTGCAGGAGCTGTTAAACCAGAAATCCATACAGTCTATTATTACTGTAAATTACAAAACTGACATCTCCATTGGTGCCAGCATAATTATACGAATACTAAAAATTGCTACCTGCACCTTTAATAGGCGCCGCTGGCAATTTATCCTTCTTTGTAAAATTAACAGTAGGTATTCCACAAAATAGCAATGGACAAAACAATTAATACAAAAGTGTATTAATTGTTATTCAGTTACATTCATTAAAGAATCTGTCTGTCTGGCTACCTATCCATCATTTTCACCACTGATAACACTTCCATATTGCCTCAAAGTGAATATTAGCCATGATTATTCCAGCACATTGCAGTAAGTTTATTGAATGTAAAAGTTACATTTAAAGATATAATGAAGACAAATGCCCCAATACCGATGACCACTCTCTCGTCATTTTGATTTAGAATAATAGATCTGAACTTTTAAATAAGCTTTTCTCTATTGCTGTGGCATTAAACCAGCGCTCCAAGACGCTATCCCGTGTGAAAAACTCTAGAACTGTCTCACTCAGTCCCTCTGCCTTGCCCCCTCCCTCCCCACTTTCAAATCCCGCCTAAAGACCTTCCTTTTTTAATCGTGTTTTTCGGTCACCTCCCCCTTCCCTCTCCCCCTGGCTCGGGGTCAGACACCACCACTGTCAAGTGTCCGGGATGCTACCCTGAGTGAAGGGCGCAATATAAATTCAAGCTGTTGTTAAACCTGAAATCTTCCTAAGGCAGATAAATCAAAACTCTTACCCAAACATGGCATTGCTGGTGTCCCAAATTACACTGCATCCGTTTCAGTCGAACACATCTTACATTCAACCTCACAGCATACATCCCCATATGCTGGCAGAACAGAATACCGTTTTTAGAATAACCTCACAGTAAAAAATAAAATACAAGTTTCATAAGACTCTCAAAATCACTTATCTAGGGTGGGAGAGTGGAGAAAAAAATATCGTCTTTATCTTTCTGCTCCCGATCACGACTTAGTTTGTTTGTGGGGCACTGCTGTGCGCAATTGGCTGCCGCATCTCACCCACAAGATAAGGTGTTATATCAAATGCAAGGATTATTGTTATTTTATTATTAGTAACCTCTGCTGGCAATGTATGCTTGATATTGGGTGGGGACAGGATTAGGCAGGGACACGGGAGGGAGGAGGGGGATGGAATAAAAATATTAAAGCTGTCAATGAATAAGAAGCTGAGTATCATCAGATCGAGATGTGTTAATAACTGAACTGCCCAAACTGACGGGGGAAGCAAATTCTGTACTGACAGTATTATAAATAATAATAATCCTTGCATTTGATACAGGGCCTTATCACATCTTCGAAACGTATTAATGCCAATACTGTTAACATTGCCTAACAAACACATGTAAGCCAAGCATTTCAGTTTGTATTTCAAAGCTTCAAACTTTGGAAAGTGTTGTAAGTGGGCCCTACATTTGCAAAGAAGTTACAGAGATAAATAATAATATTTATCCGTGCATTTGATATAGCGACCGACTTATCACATCCTCGAGACGTCTCAAAGCACTTCACGGGATATACTGTAAAATGTAGTGACTGCATGTTTTGTGGGTAAAACGCGGCAGCCAATTGCGCACAACAGTGTCCCACAAACAATCGTGAATTGAGTAACAAAATTATTATTATTATACTAATTATTTTTGAAGGGATTATTACCGCCCGGAAAGCAATCCACTAATCGACTAACAACCGGGTTCCTACCTACTGCTAGGTAACTGGAGGTGTGTGCCGTAAGGAAGGAACAACATGTCGATGGTTTCACGCCACCTGGGAATCAAACCCAGATCTCTCACTTGTGAGGCGAGTGCTCTAACCACTGAGCCACAGACTCCACAGATGGCATCTGTACAGATGTCAAGCACTGATTGTCAGAATGAGTTGACTCGTATGCCTGAACAGCATGACTGAACACACAGGCATATCACACGGTTTGGTATCAGTGTTGGTGCTATGTCTTACCAGTAGATGACGACGGTAATGATGGTTTGCCAAAGCACGGAGTCTTGCCTTTTCGGCACAAAGAGCAACATCTGGAGCAAAGTAAAGGAAATTCATCCCTGAACCCTTTGAACAAGGAATTTATCAACTTTCTCAAAGTTCAGGAACAACAGATGTTCCTGTGCTATACGAAAAATGTTTTACACTTCTGTTTCTTGTATTTGGTGTTTTATTTGGTATTATTTCGTATTAGTGAAGAACTGTAGGAAGAAACAAGCACTGAGGGAGGTAAGGATTTCCAGGGGAAAAAAATTAGTTGGACTAAGAAAAAGTGTAATAAATTCAACACAGTAAGGATAATAATAATAATCCTTGCATTTTATATAGCACTTCACAGAATAAACTGTAAATTGTCTGTATATTTGTGGGTGAAACGCAGCAGCCAATTGCGCACAGCAGCGTCCCACAAACAAACAGTCGTGGATTGAAGTGACCAATTTCTTATTTTTTTCTTTTTTTTCTTGAGGGATTATTATCAGGCATTTGGAGTAAGAAAACTTGCCCAAAGGATGCAATGTATGTGGGTTACAGTTATTTTTCTCACATAAAATTACAGCAGTTTTTAATAAAATTTAGCAGTTTTTTTTTGCAGTTTGTGAGATTTAAAATTCCGCACAGTAAACTAAACCCAAACGTACAGGCTGGTCTTCAAACTAAAAGGATACAACATCTCCAGGATGCAAATGTCCTTCGCAGGGCGTACCTCCTGGACAAGTCCTGAATGTGATTATGATGTGAACGCATGCTCCTCCGAAGATGCCAAGCTGAAAGCCACGTAACAAAATACCGCTGGATAACATAGCCACTGTACATCTGCTCAGCTACTCCTGAATAAGAAAGAGAAAACATGAGAGGAGCAAAGACAGAAATAACACTTCAAAAACAACAATCAGAGATGTCACAATATTGTGATAAAAAATAAGTCACAATGATGAAGACAGAAAATATTTCCTCATAGGTAGACTGTTTTCTGCAATTCTATCCTCAAATGAACATTTATTATTATAAGCAAGGATTTTGCTGACATCTTTGCTTGGTGTGAAACAACAACAATTGCATTTATATAGCACCCTTCACACAGGGTAGCCACCCGGACGTAAGCCAAGTTGTATGAACAGTAAAAAGAACCCAGGTTCAAACCTGGATCTGTGTTGAATTAATAATAATAATAATAATAATAATAATCCTTGCATTTGATATAGCGCTTTTCACGTCGGGAGGACGTCCCAAAGCGCTTCACAGAACACACTGTAAAGTGAATTGACTGTATATTTGTGGGCGAACGCGGCAGCCAATTGCGCACAGCAATGTCCCACAAACAGTTGTAGATTGAAAATGACCAATTTATTATTGTTTTTGGTTTTGGAGGGATTATTATTAGGCTCTGTGTGGAGTAAGGAAACTTGCCCAAGGTTTCGCCCTCTGCCTGGAATTGAACTCAGGTCTCTCGCTTGCAAAGCGAGTGTTCTAACCACTGAGCTACAGGACTCCAGAATTAGATGAACATACAGATCATATGAACATACATCTCACAGATTCAAACGTATTTTAATTCAACACCCTGTCGTCTCGTTTTTTTCTAGCTTATGATGATGTAGGTTTTAACATCGGTAACAAAAGGCAATTTGTAAAATGCAACAAACTGTAATGATGTGGTTCCTGGACTCGATTTCACAACTGCAGTTAGTGTTTGGACACTTACTGCACTGGCATCGTTTGTCCCTCTTCACCTGGATATATAATACCCAACCTTGTAGAGACCTCAGCAGGCACCTCTGCTGGTATAACTGCTGTGCTCTAGCAATCTTCTCCTGGGCTTGTTGGACTACATGTAACATTGATGTCCATTGAAGCCAGGCCTGTAAACGCAACAGAAAGGATGTTGTTAATTCATGTTATAAATCTGAACCTCAATATATAGTATAGAGTACCGAAAATTAGCACATCAGTAATCTGCTCTCCTCATTATTACTTTTCTAGACTGTATTAGTACAGAATGTCTCATATGATCTAAAAAAAATATACAGAATCATATAGAATTTAGAGCTACTTTGAGATGAAGAGCTGAACCAACAACCATGAAATACTTTTATTTTTATTATCTGTTTCTGTTACAAAAATCAGTATATTTTCGCAGATTTAAACTGTTTAGCAACAGTAAAACAGGAACATAGTTGCAATACAAATCACTTAAGAGGCAAAGGAAATGCTCAAATTTCCTGAATGCGGTGTACAACTAATAGGCAATAGTTAACCCATACTTACCCTGCACTGAAGGGCAGCTTCCCAGTGCTGTGTTGCTAAACCATCAATTCTATCAATGCTTCGCTTCCTCTGCAACTGCTGTGTCCATGTGCACCACACATATCTAGCAACAAACAGCACCTGTTAACACAGTAAATTCTTCCATTGCATTTTAGTATAAAAATAAATAATCGTTGCATTTGATATAGCGCTTTATCACGTCTTCCAGACATCTCAAAGCGTTTCACAGAATACAACAACAACAACATTACATTTGTATAGCGTCTTTCACATCAGGAGGACATCCAAAGGCATTGGACAGTGTACAGCATTTCAGACCCGAGCTGGGGTCAGGGGGGGAGAAGGGAGGGGAGGGGAAGGGGGTTGACCAATGGCATGGTCGAAGAGGAGGGTCTTGAGGCGGGACTTGAAAGAGGCTGAGGAGGGGGTGAGGCGGAGTGACTGGGGAATGGAATTCCAGAGTTTGGGGGCAGAGTGGCTGAAGGCTCTCCCGCCAATGGTGGGGCGGGTGGGTCGGGGGACGTGGAGCAGCCGGAGCAGCTGAGGGGAGGGAGCGGGCGGGTTGGTAGGGGGTTAGGAGGTCACAGAGGTGGGGTGGGGTGAGGCCATGGAGGGCTTTGTATGTGAGGACCAGGATCTTGAACTGGATCCTCTGAAGGATAGGGAGCCAATGGAGTCGGGCGAGAGTGGGGGAGATGGGGTCATGGAGTTTGGTGCGGGAGAGGACACGGTCTGCAGAGTTAGTTCTGGATTATCTGCAGCTGTGGAGGGAAGGGTTGGGAAGGCCGACAAGCAGGGTGTTTGCACAGTCGAGGCTGGAGGTGATGAAGGCATGAACAAGAGTTTCAGCGCCTGAGGGTGAGGTAGTGGCGGAGTCGGGCGACGTTATGGAGGTGAGGGAAGGCAGAGTGGGTCATGGCTTGGATGTGGGGAAGAAAAGATAGTTGAGGGTCGAACAAGACACCTATGTTCCTGACTGGCAGGTGAGTTGGTGAACTGTAGTGGGCAACCATGGAGGTTGATGCTGCCAGAGCCTGAGGTGCGGAGGCGCTGGCGTGAGCCAATCAGGAGGGCCTCAGTCTTGTTCACATTCAACTGTAGGAAATTTGCCCTCATCCAGGACTTGATGTCCGACAGACAGTCTGTCAGGACAGCAGTGATCCTGGAGTTGAGGGAGGGGGCAGACAGGCAGTCTGTCAGGACAGCAGTGGGTCTGGAGTTGAGGGTGGAGGCAGAAAGATAGATATGGAGGTTGACCCCATGTCTGCGGATGATGTCACCGAGGGGGAACATGTAGATATTAAAGAGGAGAGGGCCAAGGACAGAGCCCTGGGGGACGCCAGACGTGACAGTGCGGGGGCTGGAGGAGAAACCGTTAGAGGCAACAAAGTGGAGATGGTGAGAGAGATAGGATTCGATCCAGTAAGTGTTGGGGAAAGGGGAAACATTGTAATGCTGATCTTTTCTTTGCATTCAAGGCCTGTTTGATAGAGAGCACTGACTTCTTGCTCGTAATGTGCATTCCCCTTACATTGACCACCCCATCGTAATTTACTTCCCCTTACAGTATCCATCTCCATATCTCAGGGAACACTGACCTGCTTTATTTCCCCGCCTGACCTGCCCCAGTTACATATTCTGCCCCACTCTCTGGAATTACAAATTGTTATTCACGTGGATTTTATCTTTTGGGGGAATTCCAGGATACTAAATTGTCCTCAATAACTTGTAAAATGGCAACTCAGGGCTTAAAATCTTCATGTCAGAAATGGGATTCGAACCCACACCCCTAGAAAGGGACCAGAAACCTCCAGCCATCACAAGGCAAGGAGTGCACTCCCTGAGTCTGGCGCCTTAGACCACTCGGCCATCCTAACAGATACTTTTCTACAGCTTTTCTGTGTCTTGATGTGATCAAAAAGGTCACTTGTTGTACACGGTGCCTACAGTACAATGAGATAACAACAACAACTTGCACTTATCCAGTGCCCTTCACGTATGGTAGTGTCCCGAGGGCATGAAGGGTTTTGAAATCGAGCGAGAGGATCCTGAAATCAATCTGTTCAGTAGTTGGGAGCCAGTGGAGCCTGGCAAGAACCGGTGTGATGGGGGTACAGAGTAACAACAAAAGCAGCTGAAACCCTGGTACACTTCTCCGTCACTTCCCGGGTGGACTATCCCGATGCCCTCCTCGCTGTTGGTGAGGACCAGGATCTTGAACTGGAATATACTGTAAAGTGAATTGACTGTATATTTGTGGGTGAAACGCAGCAGCCAATTGCGCACAACAGTGTACCACAAACAGTCGTGGATTGAGTGACCAAATTATGATTTTTTTTTGCTTGTTTTTTTCTTGAGAGATTAATATTGGGCGTGTGGAGTAAGGAAACTTGACCAACGTTTTGTCTTGCCGAGAATTGAACCCAGGTCTCTCGTTTGTGAGGCGAGTGCTCTAACCACTGAGCTACAGGTCTCCACAATCAATGAGGATTAAACAGTATTTAGAATGCATAAAACCCCAGCCCATGTTATAGCGAGGCACAATAAGCTGGTTCGACCTCACATGTGTGCAGAGAGCTGACTCGCTTCCCACGTACTGACTAGTTCCCATGTGAGAAGGAAATATGGCGGCCTCCTGGGTCTTTGCCAACACTTCTATCTTGCACATCAACAACAACAAAATTACCTTTACGTCAGGAGGGCATCCCAAGACGCTGGACAATCAGTGTATATATAAATAAAAAGCACTGTATATGAACACAATAGCGGAGGCTTTGGCTACAATTTTTCAATCTTCGTTGGACACAGGAGTGGTGCCCGAGGACTGGAGAGTGGCCAATGTGACCCTGTACAAAAAGGGACAGAAGGACAAACCTGGGAACTCCAGGCCAGTCAGCCTGACATCAGTAGTGGGGAAACTCCTGGAGACTATAATCCGGGACAGAAAAATCTTCACTTAGAAGAATATGGGTTAATTAGGGACAGCCGCACGGATTTGTTAAAGGCAAATCTTGTCTAACAAATCAAATAGAATTTTTTGATGAGGTAACGGAGAGGGTGGATGAAGGTAGTGCACTAGATGTAGTTTATATGGACTTTCAAAAGGCATTTGACAAAGTGCCACATAAAAGACTTTAAGCAATATAGAAGCCCATGGTATAAAAGGGACAGTGGCAGCGGATCCAGAACTCGCTGGGAGACACAAAGCAGAGTTGTGGTGAACGGCTGCTTTTCTGACTGGAGGGAAGTGTACAGTGGTGTCCCCCAGGGATCGGTATTAGGACCACTGCTCTTCTTAATATACATAAATGATCCGGACTTGGGTATAGCAAGTACCATTTCCAAGTTTGCGGAGGACACAAAGTTAGGTAGGGGGTAAACAGTGAGAAGGATAATGATAATAATAATAATAATAATCCTTGCATTTGATATAGCGCTTTTCACGTTGGGAGGACGTCCCAAAGCTTCACAGAATATACTGTAAAGTGAATTGACTGTATATTTGTGGGCGAACGCGGCAGCCAATTGCGCACAGCAATGTCCCACAAACAGTCGTAGATTGAAAATGACCAATTTATTATTGTTTTGGGTTTTTGGAGGGATTATTATTAGGCTCTGTGTGGAGTACAACCTTCACTGTGAGGAGATGCTGGATTTCCTTGAATCCAAAATCAAGGGAATTCGCTCCGCGGTCACTTCCCCTCCAACATCCACCCACCTCCCACCCCCTCCCTCCCACACTCCTACCCATCCTCCTCTACACACTTTCGTACCCGTTTCCCCACCCTCTGTCACCAAACTCATCCTATCCCTGAAACCCACCACCTGCTCCCTTGACCCCATCCCCACTCCACTCCTTATCTCCCAGCGCCACCTCCTGCCCCACATATCACAGACATCGTCAACCTGTCCCTCTCCTCTGGCTCCGTTCCCATTCCCTTAAAAACTGCCACCATCACTCCCACCTTGAAAAAACCCTCCCTTGATGCGTCGCAGCTATCAAGCTACCGGCCCATCTCCAACCTCCCCTTCCTATCCAAGGTCCTGGAACGAGTTGTCGCCTCCCAGTTGCGCTCTTTCCTCTCCACCCATTCATTATTCGAACCCCTTCAGTCGGGTTTCCGTGCTGCCCATAGCACAGAAACTGCCCTGGTCAAGGTCACCAATGACATCCTGACCATCTCCCTCAGGGCTCCCTCTGCCTCCTCGTCCTCCTCGACCTATCGGCAGCATTCGATACGGTCGACCACGCTATCCTCCTCCACCGCTTGTCCTCCCACCTCAAGGCCCTGTCCTTGAGTGGTTTAGGTCGTACCTCTCCCACCGTCTTCATTTTGTTTCCACGAATGGCTTCTCCTCCACCCCCCGCACTGTCTCGTGTGGTGCCCCTCAGGGCTCTGTCCTCGGTTCCCTCCTCTTCACCCTCTATATGCTCCCCCTGTGGTGACATCATCCGCAGACATGGGGTTAACTCCCACATGTATGCGGATGATACCCAACTCTATCTTTCCTCTTCTACCCTCAACTCCACGACCACCGATGTCCTGACAGCTGTCTGTCCGACATCGAGTCCTGGACGAGAGACAACTTTCTTCAGCTCAACGTGCGTAAAACTGAGGCCCTCCTGATTGGCACTCTCCACCTCTCAAAGCCATCAGGAACCTCGGGGTTCTGTTCGACCCTGAGCTGTCCTTTCTCCCCCATATCCGCGCCACAACTGGCACCGCCTTCCATCACCTCCGGAATGTCGCCAGACTACG
Organism: Callorhinchus milii; assembly: GCF_018977255.1. Lineage (NCBI taxonomy): Eukaryota > Metazoa > Chordata > Chondrichthyes > Chimaeriformes > Callorhinchidae > Callorhinchus > Callorhinchus milii. The sequence continues at coordinate 1,441,842 of NW_024704749.1, read as the reverse complement.
GCACTACCTCACCCCTCACGCGGCTGAAACTCTGGTTCACGCCTTTGTCACCTCAAGGCTGGTCTATGGGAACTCTCTCCTCGCCGGCCTTCCCGCCACCTCCCTCCACACTGCAGGTCATTCAGAACTCTGCAGCTCGTGTACTGTCCCGCACCAGACACCGCGACCACATCACTCCCACCCTCGCTCACCTCCACTGGCTCCCCATCCCCCAGAGGATCGAATTCAAGATCCTCATCCTCACCTACAAGGCCATTCACGGCCTCGCTCCCTCCTACCTCTCCGACCTACTATCCCCCTACTTACCTGCCCATACCCTCCGTTCCTCTGGCTCCGGTCTGCTCCACATCCCCCGCCCCAACCACCCTACCATCGGTGGCCGGGCCTTCAGCCTCTCAGCCCCGAGGCTCTGGAGCTCTATCCCCCAGTGCCTTCGCCGCTTCCTCCCTTTCCTCCTTCAAGGCCGGTCTCAAGATCTTTCTCTTTGACCGTGACTTCAGCTCCCCTCTCGACTCTCTACCCCCTCCTTGCGCCCTCCCTTCCCTCCCCTCACCCTGACCATTTCCCCCCTCCTCGCTCCCTCTCTTCCCTCCCCTCACCCTGACCATTTCCCCCCTCCTCGCTCCCTCCCTTCCCTCCCCTCACCCTGACCATTTCCCCCCTCCTCGCTCCCTCCCTTCCCTCCCCTCACCCTGACCATTTCCCCCTCCTCGCCCCCTCCCTCCCCTCCCCTCACCCTGACCATTTCCCCTACCTCGCCCCCTCCCTCCCTCCCCTCCCCTCACCCTGACCATTTCCCCCTGCTCGGGTCCTGACCCAACTGTACAGCGCCTTGGGACGTCCTCCCGACGTGAAAGGCGCTCTATAAATGGAATCTTGTTGTTGTTGTTGTAAGGAATCTTGCCCAAGGTTTCGCCCTCTGCCTGGAATTGAACTCAGGTCTCTCGCTTGCAAAGCGAGTGCTCTAACCACTGAGCTACAGGAGGGCGGGGAGGGGAGTAGAGGGGAAAGATGGCTGAAAGCATAATTGGGAGGGGAGGCCTTAAGGTGGGGTCTGAAGAAGCACTGAGCAAATGTGATAATATGTCAGGCTACAAAAGACTAAAACAAATGGCAATTTAGAGATTCAAATGATGTACAGAAGATGTACATATAAGTTTCAATGTGGAGAAATGCGAAGTAATGCATTTTGGTAGAAAGAATGAGGGGCAATATAGGCGGTAATACAATCTTAAGGGGGGTGGAAGACCTGGGGGTTCAGACAAATGAATCCTTGAAGGTGACAGGACAGGGAGATAAAGCTGTGAAAATGGCATATGGGATACTGGGCTTTATAAATAGGGGCATAGAGTACAAGAGTCTGGAGGTTATGATTAACCCATATAAACACTGGTTAGGCCTCAGTTAGAATACTGCCCCAGTTCTGGGCACCACACTATAGGAAGGATGTTAAGGCATTGGAAAGGGCGCAGAGGAGATTTACGAGGATGGTACCAGGAATGAGGGGCCGTGATGATGAGGAAAGGCGAGAGAGGTGAGGATTATTCTCATTGGAGCAGAGAAGGTTACGAGGACCTAATAGAGGTCTTCAAAATCATGAGGGGTTCTGATAGGTTAGAAAGGAACAAACTGTTCCCACTGGTGGGTGTGTCGGTGACTCGAGGTCACAGATTCAAAATAGTCTCTAAAGGAAGCCGAGGGGAGGGGAGAAGAAATATTTTCACGCAGCGAGTTGTTCGAATCTGGAAAGCATTGCCTGAAAGGGCAGTCAAGGCCAATTCGATAACTACTTTTAAAAACGCAATGGACGGGTGTCTGAGGAGGACGGGTTTGCAGGTTATGGGGAAAGGGCCGGGGAATGGGACTGACATTACATTGCTCTTTTCAAAGAGCCGCACAGACTCGATGGGCCGAATGGCCTCTTTTTGTGCTGTACAATTCTATGATTCTATGACAATAACACAATAAATCATTATCACAGCACAATACAATACAAAATTACATTTGTATAGCGCCTTTCACGTCTGGGGGACGTTACAATGTAAACAGAGTCAAGAAGTTGCATTAAGCCAACTAATCACTATTTAAGGCAGGTTAGGAAACAGCATAAGTTTGTAAGCCAGTTTGTAAGGAAAATACAACTAGTTTACAATAATAATAATCCTTGCATTGATATAGCGCTTTTCACATCTTCTAGATGTCCCAAAGTGCTTCACAGAATATACTGTAAAATGAATTCACTGTATATTTGTGGGTGAATGATGAGAAAGATATAACACACATATTCTAATCTATGAACAAATTAAGATAAATGTCAGGCTTTACTCAAAGCAAAAATAGAAAAAGAATCTGTTCTCCTGCAATGATATCCAATATAACATCCTCATAAGCATAACATTGACACAAATATTATAAAATGCTTTAAGTTAACGTGTCCACTTACTTTTGAGTTACTTTCATATTGAATTTGTGTGCCTCGACAAGCATTAGACATTTGGTTTTGTTCATGTCAACATACGTGGACCAGTGACTCCATCCCTTCAGCAGCAGCTGTGAGTGGGCTACAGCAAAGAGGATAAAAGTCAGGAAACAGTCAAAGTTTTACAAAGTTTACAATAATCTCTGCATTTGTTACTGGATCTTTCACGTCAAGAACGCTTCACTGAATTAACTACAATGTGTAGTGAATACTTTTGCCCTCCATGGGCAAGGACAGTTCAGGCCACTTAGACAGTGCCCTGGCTGAGATCAGCTAACACTGCAACAATTATTTGCTCCCATAAAACACTCTAATGCATTATTTGAAAAGAGAAGCGAGTTTTTTTTTCTCGTGTGCTGGCCAACAATTCCCCAGATAAAATCAGTCTCTGATCAGGTGGGAGAGCTTACAGGTACTTTGCCTGTAATTTACATGATGTGCATAGTGAAACTATCCTTACCATAGCATGCATTGTGATTTTATTTATTATTTCATAATTTCTCTGAAATATTTTTCACCACAAACGTTAATAATAATAATCATTCTTGCATTTGACATAGCGCCTTATTACATCTTCTAGATGTCTCAAAACGTTCACAGAATATACTGTAAAGTGAATTGACTGTATATTTTGTGGGAGAAATATTAATTACTCATAACAGAAATGTCAGCCTCATACCATGTGAAACAGCCATCTCAGATCTCCTCTTCTTGTTCTGCTGCTGAAGAATATATGCTTGCCAGGCTCTCCAGGTCTGATTGTACATATAATATCTGCAGAGCAGAAACGTGGTAAGCAAAGGAAACTAAAATGTTTAAAACATCAACCTAGCCTTACCCCCGCCCATTACCATCGATGTTCCAAATTAACATCACCCCAAAGGCAAAAGTAAAAAATCACTTTAAAAACTACGAATAAACAAATAAATAATAATAATCCTTTGCATATGATATAGCGCCTAATTACATCTTCGAGACGTCTCAAAGCGCTACGCAGAATATAGTGTAAAGTGAATTGATTGTACGTTTTGTGGGTGAAACACGGCTGCCAATTGCGCACAGCAGTGCCCCAAAAAGAGTCGTGGATTGAGTGACTAAATTATTATTATTTTTATGAAGATATTATTACCCTTCTAGTGTCTAGTGGTGTTAATCTAGAACATGTATGAATAATGCTGAGCAATGCATGAAGGTTACATGAACTCAGATGCCTCGTCACAAAACTGTCCACACTCTTTTGGCAACACAATGGTATTCACAAACTTCAACTCTAGATGTATGTATTTTAATATCAATTTGGAAGTTTGACACTATATGGTTCCTTCGTTATTGGGTTGGATTATTTTCTTTTGCCCACAAAATATACAGTCAATAAACTTTACAGTATAGTCCTTGAAGCTCTTTGAGATGTCTTGAAGACGTGATAAGGCGCTATATCAAATGCAAGGATTATTATTATTATTTTCATCTTCTTTTATGTATGTTCCTAATTTGTTCGCCTCTTCTCTTGATGGTGCTATTCCTGATATGGTACACTTCAATAGGTTCAAATAGGTTCACCCTGCCAGGTTGGCGATTATTCACATACCATCCCAGACATGATTTTTGGCAGGTTACTTAACCATGGGAGGCATCAGAGCCAAACCCATCCAAAGGCTGCATCTTCCAGCAGGGAATCATTGGATAGCAATCAGGCCCTGTAACAACTTACAATTGTACAGCCACTTTAACACAGAAAAACATTTTGAAATGTTTGAAATAGCTACCTGTAGTGACAATCTGCTCGAACCATCAGCTTCCACTCTTTCCACACAATCCACCATTTCTCCTTCCATTCGCCAAAGGTTTTACTCAACAATAAATGGCAATAATGGGATCTGGCAAATGAGTAAAGAGAATATTTAATATTTGTAATATATAAATAATATTGAATATAATCAAAGCACCACTTTAAACAAAGCCTCTCTCCAGGTGCCACCTGCCATTTTGCATTTGGTAATCTTGTTGAAGCACAAACAGAAAATGAGATGTAGAATCTTACTTGGCCGTAGAAGGAAGGATTCTCCCAAATGTCTTACGTATCCACAAATAGAGGAACTTTCTTGCCAGATGCCTGAAACAAAAAAAGGCAAACTTTTTAAATCAAACATGAATGAAGTTAATGTTAAACATGAAGTTAATGCATCCGGCTTTCAATATTGCTTTTGGGTATTCCCATTGGTGTAATGGATAGAGCCAGATCGAAAGCTCACTAGTATAACTCGGTCTGGAGAGGGGCTTTGTTTAAAGTGGTGCTTTGACCGATGCTTGGGAAGGCTAAATTGGCCCAGCCTTCCCCGGATAAGGAAAGAAAAAAACAGCATGGTTCTTGCTCTTGGTCACTCTTCCGCGGCCTATATAATATAATCTTTGCAATTGATATAGCAATATAATATATAACACTTATAACTTATATGTAGTAGCGAGGTGAGGATATGTCAGGCTCCGTTCAATGTCCTCTACAATCAAGTTGCCTACTGACATTCACCACAAGGCTTACATATAAACAATGGTCAGTTGCGCAGGTACTAAGGGTAACCTGTGGAGTCCTGTAGCTTAGTGGTTAGAGCACTCATTTCGCAAGGACCTGGCTTCAATTCCCAACAGAGCGAAATGTTGGGCAAGTTTCCTCACTCCACACACCTCTGTTTAGCTAGCAGTAAGTAGGAACCGGTTGTTAGTCAATTAGCAAATCACTTTTCTGGGGATAATAAACCCATCAAAAAAATAATAATTTGGTCACTCAATCCACGACTGTTTGTGGGACGCTGCTGTGCGCAATTGGTTGCTGCGTTTCGCCCACAAAATACACAGTCAATTCACTTTACTATATATTCTGTGAAGCGCTTTGAGACGTCTTGACAACGTGAAATGCGATATCAAATACATGGATTATTATTATTATTTATAACTATTGCTTGTGGAAAAATGACCCAGTGAAGAGGTTGGGCACGAGGCGCAGAGGTCAAAAGGGGTGAGAAACCAGAAAAATAATTACAAATAATTTTTCTTCTTTTAAAAAAAAGCTTTTTAGCCTTGGTGTGCATGATGTGAAGATAATAACCATACCTGATCCGAATTTCCTTTAAGCGTCCCCCCTGTTCCAAGTATAATTCACCCTGTATGGAAATGGGCACTTTCTGATACGATGAACATTGGCGCGACTAGCAGAAGAACCCCGAGATGCACTTTTGGGAAGCCGAGTTTTCTTGGCAGAATTGCCTGTTGCAACTCTGGAAACAAAAAAACAATTACCTGTAGTAGATGACTTTTGTTGGCAAACAGAGCAATTATCCGCACCAGTTATCTTCTAAAGTCCACATTAAAACAAGCAAACAAGAACTCGGGTAATGTCTCATTTGAAAGACAGCTTATAGACAATGCAACATTTCCCCAGAAACAAGCTAAAATTTCAAGCAAACTCACCCATGAACCTAAAACTTTCCAAATTAGAGGCAAGGTGCTACCTACAATCTGACAAATTTACAGCAAAGTTCACTACCAACAAATGAACGGTTGACCAGGCCTTTGCCAGGGCAACTGCTAACCCACTCATTAAAAGCTGACCAAAAACATCCCAGGTTCATCCATCTTTGTCTTGTGAGGGCAAAATAGGACAATGGTTGCAGTGCCCCATTGTTAAAACCTGTTGACATTTATTGTCTTAACTCACATAAGACAATCCTGTGCTAACGGATAGTGAATCACTGCCTATGATTAAAAAGAAAAATGCAGAAAACAATTGAATTTACCTCCTCGTGCTCTTCTCCATCAGATTATTTGAAACACATATCTCTACATGTGCACCCTTTCTGATTTGAGGTTTTTCTTTAAAATCCATTCGATTCCAGGTATAATAAGTTTCTCTTAAGTAGTAAACAGCAACAAAACACCTCTGCAATCTCCTTGCAGCACTGTACAATGAGTTGTACAATGAGTTGATTGTAAATTCCAAGAACTGGATTTGACAATAAATTTACGATTTCATCCTGAAGACGTAAAAATCCTGGTTCCAGCGATGTGCTTTTCCGCTGTATTGTTTGCAGCAAATTTTTCATTCCAATTGATGCTTCTCGTGGAATCGTTTGTGGCAGGCCTCCTCAGACGCACTGTGGCGAAAGTCCTTCACAAGAATTTAATGGATATCCAAATTTCAGAGAATTCAGTTCTGAAAATACTCGATTTACACTTTAATAAACGGAGATGGCTTGACAAGGATATCAAAGGCAAATGCAAGGATTATTATATTTATTATTATTATTATTATAGATCAAATTCAATGCAGCCCCAGACAGCACCAGTAAGAAGTAATTGCTGAAACTTGTTGTGGCTAAAGGTTCAAAGTAAAAATCTTCATGATGATTGCCAAACTTTTTTCTGCGTAAAAACAAAGCATATTATTGTTACTGATGCCCCTCCCCCTGCTGCTCACTCACCCGCCCCCCCCTCCCGATGCCCAGACTCACTCTCCCCCCCGCCCTCCCGATGCCCACTCACTCCCCCCCGATGCTCAGGCTCACTCCCCCCCCCCCATGCTCAGGCTCACTCCCCCCCCCCATGCCCAGGCTCACTCCCCCCCGATGCTCAGGCTCACTCCCCACCCCCCCATGCCCAGGCTCACCCCCCCCCCCTCATGCCCAGGCTCACTCTCCCCCCCCCCCCCCATGCCCAGGCTCACTCTCCCCCCCGCCCCCCCGATGCCAGGCTCACTCCCCCTCCATCCCACCCCCCCCCCCAGTCGCCGGGGGGACCGGGACTCCCTCCTTCCCTGGGTTTCTCTCTCTCTCTCTCTGTGTCTGTTTGTCTCCTGCCCCACCCGGGCTGCGCTCCGCTCCCCTCCCCCAGTGGCCGCGGTGTCGGTCTCTCTCTCTCTCTACCCCTCCCCCTCCCCGGGCCCGGGCCGCCTCTCACCTCAGCGAATCTCCCGCCGCCGCCGCCACCACCACCGCGCCTCTCGCGCGCTCCCAGCCTGCACTGCGCCCAACCGTCACCACGGCAACCCGACGCCTTCAGACAAAAGAGCAGCGCAGGGTGGGCATGATGGTGCTCGGAGTGGGAAACCCCTGCAGTCATCCAGGGGGCTTTGGAGGACTGAGCGGTTATTCTGAGGTTTTGACATGAGGTTTTATCTGAGGTATCCTGAGCACCCCCTTCCCCCACTCCCCCACCTGCTGGGGATGGCTCCCACCTCCTGTTCATAATAATAATAATAATAATCCTTGCATTTGATATAGCGCATTATCACGTCTTCGAGACGTCTCAAAGCGCTTCACAGGATACACTGTAAAGTGTAGTGACTGTATATTTTGTGGGTCAAACTGTTGGGCACCTGAACCTTAGTTTAAATGAGACCTTGGTTTAAACATCTCATCCGAAGCGCAGCCCTTCTGACAACGCAGCACACCCGCAGAACTGCACTGGAGTGTCATCTTAGACTATATGAGTTCCAAATCCCTCTGTGGGTCTTGAATCCACAACCTTCTGACTCGGAGTCCTCCCTGCTCAGCCAGCCTGACCCACAAACAACTGTGCTTGATCTTTTTATCAACAATAAACCAACAACAATTTTATATTTATCTAGCTGCCTTTCATTTCGGGAGACTGTAAATCAAAGTGATTTATAGAGCAAACTGTGAGAGCGATTTACAGAACACACTCCTAGCTGGGAGTGGGGGGAGCTGAGGAAGAGAGCGAACAAGTTGATGAAAAACTCGGTCAACACGAAAGACCTTATGGCAGGATTTAAAGTATAATGCTTAAGGTCTTTCACGTCAGGAGGGCATTTCAAAAGCGCTTCACTGTAAGATGTATTGACTGTGCGAAGCCCGGCAAAATGTTGGGAGGGAGAGGGCAGCATGCCCATTTATCAGCAGCAAAGAATGTATGAAGATTCTAATCTCTGTCCCTCACTTGTGTTTATTATTGTTTCAGGTGTGTAAAAAAACAGTTTCTCATATAAATAACCAGGAATCGCAGACCCAGTGTAAGGGAGTTAAATTTGCAGATGACACCAAGTTGGAGGAACTGTGGAATCAGAGGAGGCAGTCAGGGTTGGATTAACCTTTTGTGGTCTGCTGCCAAAAAGAGTTGTGAGCCCCCATTTTCATGTGCTCTATTTATAAGTAATGGGCCCAGTGGTGGAACGGCTCAGGATTGGGAGGTAAAATAGGTGCACCGATTTGTGGGTGTGCTTAGAACATTTCCCAATTTCCTGTATAGCCAGTCCACTCCAAGATGGGCCCCTTCCAAGTGTGGGCCTGGCACATTGCTAGTCATTACTGGAAGTAGCAAAGGTCATCACTTCGGGACGTGCTCCTGATGTGAAAGGCGTTACACAAGTGTAATTTGTTGTTGTTGTCTGCACATACAACACAATACAAAATTGGATTTGTAAAGCGCCTTTCAAGTCCGGAGGAGTTTCCAAGGCATTGAGCATTCATAGATTTGGACTTGAGTAAGGAGAGGGGTGGGGAGAAGGTTGGGATCGGGGAGGGTGGAGGGCAGGTAGGATGAGGGTCGAAGAGGAGGGTCTTGAGACATGCCTTGCAGGAGGCAAGGGAGTGAGTGAGGCAAAGGGTCTGTGGGATGGAGTTCCAAAGGGTGGAGGCAGAGAAGCTGAAGGCCCAACCGCCGATGGAGTAGTCCAGAGCCTGCTGAGTGGAGGGAGCAGACAGGTTGATATGGGGTTAGCAGGTCACAGAGGTAGGAAGGGGCAAGGCCATGGAGGGCCTTGAAGGCGAATGGGCCAATAACTGGCAAATGAAGTGTAATATGTAACTACATATAGGAATAGAAAACACGTGTACTCCATGGTTAGGACTGAACTTGCCAAGGGGGAAACTGAAAGATATCTAGGGGTGTTATTGACTTGTCACTCACTGTGTCAAAACAATGTGAGGCAGCAATTAACAAGACAAAGTGGATGCTGGACTATATTAAATATAGATCTATATGCCCAGACGTCATATTCAGGCTGTACAGTGCTCTAGTTAGGCCTCACCTTGAGAACTGCATACAGTTCTTGTCATCATGACAGAAGGGGGTTGCCCAGGTCCTTTTGGCAGTACAGAGGAGAGCAATGAGGATGATCTCTAGTGTTAGAGGAATGAGATGTGGGCAATGATTAGACAAGCTAGGGATCTTCAGTATTGAGAGAAGACAATTCAGGGAAACTCATAATGTGTTTAAAATTTTAAATGGGACTGAAAATGTAAATCCAGATTAATATTGTAGGACTCTTCATCACTGGACCTTACTCTGACGAAGGGTTGTGGACCTGAAACGTTGACTCACTTTCCTTTCTCCATAGATGCTGCCTGACCCACTGAGTGTTCCCAGCAACTTCTGTTTTTGTTTAATATTGTTCAGTATGGCCTCCAGGATGACTTTGGAGCAAAAGTCAGTTTGGGCCTGTGAAAGGGAGAGGCGGTGGTTGTGGAGGTGCAGCCACAACTGGTGAATTGTGAGGCCTGATTTCTGCCATCTGCGGTTGAACATCCGGGTTTGTATTTTGAATGAGCAAAGATGACTGTTGAACCAGGGGAAGTGGGGGGGGGTTTGGAAACATCCCTGGATTTCAGGGAAGCCGGGAATTGAAGGTTGTGGAGAGATGGTCATTCAGCAGCTTGACAGCTGCATCATCGCTGCGGGTGGAGAGCAAGAGGGAAAGGAGGTCCGAGGAAGAGTGGACATTTGTGAGGAACTCGGGGAGAAGCTTCTTCCAGGGGCGGAAAAAATGGTGGAGGGTTTGCAAGAGGGGAAGGAGATGTGGGATGAGAGGAAGATGAGGAAGTGGTCTGAGATGGCCTTGTCCGTGATTGACAAGTCAGAAATGTCAAAGCCATGTGTGATGACGAGGTCAAGGGAGTGGCCATGGTTGTGGGTCGGCAAGTCCATGTGGAGGGTGAGGTTTAGGGAGAGGAGGGCAGTGAAATCCGAGGAGGTGGTGCAAGGGGAGTTTAGCGAGGTTGAAATCACCCATTATGAACAGGTGTTCAGTTCAGAGGGACAGGGATGAGAGGAGATATGGGTTAGGAAGGAGCCAGGAGGTTTGGGGGGGAATCGGTAAACTAGGAGGATGTTGAAGGAGAGAGAGGAGGGTTGGGAGCAGGTGAGGTGCTCAAACAAGGAGAAACAGCCAGAGGAATATGGGATAGACCAAGGGAAGCTTGGGCGATGAGGGCCACCCTCCGGCATGTTGGTTGGGGCAGGGGATGTGGTGAACAGTGCGGCTGGGAGGGGAGGCTTCAGCGAGGGGGTCACGGGGGGAGGGGGTCACGGGGGGAGAGACAGGTTTTTGTAAGCCCAAGAATATCAAATGTGCTCATCCAGGATGAGGTCATTGAGAGTTAGGGCTTTGTTGGAGTGGGAGCAGACATTTTGGAGGGAAATGCTGATGGGTTTGCTCTCTCACTCCCTTCTCCCCGCCCCTCCCCCCACTCGCTCCCCCACCACTCCCACTCCCGCCATTCACCCACTCCTCTCTGTGATTGGCTGAGCTGCGAACCCCCATAGCTGTCCGCCTCCGGCCTGAGGGGTCCTTCCACTTTATAAAGAAAACGAGGCGCGCGCGGGGGGGGGACGACGACACATGTAACCGGTGGGAAGGATTGTATTAGTAATTAGCGGCAGTGTGTGTGTGTGTGGGGGTGTAATATAATATATATGAAGACAGACAGACCGACAGGAAGGAAGTGGTGCGGCGGCGGGGACAGGCGGCGGAGGGGCACCTGAGTGACGCGGCTGGCGTGTGTTATCAGCGAGTGGGCGGCTGTGGCCGAGGCTCGGGGGGTGGGGGGTCGGCGAGAGAGAGAGAGAGAGAGCGCCCGCAGTCACTCACTCACTCACTCACCATCACTCCCTCCATCACTCCCTCCCTGTCCATCTGTCTGTATCCACCCAGCGGCCGTTATCCCGGCCTGGTCTGGCCGCTCTTACCTCTGTCTGTGGCCCTCTCTGTGTCCCTCTGTTATTGTCTGTGTCCCCTCTCTGTGTCTGTGTCACTCTGTGTCACTCCCTGTGTCTGTTATTCTCCGACTCTCTGTGTCTGTTACTCTCTGACTATCAGTTACTCGCTGTGTCTGTTATTCTCTGACTTTCTGTGTCTGTTACTCTCTGACTCTCTGTCAGTTACTCCCTGTGTATGTGTGTTTCTCCGACTCTCTGTGTCTGTTACTCCCTGTCCTTTACTCTCTGACTCCCTGTGTCTGTGTTACTCTCTGTCTGTTACTCCCTGTATCTGTGTTACTCTCTGTTACTCTCTGTCTGTATTACTCTCTGTGTCACTCTGTTAAGGGAGAGCGAGTTAGTTAGTTGTGAGGGGTACTACTCCCCGCTCCCGGGGCCTGGCCGCTCTTACTGCCGTGTTATTCTGTGAGGGGGTAGGGGGGGGGGGAGTTAATTAGGTGTGTGTGTGTGGGGAGGGGGGGCGACACCTGGGCATCTCCCCCTCTCTTCTTCCTTCCTCCCCCCTTCCCCCTCCCCCCCTTCCCCCTCCCCCCCTTCCCCCCCTTCCCCCTCCCCCTTCCTCCCCCCCTCCCTCCCCCCGCACTCCCCCCCCCCCCCCGCACTCCCCCCACTCCACCTCCCTACCCGCTCCCGGGGCCCAGAGCAACTCTTCCTTCCCCCACTCCCCAGCCCCGAGGTGCTAAGTGTGTGTGTGTGAGAGAGAGAGAGAGAGTTAAGAGCTGAGCTTGAACCTTGAGCCCCCCCCCCCCCCCCCCGGGCCTGGTCTCTGCAGTTCCATCTTACAGTTTGGTTTCAAACACTTTCTGGGAAAGAAATACTTTTTTTATTTGGGGGGGAAAATAGCGAGATTTGTGCACTGTTTCTACCCTGGTTCAGGTATGTCTGTGTGTGTGTGTATATATGTTTGTGTGTGTGTGTGTATATATGTTTGTGTGTGTGTGTGTATATATGTTTGTGTGTGTGTGTATATATGTTTGAGTGTGTGTGTATATATGTTTGTGTGTGTGTGTATATATGTTTGTGTGTGTGTGTATATATGTTTGTGTGTGTGTGTATATATGTTTGTGTGTGTGTGTATATATGTTTGTGTGTGTGTGTATATATGTTTGAGTGTGTGTGTGTATATATGTTTGTGTGTGTGTGTATATATGTTTGTGTGTGTGTGTATATATGTTTGTGTGTGTGTGTATATATGTTTGTGTGTGTGTGTATATATGTTTGTGTGTGTGTGTATATATGTTTGTGTGTGTGTGTATATATGTTTGTGTGTGTGTGTATATATGTTTGTGTGTGTGTGTATATATGTTTGTGTGTGTGTGTATATATGTTTGTGTGTGTGTGTATATATGTTTGTGTGTGTGTGTATATATGTTTGTGTGTATGTGTATATATGTTTGTGTGTATGTGTATATATATATTGTGTGTATGTGTGTGTGTATATATATGTTTGTGTGTATGTGTGTATATATATATATATTGTTTGTGTGTGTGTATATATTGTGTGTGTGTGTGCGCGTGCCCGCCCCTGTCTGTGCGTCTGCCTGTCTGTAGGATCACAGCTGCTTTATTATTATAGATATGTGTATATATCTGCCGAATTTGTTCAGTATAATTGGCCTTTCTGGTCCAGCTTTTTCCCGTTTAGTCTTCACTTCATCCGGTGTCAGTCATCACAGGGTCTTTTTTTAAAAAAAATCCCTGATTGTATAATGAATTGATTGATGGCCTGAGACAGTAGCTGGGGGGGGGGGGGAGAGGCTCCTGGGGAGGTGGCTTCACTTGCTTTCATTTAAGTCGAGCTATCTGCCTTGGGGGGAGGGGGGTATATAATAATAATAATATTAGAGCTTTATGGTGTCTGGGGATTGTTTGCAGTAATCGCTGAGGCCTAAGTTTAGGGCTCCATTCATTCAGCCAGAGGAAGAGGTTCTGAAATTGTGAGTTGAATGTGTAGCATTTCCTGGTTTAAAATGGCTCACAAGCCAACCCCATTCTCTTGGTGTGTTATACATTTTGGAGAATGTTGGTTGTTCTACCACACTGGAGCTCTGCAGAGTACCTGTTTGGTGATGTTTTGGGAGAATCTATTTGGATCTGATTTTTAAGCCCCCCCCCCCCCATCCTTGTGTGTGCAATAATAAATTAAATGTACTGCTGTGGGTAAAGTTTGCCTGTCTTGGAGTGAATAACGTGATTCCTAATCTGAATGACTCAATGTTGCTTTCTGTCTTTAAAAGGCTTGTGTTCTTGACCCTGGCTCACGGCAGCCATGGATAAGAAAGAATTGGTGAAAGAAAGAGAAAATGGAGTGCCATTAACTGACTCTCTAAAGCAACAGGGTATGAAAGGGCCGTACAGGTATTCAAAGGTAAGTCGAAAGCTTATTTGAGGATAACGCAGTAGCTACATTAACATGAATATTTAACTTTCCGAATGTTTAATGAGAAATGTGCAATGTGTTGATCCTTTTTATTTATGTGGCGGGGGGGAAGTCAGGGTTAGGGTTTCTGTGAAACTAAGGATTGGGGGGTGTGGGGGCAATTATTGAATCGATACCAGAAGTACTGCAAGCTGTACATTGGTTTCAATAAATTATAAGGCCCCTGAACTGCTTGTCCAGTCGATCTGTCTCGTTATGTGGGACCAATAACTTTGTGGCATCTGATACAAAACGTGCTTGTTCCTGCCACTCATAGGTGTTTTTTTAAAAAAAAGTATTTTTCCATACTTTTTTTCCCTCAATTGGACATGTTTCCATAAATAACGATAGAACAGGTTGCCAGAGAAGGTGCCTTGGGCCAGCGGGCTACTTTTTAATATTTAAAAAAAAGTTTGATTCTGTGATGCGACGAGAATAGGGTGGGCATTCTGGAAGGCTTAGATCAGATAAACCAAAAGGCATCTAAACTGTTCTTGTGATTTTTTTTTTGGTGCTGCTGGTGCTTTCCTCAAGTAGCTGTTATTTATGTGAGACTTGGTGGTGATGGCAGACAAATTGACTGCAGATGGTTTGCAGCTGAGCCAAATTTATTTGTCACCTGATCTCTAAGATGTGCATGTCCAACAGGGCTTCCTGAATGGTGATCAGGAGTGGGAACCCTTCCCCCTCCACCACCTCAACTTAAGACCAGCAATGGGAGGGAGATTCAAGTATGAGTTGAGTGACTGACATTAACAAATTGTGTTTGGTCCAAACCTGGAACTGCAGATCAATGAGAATTAATTTTTATAAATCCCACCACCAATCAGACTATAGGCCCATTATTTGAACAATGGTAGGTACTTACGAGACACAACCTGGAGAGGAAAATTGGTTCAGGTACAGGAAGTCCAGCAAAAAGATGAGTGCTGAATAAGGGTAGAGGGCAAGTAAAGGTTTTTTATATATAGATTCAAAGAATGAGTGCAGTCAGGGCTATCTGAAGGGAAATTTGTCCAGAGTAATGAAATGACATTTGTGCTAAAAGTTCTTTGCGTCTGATTATAGTTGAGGGAGATGAGGGGCTGCTGGGAGAAGTAGAGATCGATGTGAAGGAACAGCTGTAAGATAAAGATTAAAAAAAGCTAAAGACAGAAAGCTGGCATTGCAAGTGAACCCGTTGCTAAGACTGGATTGATATGGCAAATGTTGTCATTGTTCAGAAAAGGGGCATGAGATAGATCTGGTAACCACAAGTCTATGTGGTCTGACTCTGATAGGATAAAGATTTTAAGAGGCGGGAAGATTAATTGAAGAGCAAGTTGATAGAGACAGTCAGTACACATTGATGGAGGATAGATTGTTTGCTTGATCTAATAGAATTTTTGGAGTTATTACTAACTGTAAATTAGGGACGATGTGGATATGTGCTCATGGAATCTTGGAGCTCATATGCACAAAAGGCTTTTGATGCCACATAAGCAAATTAATATCAAAACTTATCATGGTATTAATGCAGAGTAGTTTGAAGGATGGCTGAAGAAATCAATGCAGTTGTGTATTTTTCAGATTGGGGGGGACATAAACTAGTGTTTTAGTTAACTCCAGGTAAAACTCCCAAACTAGAGGGTTTGCCTGAAAAGCTGGTGGAAGCCGATTTGATAACAGCTTTTAAGAGCGAAGTAGATAATTATTTGGGGAGGACAAGTTTGCAGGGCTATGGGGAGAGAGCGGGGCAGTGGGGTTGAATTGGAAACTCTTTTCAAAGAGCCGGCACAGACATGATGGGCCAAATGACCTCCCTCTGGGCTGTATAATTCTATGATTCTCGTGGTGAGGGTACTGAGACATCAAAAGCTTGGATTACAAAAGGAGTTCTGTTCCAATTTGCTGATGACGCTAAACTGTGGATTGGATAATTAAGAATTGTCTAAGACTTGAGAATGCTTTGATAAACTAATGGTGGGACAAGTGGCAGATGCAGACTTTTCAAGAATGATAGGTAAAATTCTCAATGGAGTTTTTTTGGGTGTGGAATTGATTCCCATAAGTGGCTAGTGAGGCTCGATCAATAGAATCATTGAGAAGAGAACTGGACAAGCACCTCAGCAATTTAAAAACAAAATTGAGGGAAATTTGTGGCGAGGAGCTGGAAAATGGAGTTCATGTATATAGAAAAAAATGTGGAATAAAGCCATTGTTGGACCAAAGGGCCTGTTTCTGTTCTTTACAGATGTAAATTGCAATTTCCTTTTCTAAACGAAAGTGTGAAATGAACAATGTAATTGGATTGGATGGCTTCAGTGAAGTTCGTATTGTGCTCTTTGCTGACATTTCTGATTCTACAAATCTGAGGTCCATGCTTGCTACTATAACAACTTACATTTATATACAGCAAAATTCACATAAGTCTGCCTGTTGTAAGTTGTACATCTGCTGGAGGGGGGGGGGGAATTGAGAGGGAGAGAGAAACAGAGTGGGGAGAGGACAGAGAAACTGAGGGCGAGGGGTTGGGAAAGAGAGAAATGTGAAGGGCGTGGGGAGAGTGATTGAGAAAGCATAAGGAGGGAGACTCTTACTATGTAAGAGTTTATATTCTATTACAACAGCTCTATTTTGAAACCTGGTTGGATGTGCCATTCATTGTACAGTACATGT
This sequence comes from Callorhinchus milii, assembly GCF_018977255.1. NCBI lineage: Eukaryota > Metazoa > Chordata > Chondrichthyes > Chimaeriformes > Callorhinchidae > Callorhinchus > Callorhinchus milii. Next base: position 1,425,280 of record NW_024704749.1, on the reverse strand, counting down.
TTTCTGCACATGAGGTATACTGCTGTGCAGTAGGCCACCATAGCTTTAATATACATGGGTTAAACATGGTAAAGAAAAAAAACCCTGATTTTATGTCACCAGCCAGTTCAGTACTTGTGTACTGTATTTATGTGTAAGTCTTATAAAAATCCAATTTGTGCATAAGTTTACTTATATCATATATGCTGTGAGTTATGTCAAACTCGCAAATTATATTAAATGTATGATCCCAACTAATGAGCATTCTGGGACGCCACCCTGTGTGAAGGGCGCTATATAAATGCATGTTGTTGTTGATACGACTTGTGTGAGGTTTACTGTAGTGAATTTCTCAAATCACTGTACTGTGGGGTCTTTAAACTATCCAACCAGATGTGATAACCAATCAATATTACACAATAATGTTAGGCATCTGATGAGCAGTGATGCTGTATAAAAACCTTTTCTATTGCTACAGGTTGAATTAGTTTGTGCTATTCTCTGAGAATGAAAATATTCGGCCACCAGTAGAGTAGAATAAAACTAAGTTTACCTTTAATGACAGCAGAACAGAAATGGGATGTTCAACTTGGAAGCAAGTATTTAATGTGCTTGGTACTATTATATTTTTCTAAAGTCCTACAAGCCAGCATGCACATGAATGCTGCTTTATTAGTGCTTTTTCTGAGGAAAGGATACCACTACAGAAAGCAGTGTAAATTAATGATATTTCAGTGAATATTGTAAGCTGTACAAGATGCTTAACTTAGTAAAGCACAGCTCAACTATTGTTAAACTAGAAAACTGCAGTTGTGTGACATATTTAAATCTCGTGAAGCTCTTTGAGATGTCTCAGTGATATAAGATGCTATAATCAAATGAAGGATTTATAAATATTTCCTACTGGCTTTTAGTTAGCTTTTTAATGCCGTTAACATGAACCTGGAATGGTGTCTTCCAACAGAATAGGAAGAGTGAGCATTGCTATTGCATATGCGGGAATTTCCATGTGTAGGTGGGAGCACGGAACTCAGTTTGCTTTGGATACCTTTAAGCACGGTGATGGATTTCTGCGTGTGGCAGATACCTGCCAACCAGGACAAATGTGCAAATTGATTGCCTAGAAATAGTCCCTTTACTCAATACCAATTATCGATGAAGCTTTTTGAGATGTTTTGACTTACAGGTGCTGTACATCGAATGCAAGTATTATTAAACATTTTCACTTTACAGGAAAAACTACTAGAAATTAAAGAATATCCTTATGCCAAGAAGAGACCAGCATGCCTCTCAGAAAAATATGACAGGTAAACCTTCACTGGATTAACCCTTCAAAGGCACAATAGTAACTTCATGTGGTGAATGTGGTGCTGATTCCAGGTAACAGCAGCAGATATGCATCATTGTTTAACTGACAAGTTTTTTTAAGATTAATCTCATCTAAAATATGTTAGTCTGATAGTCACAGGTAGTGGCACTGATCACCCAATTACTAAGACCAAATGCCTTGGTGTTCCTGAGTATCCAAAAGCTTATAGAATTCAAACATTTTAACTTAATGGCAGAATCTTGTGATTGAGCAGACACTAAAAGAGATTTTCCCAGTCATGTCAGCATTGTTCAACCAGTGTAAGCTGACATGGTAACTTATTTTTACTCTACTGTTTGTCGTCCTGTTCTCTGTAATGAAATTGAATTATAAAATGTACCTGAGTGAAATTTCCATTATGATCTTCATGGCTACTCAGCTGGTATCTGTATGATTGCACATCCTCTATGTTGCCTGCACTTCCCCAATACAGATTTTCTTTTGTCTGATGAAGGACGGTTAATAAGCTTGCTGTTGTCATTCTTTGGGTATGTGACTTCACAAATGTGAAAAGTAACGGTATTTTCTTGTGTTTTATCTCAATGTTTGTCTTTCTGTAGTGAAGGGATCTGGGATCCTGAAAAATGGCATGCATCCTTGTATCCCACTTCAGGCAGGAGTTCTCCATCAGAGGGAACAAAGAAAGATTATGCTTCAGATCTAGATCGAACAATTTTAAAACGCCGGATTGCAGGTGGGTATAAATCCACTTCATTCATTCTGTTCAATAAGAAGCTAAAACTTAATATTTGGTTTGGGAATCTCGACTGTATTGACTGCAATACTGTCTACTGTCTTGATTACTGTCTATTTAGGCACAGGCCTGATCTTTCTCCTGTTTTGTTGCAACTTCCGCTAATGTTTTGTGGGGTTACAGTTTTTTAGCTGGTGAAATTCAAGTGAATTTATGATGAAGAATAATAATTTGGTCGTTTAATCCATTTCTGTGATACTACTGTGTGCAATTGGCTGCTGCTTTTCGTCCACAACATGCAATCAATTCATTTTACGTTATATTCTGTGAAGTGCTTTGAGATGTCTAGAAGACGTCATATCAAAGGCAAAGATTATTAATGTAAATCCATTTACAACAACAAAATTACATTTGTATAGTGCCTTTCATGTTGGGAGGACGTCCCAAGGCGCTGGACAGACAGAGTGGCAGAGTTAAACCACTGGTACTGCCTCTTATAGTTTAATTAGTGACTGGAGCTTTCATTCACAGCATTTAAACATTCTTTCTGTAATTTATTGAATTGGCAAAGAACTTTGTCCTTGTTTTAACCGTTATCTTTAGATCCACGGGAAAGAATAAAGGAAGAAGATCTAGACGTGGTTCTGAGTCCACAGCGCCGCAGTTTTGGCGGAGGTTGCCATGTGAGCAATATCTCCAGCTCACGGAGTACTGGAAACCCCTTGGACAATAAAGAGAATGAAAATATCCGTGGATTGGGAGGCCAAAGAAGAATTGGAAGCGGACGGATCATTGCATCACGGGCATTTGACCGAGACGGGCGAGACAAGGACTTGCGTGACTTGAGGGAGGGAAGAGATCGAGACTATAAAGAGAAACGTTTTAGGGTAAACTTGTTTCGATATTTAGATTTTTATCCATCGATGTTTGGATCTTCAGCCTCTCTGCCCCACCCTTTGGAACTCCATCCCACTGTCCCTTCGTCTTGCTCCCTCCCTTGCTGTCTGAAGACCCTCCTCTACAACTATCTTCGGCCACCCTCCTGTCCTCCCTGCCGTCCACCCCTCCTGATCCCAACCCCCTGCTCGGGCCCAAATCCCTGACTGTCCAGCACCTTGGGACGTCCTCCAGACGTGAAAGGTGACATGTAAATGTAATTTGTTGTTGTTCTTGGACTTTGTTTTTGAATTTTCTTCTCATTCTCCCCCTCACAAAACATCTGGTTAGTTGTTATGGTCACATAGATTTGTGACCAGGCCTTGTTTTAGTTCAACATAACCCCGGCTCCAGATTGTGGTGTTGACCGAAGTGTCTTCAAATGTTGGATTTCCTACTGTGAATTTCCAACATTTTCTATTTTTTTAAAAATTCTTACAGGGTGGAGAATAAGATTTTGTAATTTTGTCAGGTCTAATCTGACATTCCAGTGCAGTGCTGGGGGTTTGCTGCAATGTTGGTACTGTTCTTTGGATGATAAATTTAACCAATTCTGCCTGTTTATGTAGACGATTAAGATCCCATTGTCCTATTCAAGAAGGGAGTTTCTCCCAACGTCCTGGCTGAAAATCCACAAATAATGAGAAATTGCTGTGTGCAAATTGGCTGCTGCCCTCACCCACAAAAGTCCCTACACTTTATCCTGTGAAGTGCTTTGGGACATCCTACTGATGTGCAAGGTGTTAAACCAAATGTTATTATTTGCAGAGGGAGCATGGTGATGGTAAGAGGATATTTGGCGACAGGAGGCGATGTGATTCCTATACTGAAGAGGAGCCAGAGTGGTTCTCTGCTGGACCCACTAGTCAGTCTGAAACAATTGAACTAACTGGTTTTGATGATAAAGTGCTATTGGATGATCCAAGGCGACCAAAGAGGTGGAGGAAGAGATCAGAGTCCCTCAAAGAAGGTAAGTTCACTTCAACAAAAAAAGGGAGGTTTCACAAGTTGAATGTATGTTTAACAGTTTTCAAATAGTCCTGCTTGTTTTGAATATATTGAGCATTTCTCTATATTGAGCATACATTTCCTCTGGTGTGGGGGTGGTCCAGAACTAGGGGGGCATAATCTTAAAATTAGAGCTAGGCCATTTGGGAGTGAAATCAGGAAGTAGTTTTCACCCAAAGGGCAGTGGAAATCTGGAACTCTCTTCCCCTAAAAAGCTGTGGATCCATTCAGATTTTCAAGACTGAGGTGGATATCTACTTGTTAGATCAGGGTATCGAGGGATACAGGGCAAAGGCAGGTAATTGGAGTTGGGATACAGATCAGCTATGATCTTAAAGAATGGCCAATGGGTTTGAGGGACTGAATGGCCTTCTCCTGTTCCTATGTTCCCCTCTTGTGTTCTGAAGACATGTTATTTTCTCACTGAGGTATAATTCCAGTATATCGCTTGCACCTATGTGTGAATTTGCAATCTTCTGGTTTATATGGCAATGAGCCTTTCCATACTTGATGCCTGTGAGAAAATACCTTAAAACTTCATATGTACGTGCATTGCTACATGCACCTGTAGGAATACATTAGCAATAATTGACAAAAAAAGAGGTGAAATGAGGAGAATTTTTTTTAATGCAGCCAGTTGTTATGATCTGGAATGCACTACCTGACTGCGTGATGAAAGGAAATTCAAAAATAACTTCCAAAAGGCAATTGCACATAAACTTTAAAAGAAAACATTTGCAAAGCTATGGGAAAGAGCAGTGGAGTAGGACTAATTTGAGAGCTCTTTCAAAGAGCCAGCACAAGTATGATGGGCTGAATGGCCTCTTTCTGTGCTGTAAGATTCTATGATTTTAATCTTTCATTTATCCTGGAGTCCTGTAGCTCCAGTGGTTAGAGTGGTTAGTTGCTGTGCGCAATTGGCTGCCGCGTTTCACTCACAAAATGTACAGTCAATTCACTTTACAGTATGTTCTTTGAAGCACTTTGAGACGTCCAGAAGACTTGATAAGGCGTTATTGCAAGAATTATTATATTATAACTCTGGGAGTACTATTAATTCCTCCAGTGAACCAGTTTTAGGAGCTGGATTGAAGTGTTAGCCCTAGATTCTGTAAATGTTGCTTCTCATTGGGTTCAGATCCCCCTTTCTCAGGGCAGTCAAAATTGTGCTAATAGCATTGGGGTGGGCGGCTATATTATCGTTAGTCAGCCAGATATTATTGAATTAACAAGTGATAAATCATTCTTTATAATTACCCTGATTCAGCTCTATTTGTGCACTATTTTACACAAACCACTTTTTATGTGCTGCATGCTTCATATAATTGCAAGAGCTGACTTGCTTTTAGAAATGATGTTGAGGTGTTTCAGAACATTTTTATCTGCAATAATGTAAAATGAAAAGGGTTTACAATTGTTTGAACCTATCCAGAAGGCTACAGCATCACTATGCAATATTCCTAATGAGTGAGAGATCAGTCTATACTTCCAATAAGTACTTAGATATGTTTTTACGTACACCATCAAACTTATGTGCTCTTACCTGCCATTAAGTCCATGTTGGCAAATGCACCATCACAATAGACCTAAAATATCATAAATGGCTTCTCTGGAAATCTCAGCGATAGATTATTGGAATGGAATGCGCACTGTCTCCCTGGAGGGATGCATCCTGCATCCTAACTCGGGGAAAGTATTAGGCACAGGTTGTCAAGAGCCAAGTCTTGGGCACCCTAGAGTGTGCGTTGGGATAACTGCTAGTCTAATCATCAGACATGAGTTAAGCTCAACAGAACAAAATAAACCAGGCTTTGGATTAAAAAAAACCTTGTACTGATGTGAATCATTTCCTTCATCCTTTTCCCTCCCCCACTCCCAGAAGTAGAATGTAACGGTGGAGTTGAGACTCGTGTATCTATAGCTGCTCGAACAGAAGCTGATCAAGAGGTGCCCCAGGAAGCAGTCCTGCCTGAGCCCACACCGGGAGATTTTGACTTTAATGAATTCTTTAATATGGAGAAGAGTGTACCTGGTCTGGCATCGGTAAGAGAACAACAACAAAATTACACTTGTATAACGCCTTTCACATCGGGAGGACTTCCCAAGGCTCTGGACAGTGTACAGCATTTCAGAACCTCTGGGGGTGGGGGGAGTAAATTGCAATGATATTTCAATTCAGCAATTAATCCCCAAAATATTGCTTATTGGCTGTTTGTGAATATTTCATCTTGAGTTTATCTGATGCCAATTTTTGGTTTCGCCCACAAAATAGTCGCTGCACTTTACAGTATATCCTGTGAAGTGCTTTCAGATGTCTCGAAGATGAGATAAGGCCCTATATCAAATGCAAGGATTATTATGAAATCCATGAATGTCCAAGTCTAAAATCTTGTCTATAGGCATATGAAAAACATTAGCATGTTGTTAATTTCAACTTCCAGATAATCCTCATACAATTATTATACTGGGAATTACAACTGATTTCTGAAAGTAATCTAATCATTCATTTGGGTACTGCTCAGCCCCAGGTGTGAACATTACATATAATCCTTATTGTTGGCTTCATTTATTACTGCAACAGCGTTTGGTTATTGACGTTTGGGTTGGAATTGGGAATGTATTTAATCTGCACACTAATTGGTGACTGCCTTGGAGTATTTTTTTTTGTGCTAACCTTTCTCCTCTCTCTTCTCGCCCCCCTCCACCACCTTCAACAGAGGTTATCTGCTTTCACATGTGCCTTGGGTACTTTGCCTGAATGGACAGGTGTAAGCAGACTTTCAATTTGTGAAGAGTAAAGAGCAGAGACCACAGCGCTTTGTCCATATGTGCAACTTTAAAAGCAAAAGTGGCTTGAAAGCAATATGGACCAGGAACTGTGACATCTATTTTCCTTCCCCTCCCCCCCTTCTGTGCAGCCTACTGAGCTAAAACCAATTCTAATGTCCAACTTAGCTCAGCACAGACTAGTAATTCAAACTTGCTCCTTTCTGATCTATATGATAGTGGTAATTGAATTTACAATAGTTTTTTAATATTGGTAGGACTTGCCTCAAAATATCTTACTTCAACCCTGAAAGATTGGTTTCAATTTGGAAGTTCTACAGAAAAGAATTGGGTTGTAGTTGAAGAGACATTCGTATTTCATAGCAATGTTTGTAACTGATGCAGTGAACATCTGGATCCTTGATTCATCGTTCAATGGAGTTCATTTATTTTCATTACCCAGCTAGATTTTAGTAGATACCCAATTCTGGCTGGCTCTTCTGAGTTAGGGTGAGGTTAGAAGTTGCATGCAGGTATCCTGTGTCTGATTGTACAAAGGTGTTATACCAATGGAATAAAGTTCCGCTGTTAAATGAATGGTTCAGTTCACTACCTATTCATGTCCAGTTCACTGTCAGTGTCAGTTTAAATGGGCACCTTCTACAGGTAGCAATCTTGCATTGACTCACTTTCCTTGTATCTCTTTAATGGGTGAAATCTGTTATGTCCTTATAAGTTGGTCATAACAGATACCACCCATAAAATATACAGTCAATTCACTTTGCAGTATATTCCATAAAGCACTTTGGGATGTCTCGAAGATGTGATAAGGCACTATTTCAAATGTGAGTTTTATTATCTAAATGCATTACTTGTCAGTTTGAATAAAATCTAGAGTGCTGTCATTTCACTTGCAGCGTGTGTAGTTGTTGAGCAGTATTCCTGATACTCCGGTAAAGCTGAAATAACTGGGTCCATGGACTACATGGCTATTGTCTATCATACTAACAGATCTATCAAAGTGAGAGAGCCATACCACTGACTTGCAGCTTATGATTCAATTCCTAATTTTCTGTTTCTCTTTTTTACTTATTACATCTATCTAGCTTCTCTAGCCCAACAGTGACAATGAACCATTTGAATATGTTGAGAATAACATTTCCATTGTGTTTCCAATCTTTTGGTTGTGTTTCTCTTTCCCTTCCCCATACAATCGTGGATCTGGATTTTGCGAAAATGTGCTCCACAGTTGGTTTATACATATAATTCCCTGAAATGAGACATGATGGCTGCATGATGTAGGTAATTGAATTCTAACCTGTGCTTTAAATGGATTCCATTCTGTTATAAATGTTCTAAAAATTGGACATATTTTCAAATTGCTTTCAAGTAAATAATGGAGCACCATCCTGCAGATGCCTTGATGTAATGGCTCTTTGCATATTCTTCAGCTGAAACCTCCATGTGAATTTCACTAAACTTCTACATATTTTCTTTAGAAAGCTTGCATCTTGAAATCTTTAACAGGATTGTGCATTTTGGAAGTGATTCTGAGCTGCCTGGCTGCAGTAACTTCTTTTGGCAGTGTGTGAAATTCAGATAGGGACAACTGGGGAAAATAAAATGAGTTCAGCTAATTCTCAAGCATGAGACATCGGTGGCATGCTATTGTGAATCTTTGGTATTTACTAAGCCCTAAATCAAATGTAACATCCCAACTTAGAATCATAGAATTGTACAGCACAAAAAGAGGCCATTCTGCCCATTGAGTCTGTGCGGCTCTTTGAATAGAGCAATTAATGTCAATCCCACTCCCCAGCCCTTTCCCCATAACCTGCAAACCCGTCCTCCTCAAATTCTCGTCCACCGTGTTTTTAAAAGTAGTTATTGAATTGGCCTCGACCGCCCTTTCAGGCAGTGTTCCAGATTCGAACAACTCACTGTGTGAAAAAATTTCTACTCGCCTCTCCCCTCGGCTTCTTTTACAGACTATTTTGAATCTGTGACCTCAAGTCACAGACACTCCCACCAGTGGGAACAGTTTGTCCCTTTCTAACCTGTCAAATCCCCTCATGATTTTGAAGACCGCTATTAGGTCCTCGTAACCTTCTCTGCTCCAATGAGAATAATCATAACCTCTCTCGCCTTTCCTCATCATCACGGTCCCTCATTCCTGGTCCCATCCTCATAAATCTCCTCTGCGCCCTTTCCAATGCCTTAACATCCTTCCTATAGTGCGGTGCCCAGAACTGGGCGCAGTATTCTAACTGAGGCCTAACCAGTGTTTATATGGGTTAATCATCACCTCCTGACTCTTGTACTCTATGCCCCTGTTTATAAAGCCTAGTATCGCATATGCCCTTTTTACAGCTTGATCTCCCTGTCCTGTCACCTTCAAGGATTCATTTACCTGCCCCCCCAGGTCTCTCTGTTCTTTTACGCATCTTAAGATTGTATTACTGCCTATATTGCCCCTCATTCTTTCTACCAAAATGCATTACTTCGCATTTCTCCACATTGAAACTCATCTGTACATCTTCTGTACATCATTTGAATCTCTAAATTGCCATTTGTTTTAGTCTTTTGTAGCCTGACATATTATCACATTTGCTCAGTGTTTCTTCAGACCCCACCTTAAGGCCTCCCCTCCCAGTTATGCTTTCAGCCATCTTTCCCCTCTACTCCCCGCCCCCCCCTCCCCGCCCTCCTGTAGCTCAGTGGTTAGAGCACTCGCTTTGCAAGCGAGAGACCTGAGTTCAATTCCAGGCAGAGGGTGAAACCTTGGGCAAGTTTCCTTACTCCACACGCCTAATAATCTTCCAAAAAAACCAAAACAATAATAAATTGGTCATTTTCAATCCATGACTGCTTGTGGGACATTGCTGTGCGCAATTGGCTTCCGTGTTCGCCCACAAATATACGGTCAATTCACTTTACAGTATATTCTGTGAAGCGCTTTGGGACGTCTCAAAGACATGATAAGGTGCTATGTCAAATGCAAGGATTATTATTATTTCTCTCTCTCAGGCTCCCAGTCACTTGTATGAAGTGATTTGAAACGTCTTTCTTGTCATCCCCCCACCACTTCTCTCTAGCCTAGTGAACTGAAACCAATTCTAGTCTTTAAGTTAGCTCAGCACAGACTAGGAATTCAAATGTACTACTTTCTGATCTACATGACAGCGTTCTATACTACCAATTGTGCCTGTGACTTGATGGTCTGAATTTCTCAAGCCAGCCTCAAGAGTTTGATGTTCCTACCTTTCCAATGGCTATAGTTCTCTTGGTGTTTTGGGTTTGATTCATGCTCATTTTTATACCAAACAAGTAAATTGTTTTAGGTTGAAGTATCTGTGCCTATCACTGCTTATGAATAGATGTGTAATGAGTCTTAAATGGTATGTTTTGGGAGGGGGGTGATGTTTTACTTTAATGCTGTTAAACAGTAAACCTAGGAACTGGAGCTACGATGAAAGCACCCCACCCATCGCTTTGTGTTGGGAAATGGAGTTCAAAAGCATCTTTCAAAATTAAAGCACCCAGTAAGTTAACATTTAGATGCCACTTTCACTTTATTTGGGATAAATCTAGTATTGATGTTCTTTCTTTTTTCTATCAGATGATCGAGGAGGTGCTGGGTGAAGGAGCCGTCTCATCCAGTCGCTTCAGCCAGTGGTTCTCCAGTAATCTAAGTAAACCAGGTAGTCGCTCAAGTAGCTTGCGATCCACTCCACACGAGGAACTCGAAAGACTTGCAGGTAAAAGTGGTGCATGGGGTGAGGGGGAAGACCGAGAGCAAGCAGAAAGCGCTCTTCCCTTCCTCCTACACTTCTGTATATTTTGTAAATTGATGCATTTAACACACACCTGACTTTCTTAGTGCTGAGTTCAAAAATACCTCTTTAAATCATAATTTACCATCTTATGTGGAGTCCTGTAGTTTAGTGGTTAAAGCGCTCTTTGCACAAACGCGAGGGCCCGGGTTTGATTCCCGGGCAGGGTGAAACCATTAGGCAAGTTTCTTTACTCATGCCTTTGTTACCCATCAGTAAGTAGAAACTCGCTTGTTAGTTGATTGAGGGATTGCTTTTTGGGGGGAATAATTCATTCAAAAAATAATAATTTGGTCACTCAATTCACGACTGCTTGTCAGGCAGGCACTGCTGTGTGCAATTGGCTCATGTGTTTTGCCCACAATATACAGTCACTACACTTTACAGTATATCCTGTGTTGTGCTTTGAGACATCTCAAAAACATGAGGCGCTAAATCAATTGCAAGGTTTATTATTGTAATTTGGCTGACTTTGCCTGATCCAGATTTGCAGCCATTGGGTGTTGAGTGCAATGAAATCGAGAGCTGTGCACCGGATAGAGTGGAAATTGAGTTAGACAATCAATGAATGTCTGGGTGTGGTGGAAAAGGGTTAGCATTGTAGGAGGCTAACAACTCAGCAATTTTGGAGTGACGGCCTGGGAGTGGTGCTTAACAGGTCCGTTGCCTGGATTTAGTGTGTGTCCTCACTCTGACTATACCACATTTTATTCCACTAAGATATAAGTGGATTGCTTTTATGGTACCGTTTGAGTATATTGCTTAAACTTGCTCAGCATTAAATTGGTCGGGTGATTTGAGAATACGTTGATTGTTCCTATAGAGAAGCCCACAATGTTTGGCTGAGATTTTCTGAGTCGTAATAAACAAAAGCATAGTGCTGGTTGATCAGTACTAAACTATCCAGCTTTGATATGGTAACTGTTTAAAAACGTGTTTTAAAGTGAATTGTAGAAATATTTCAATGAAAATTTTCCTGCACTGAGCTGTGTTGAAACATCTAGTCAAACATTCTTGTTCTCAGACCATAATACTGACTTTAATGTGTTCCATCTTTGTTCCAGCATGCCAAACATGCTCATATTTCTGCCTGAGATTCCCCCATTGTTTTCTACAAAACATAGCACTGGTTGATCAGGACCTTGCAAAAAGGAGACTGGAACCTTCTACTTGTACTGTTGAAATTGTCTTTGCGCCAAATTGTGAATTTTTTTTGGCAACCTGAATCGAGCTGACCGTATTCCTCTCACTACCATGAGGTGTTTTTTTCTGAACCAACATTACTGCACACTAAATTGGCAATCGCACAGTATAAATATGACTTGAACAGCACTGAACTCACTTTCTGGATGGACCATTTGACTGAGGATTCTGGGTGGGTCATTGTTAAAGAGACCAAATCTTGCCCAAATTTGTGAAATCACAAGGTTGTCATGAAGAGCTTTTCAGATGCTACATTCTTTGTAGAAGGCTGATGTTTAGATCTTATGCTTCCATACACCAACTTAACATTAAGCAGTTTTCCAGCTGAATCCAGTGTGCTACCCTTTGCTGGTAACTTGTTCCAGCTGTTATTAATCCTTACATTTTGAGGTGGAGCCTAGTTTCTAATGACTCTCAGCACTTTGCAGGATTTATTGTATTAAGAGTTTTGTAGGTAAACGTTACAACTTATTTGAGCACAGCAATATTCCATAAACAGTCAACAAGTGAATAATCAACTTTATTTGGGATTGTTGGCCAAGATACCAGGAGATATCCCGTCTCTTTTCAAATAGTACCATGGGAATTTTAATATCCACTTGAATAGGCAGCTGGTACTTGGTTTAACATCGCACCTCCAAACAATAATGCAGCGACCTCCAGCCCTCCATTGGAGTGTCAGCCTAGACTAGTTCAAAGTCCCGATATGCGATTTGACCGTGCAACCTTCTGGTTGTGAGGTGAGAGTGTTATCAATAAATTCTGCACAAAATAAATTGAGCTTTTTAATCCCAGATAGTGTATTGGTTAATAAAGTTGTTTAAACTTTAGTTTAAACTTGTTTAAAGGGCAGGTGGGTACTATATGCCACTGGACTATTTCCATCCTGATTACATTGTAATGCCTTGTTATAACTTGCTTAGTTTAGAGCGCCGGTCTATTTCCAGCACGAATGAGTTGTGGACTCCATTTACTGAGTGTGTCCGGCTGTTTACGCAACAATGAAACCAGCTATCATGGCCTCATTAGCCGAGTTAGATCCCAGCAACCCAACTCCACTGTAGTCACCACCTGATTTCAAGTTGAGATCACAGATGCTAGACTTTGGAAAGACCTTAAGAATGCTGATTTTTACATATAAGCGATACTGGATTTTCATTTGCTTGCATTTCTTCCAAAATGCTGAGCTGGCTGATGTCAAATTAGGGTTGTTTTTCCCTCGGATAAAATGTAACTGGAAAAATTATTGCTGGATTAGCAGCAGTAATTCTTGCTTTTGAGTGCAGGATTTAACTTCATAATTGGTACTAATCTTGTAATTGCAGGTGAAGAATTTGTGTAAACAAGAGCTTAACTACTATTAAGTTTCAGCCTAACTACTTTTAGCATGTGTAGATGATGCTGTTTTATTTACTTGTGCTGGGCTTTATCGGGATATACAACCAACCTTCTTTCAAATCTCTGCTTTCTCTGCCCGCTCTTCATTCTCCCTTCCCCTTTGTCTTATTTCACTCTAGAAGCTGAAGGAACCCAGATCTAACACTCCATAGCAAAATCCCTCAGCGTTATTGTAGAACTGAATTGCAATTCACCTTTTAGAAACTAAACATTAAAATAGCTTATGTGAGCTGGAGAGCAGCCCAGGGTGTCTTGAGGGGCATAACTGTTAAAAGTAATTACCCTGCTTAGAGGTTTGCTGCATTACTTGGCATGTGAATCTTTAGCTTCCCTGCACTATAATAGATTTAGGTTTAGTTATATAGGAATGTGCAGTATATGATAGTGAATACAACTTGTTGGAATTTGAGTTTACCACCTGGATGCTCTTATTTTGTAACACCTGGCATGTAAGGAATTGTTTCCCCAAATCAACATTTAAAAACCCTTGCTTAATCACCATCCATATTAATGGTAGCAGCATTCACATGTGTAATTTCAGCTGGACCCTTTCCCCATTACTGGCATAGTTGATTTAATGCCAAAGTGATATTGTATAAATTCTGGTCAATTGCCTTTGGCTGCCACTCTTGCCTTAAAGATTGCTCTGTTAATTGAACCACACAAGTGCATGACCTCCATTCAGTGTGACTTCCAGTATTTAAATGCGTGTTCTCATCCTGGCTTGCAGCTTGTATGTAATTGGACTCAAAACCTTTTGCTGTATCTTTGAAAGAACCCTAAGCATCCTTCTTGCTTTGAATAGGTCTGGAGCAGAGGATCCCAACACCTGTTTCACAGCTCGGGAACTACTTTGCTCCCATTCAGTCAAGAGAAGAGAATAAGGAGGCTAATAAAAAGGTTGATATTCTAGAGATTCTGCGAAAAGCAAACGTGGATGTGAAGCCACTGCTCTCCAGTCTCACAGCCAACAAGGAGAAACTAAAGGAGAGTTGTAGGTGTCTTATTTCTGTGCTTAACCTGCACTTTAATTGAAAATTCATTTACGTTTAATGCTTTGTAAACATTGCTGTCCCTTCTGTTTATCTGAGGGTTGTCTGGTTCTTTTCACGTCTCGCGGTTTGAAAGTTCTGAGCTTGCCTTCTGAGTGGAATGCTTTCATATAAGTGGTATAGCTTGTCTGAATAGACTCTGTATGTTTGATGTTATGGATAAGTTGTAGAGTTGTAGCAACTTGTAAGACTCACCTGCCTGTCTTCGCAGCCAAAATTATCCATTTAATTCCATTATTACACAGATTGGTCCATCTATTTTCATTTAACTGCCGACTTGGTTCGTGCAATTTTTTTGCTCTGCTTCCCCATGTGTACTCTGAGATAACCTTAAACTGGTCATTCCAAATGGTTGTAACTCATTAAGTGCCTATTTGATGTGACTCTTATTACATCTGAAGAGAGTGCTCGGCTCTCAGTTTAACATCCACATTCAGCTCAAGTGCAGATATTCAAAACCAATGAATCAGTAACACTCCCTGCAGCTCAACATTAAAGCATTGAGAAACCGAGGCAGGTTGAAACAGCAATGGGAACCAAATTAGTGACGATGAAGATTTAATTATAACCGCTTGTGTTCACTTCTAGTTCAGAAATCGTGAAACTTTAAGTGTGCCATGTAACGTGGAGGTAAAAATGTCACCAATTTCAAGTGGAAATCTTTATCCATGGTTGATCTTTTATTGGAATCCTGATTTGTTTTTGTCAGGATCCTGTAAAGCAAACCAATGTTTATAGCTTTACAATACTCTGTTGTAAAGTAAAATATCAGTTTTTTCTTCAATTTAGCATTAATTTGTCTCCTGTAGTTTGAAACTTCCTTTTTCAGTGCTTCAATGTTGAGATGATTCATTACTTTTGATTACTTGCGCTCGAACTAAATGTAACTATTAAACAGTGATGTTCAATGTACAATGTTGAATAATGTGGACAAGTAACTTTGAGTAAACCTGTTTTGTGTACATCTGGTCTTTCAAAAAAAGTGATCCCATGAGTGTATAAATTGAGGCTGTTTGATGCAACCAAACTGCAGCTAGCTTTTACTCAGGATGTGTGTGCATGAATTCATGATTTTTTTTGGTTTGCAGCTCAGACTGGTGTGGTCTTGTCTGTAGAAGAGGTGGAGGCAGGGCTGAAAGGCCTTAAAGTGGAGCCAGAAAGGAAACTTGCCACTCCATTCATGGTTGAGCACCTGGAGCAGGCTTTAACAGTGCAGAAAAGGGACAGCGATATGACTGCTTTCAATAAACTAGTTAACTGTATGAAGGCAAGTGGAACTCTACCATCACAACAAAAACCGGTAAGTAAAGGCTGTGCTGAGCAGCTCAAACTTGTCTTAAAGTTAAGTCGTTTTGGAAAGGGATTCTAATTGTTTTCTATTACTGCTGTTCATAAGAAAGTGATGGGCATAATTTTCTGTTAAAGACTCCTCTGTGGGAAACTGACTTGTGCTTTGTGGATTTTGATAATCGTTGAGCTGTTTGTCATCCAGTGCAATTTCATTCCCTTTGTCAAAGCAAATACCGGATTTAGCAATGTCATACTGGGTAGTGCAGACAATGCATTCAAACCATTAAGGCTATTGAAATGTGTATAAGTTCTGCTTAGAAGTGATGTACTATAGTCAGAAAGGAAACTTGCCACTGCATTTATGGTTGAAGTTGAAATGCCATTTGGTCATCCAGAATGGAAAGTGTGTTTGTACAGGGCGACCAGAAAGTTGTGATACCATTACAATGGTGTCTTAAAGAAATTATGATTTTTTTTAGATAATAGGGTATTATCACAACATTTTGGCCACCCTGTATATTTGGTAACTGTTGGGAAGATGTATTCTCACCAATAAGGTAAGATACTTGTACATGATTTAGCGAGGTCATCTCTCCACAACTTGTCTAATTCTTAGAATCTAAGACTAAAGATGTATAATTACGATGACTGAAATTCTATTAGCTTTGTAAGAACATTGTATCAGTTGTATTCTAAGCAACAGATACCCACTAAGCTATGCAGTTCAATGTTCCCATATTCAAGGAGCATGACCTCTTGACTATATACTGGAATATAGATTTTAATAGCTTGAAACTAATTTCAAGTAAAAGGGAAAATTATTGGGTTGGAAAATAACCATCAAATGAAGGTTTATTCACTCTTAATCAAAGCAACACCAGATTAAGAAATGTCAAATTGTGGGCAGTGCAGGCAATGTATTCAGACCCAGCAAAGATCATTAAACCAGATTACAAACATGAAAATTAACTTGTGCATCAAGGTGGAATATTTGTTTTTTTTAAAAAGGATGAAAAGAAGATTGTCTTATCTAACTTCCTTCATGAAGTATGAAAATAACCTATTCCAGCTAATGTTCTTTGGCACGGTAGATATTGCCTGATCAACTTTACTCTGACATTGCATCTGAAATTGCCAGTGGAAAGTCATGACTTTGTGTAGAAATTGTCTAGAATTCTGAAAGGCCTTTGTCATATGTTGTCTCTGAGGGGAGAAAGTAAATAGATGAATGACAGCTGCTAAATGGGATGGGAAAATCCACAGTTTTTGAATATATAAAAAAATTATGGTTCAAGTGCAATTTAGGACAATACATACTTAAGGTCTTTGCTGCTGTAGTGGAAGACGATGGGTTTGGTTCCACTTACTGTGGAAGGCGATTAAGGACCTTCATCTGAAACTTTTCATTCAAATTCCTATTCTAATACAAACAGCACAAATTAATATATTCCAAGGGTTCTATCCCATGTAACGGGCACTATTTAATTTTACACTGTTCCTCCTCCGAACGTAGGGTGATGCAGACTGCTTTATTTTATTAATCAGCCATTTAACCAATATTGGTCTTGTGTATTTGCATAATCTTTTCACTTTTTTGCAAAATAAGCTTTGCTGACGTGTTTTGCAAGATGTGTATTTTGGGAACGTGTATCTGTGCTGATTGAGGGCAGAGTGCGTGGCTTCCAATCTTTTAGTTCCCAGATTCAAATTAACCTGAAGGTCACAAGGAGTCTCCATTACTATACCTGGAGTGTGCTGTCCTTCATCAGCTTTCTCTGTTGGTTGTGGTTGGTTATGAGGTGATGTTCCAGCTTGCAGAGGATTTGTATTCTGACTTTGCTCAGATTAAATGTGAAGGACTGTGTGCTTAGCACTCTGTTACATAACATCCTAGAAGCTTAACTCCCATATCTTTCTCTCCCTTCCCCCATTGCTGGGCCAAAATCCCATTGTACATTTTGAGCGTTGACCCTAAATAAATGAAAATCATGTTAAATTTAAAAAATGAGGGGGTGCTTTCACAGCAGTAATCTGAAGTTGAACTAGTTTCTCAACCTAATATAACCATGATGTTATTTACTGTTCCTTATGCCACTGTTTGCACCTCATATAAAGTGACCCGTGATGTTTTTTTTGTCTTGGATTTTAAATTTTGGAATCTATTTTACCAGTTTAATATAGAATTAGCTCATGATAACATTCCTGCAAAATCCTTCGTGCTGGATAGGATACGTTTAAGACGCCTCCTTTGATAACTCGTTTGACTTTGTGTTCACATTATCCTTCCAGTTGCATGTAACGTTCCAGGCTTTGCTCTGGTCAGCTCTCCTTCCATCTAACGCTATCTGCCACTACCTTTCCATTTCTCTGGTTTTCGGTTCTTAAAGCCTATTCTGTGTCCTCACAAGATCTTAAAGATTCCATTGAATTCCATATATCTGCTTGGATTAAGCTTTGTGTTTTTGTTCAGGAGATTGCACCACATCGTGTGATAGGTCCTCCATCACCAGATATTCTCGGTGATCTACTTGGCTGCCAGAATCAAGCACCTACTTTACTGAATCAGCGAGGAAGGTCTTCCCCGCTATCAACTTTCCGTCAACCATCTCCCTCCGAGTTCTTCAGAGTGAAGTCACCGATTGGTAAGTTTAAAATAGCAGCAAATTCTTTACCAAGTTGATCTCCAAACTAGCTATATTTATCCACTGTATTTGAGGTGGCAAAAGTTCAATAGTATTTACTGAGTTCTTTCCTGTTTAGGAGAACAGGAGAAAGGTGTCCATCCCTTTAAGTCTGTTCTGTCAGTTTTATCTCACAAGATTGTTTTTAATCCCAATGTCTGCCCTTTCATAGCTCTAGTACCCAAGGATCTAACTTTCATTTAAACATCCCTATTGATTCAGTCTCTCCAGCTTTCTGGAGCAGAGCATCCCATAGATTTACAACAATCTATCAAGAAATGCTTCAAAACATAGATTTGATTTTTTTATAAAAAAAGCCATTTAGTATGGAAGAAGACAAACCATTTTATTGGTATTTATTTGACTTCACGACAGCTGGATTATGCATGTCGTGTGCATGTTGTTAGGAATTGGACAAGCAGATCTGATCTTTCTCCCTGTTCTTTGGTTCTTTAGTTGCTGTATCATTGATGTGGTTGGTATAGAAAACTGTATCTAAATTTATATTGTGCCACAGTTCATGGAAGCTCTAACGTGGGCTGTGGAGAAATTTCACTTGTTAATTTAATTCATAGTTGAGTTGGTTTCTGACTATTCTAACAGTGCTAGAAGTTTAACTGGTAAACCCGTCATCTTGAAGTCTGGATGATGGGTTTATGCCCCTAATTTCCTATTACCATTAAGACTGAGATAAAACTAGACCAACTGCTGGCTGGAGTCACTTACATCTGCATTTCTTTCCAGGTTATCCTCAAAGTGCTCCGCATCTTAGAGATCAATTTTCAGGATTAGCACTGTCCAAAGGTCATTCGCCTATTCCACACCCACAGGTAGGAGATGGAAACCGTTTTAAACTGCTTAGAAAATGATTTTGCTAAGAAAGTTAAATTGGAATGTCGACCATCGCATTTGAAAAGAAATGTCTTGAGCTACGACTGAAGTCATTTATCAGATGCAACCTGAGTAACATTTTAGACTTCCGATTTGTGTTCCAGCAGATATTTCACTGGATATACCAGTCACTTTCTAAAGGACACTGAATATCTGAACTGCCCAAATCAACTTTTTTTTATTGTTTAACTGTTTGCTTTTGCCTCCTTTGCCAGGCTTTCATCAAAACAGCCAGAAGAGAAAATGGAAGATACTTAAATTAATAATCTTTGCATTTGATATAGCGCCTTAGCACATCTTCTAGACATCTCAAAGTGCTTCACAGGATATACTGTAAAGTAAATTGACTATGTTTTATGGGAGAAACGCGACAGCCAATTGCACAGCAGCGTCCCCGCAACCAGTCGTGGATTGAGTGACCAAATTATTGCTAATTGTTTTTCCTAGGTTATTAATCAATCCCAACTGGATATGCAGCGGGGCAGCTTGGAAGGCTTCCCTTATGCACAAGACTTGCACATGCCGGGAGGGGACGTTTACCAGCCAGGATTTGGGAAGATCCAACCCGATCTGAGCAGGGATGGCTCCAGGAATAGGTAAGAAACTTAGTTTGCAGAAGAACTTAGCCACCGAGACTTTAATGTCTGTGCAACTGACCCCTTACAACTGCAGTTCCTGTAAGTGTGTTTTTTTAAAAAAAAATTCAAACCTAGTTTCATTGGAGCAGAGAAGGTTGAAGAGGATACCTGATACAGGATGTACAAAGTTGAGGTGTTTTGACAGTATATCTGAATGCACGAAGCATTTGTAACAAGATAGATGAATTAGTTGCACAAATAGAGACAAACCGGTATGATCTCGTAGCCATCACCGAGACATGGTTACAGGGTGATCAGGGATGGGAACTGAATATTCCCGGCTACGTGGTATATAGGAAAAATAGGCGATGTGGTAAACGAGGAGGGGGAGTGGCCCTGCTAATAAAGGATGGGATAAAAACAGTAGAGAGGAAAGATTTTAAATCTGAAAAGCAAGATGTAGAGTCAGTATGGGTAGAGATACGTAACTTCAAGGGGCAGAAAACTATAGTGGGAGTAGTTTATAGACCCCCAAACAGTGGTCAAAGTATCGCTCAAGGTATAAATCAAGAGATTAGTGGAGCATGTAGCAAAGGAAAGACACTAATTGTGGGTGATTTTAACCTGCACATAGACTGGGACAACCAAATTGGGAAAGGTAACATAGAAGAGGAGTTTATAGAATGTATTAGAGATAATTTTCTAGATCAATATGCTGAGGAGCCGACCAGGGAACAAGCCATATTAGACCTTGTTTTGTGTAATGAAACAGGGCTGATCAGCAAACTGGAACTTAAGGCTCCTCTCGGGCAAAGCGATCATAATATGATGGAATTTAGCGTTAAGTTAGAGAGGGAAGTAGTTAAGTCTGAAGCAAAAGTCTTCAATTTAAATCGAGCCAACTTTGCTGGTATGAGAGAGGATTTAGCCAGAATAAACTGGGAGACTAAACTTAAAGATTTGACGGTAGACCAGCAATGGCAGACATTCAAGGAGATAGTGCAAAATTCCCAACGAGCACATATTCCTTTGAGGAATAAGAATGCCATGGGAAAGGTGGTGCAGCCATGGCTAACTAGAGCAGTTAGGGAAAGTATCAAATCAAAAGAAAAAGCCTATAAAACAGCGAAGATGAGTAGTAAACCCGAGGATTGGGAGAACTTTAGGGAACAACAGAGGAGGACCAAAAAATTGATCAAGAGGGAGAAAATAGATTACGAGGGCAAACTAGCAAAGAACATAAAAACAGACTCCAAGAGTTTTTACAAATATATAAAGAGGAAAAGGCTAGCGAGGGTGAATGTGGGTCCATTACAGGCAGAGACCGGAGGAATTATAATAGGGGACAAAGACATGGCAGAGTCATTAAACAAGTATTTTTCTACAGTCTTCACCGTAGAAGACACTGGAAACATACCAAAAATAGAGGACCAAGAAGACAATGTTAGCGAGCAACTTAGGGAGATTAACATTAGTAAAGAGATGGTTCTAGGTAAATTGTCGGGTCTTAAAACCGATAAATCCCCTGGACCGGATGGCCTGCATCCGAGAGTTTTAAAGGAGGTGGCTACTGAGATAGTGGATGGCATGTCTATAATCTTCCAAAAGTCTGTGGATACTGGAAAAGTTCCCATTGATTGGAAGATTGCAAACGTAACTCCACTATTTAAGAAGGGTGGGAGAGAAAATAGGGAAAACTATAGACCAGTTAGTTGTAGGGAAAATTCTTGAGTCCTTAATAAAAGACGTAGTTATGGGATACCTGGAAGACCATAAAAAGATTAGGCAGAGTCAACATGGCTTTACAAAAGGGAAGTCATGCTTGACTAACCTTTTAGAATTTTTTGAGGATGTATCCAGCAGGTTGGATAAGGGGGAACCAGTAGATGTGGTATATTTGGATTTTAGGAAGGCATTTGACAAGGTGCCACACAAAAGGCTGTTACTCAAGATCAAGGCCCACGGGATTAATGGGAAAATATTAACATGGATAGAAGAGTGGCTATCGGGTAGAAAGCAGAGAGTAGTGATAAACGGATCATTCTCGAATTGGCAGGAGATGTAACTAGTGGAGTGCCACAAGGATCAGTGCTTGGGCCTCAGCTATTTACCATTTACACCAATGATCTGGACGAGGACATTGAATGTAATGTGTCTAAATTCGCGGATGATACTAATCGGCAGCAGAGTGAGCTCTCAGGATGATGCAAAAAGATAGGCGCGGAGAGTGGGCAAGTAGGTGGCAGATGAAATTCAATGTTAGCAAGTGTGAAATTATTCACCTCGGTAGCAAGAATAAAAGAACAGATTATTTTCTGGAAGGGGAGAAGTTAGATAGTGTTAGTATTCAAAGGGATTTGGGTGTCCTTGTACACCAGTCCCAAAAAGTTAGTTTGCAGGTGCAGCAGCAACTAAGAAGGCGAACGGCAGTTAGCGTTCATTGCAAAAGGTTTAGAATATAAGAGTAGGGAAGTCTTGCTGCAACTGTATAGGGCTTTGGTGAGACCGCACCGAGAGTATTGTGTGCAGTTTTGGTCCTTATTTAAAAAAGGACATACTTGCCCTCGAGGGGGTGCAGCGTAGATTCACTCGGTTAGTTCCTGGGATGAGGGGACTGACCTATGAGGATAGGCTGAATAAACGAGGGCTGTATTCTCTAGAGTACGTACAGAAGAATTAGGGGGATCTTATTGAAACTTATAAGATTCTTAAAGGGCTGATAAAGTAGACACTGAGGGTCTGTTTCCCCGGTAGGAGAATCTATAACCAGGGGTCACAGTCTTAAAATTAATTAAAATTAATTAATTAAAATTAGAACAGAGTTGAGGAAACATTTCTTCACTCAGAGGGTAGTGAACTTATGGAATTCACTACCCCAGAAGGCTGTAGATGCTCAGTCCTTGAACATTTTCAAGGCTGAGACTGATAGATTCTTGAAAAATAGAGGGATATGGGAATAAGGCAGGTAATCAGAGTTAGGTGAGAAGATCAGCCATGATCTTATTGAATGGCGGAGCAGACATGAAGGGCCGAATGGCCTACTCCTGCTCCTAATTCTTATGTTCTTATGTTCTTAAATGGGGAACAGCTATTTCCACTGGTAGGGAAGCAGAGTTTGAGTTGCAGGGAGATCCTGTAGTTTTAGTTGGGACATGGAATACCTTGCTGAGTAAGGTGGTACAGTTCACTACGAGCTTCAAGAGGGAAGTAGATGAGTATTTGAAGGATGGAGACTTAATGGGGGTGTGGGGTAAGGCAGATAGTGGGATTGCCAGTGTAGACTTGATGGCCAAATGGCCTTCGATGCTGTAGTTTTTGATTCTATGAAACCTTGCCTGATTCTAGGCAGCAGCGAATTAGCCGATCACCTGTACCAGGAAATCAACAGAGACTGAATTCAGCATCACCATCTCAAGCTTCTTCATTTACTAACATGGTGAGAATTCCTCTTGTCTCTTGACTTCAGTACTTTGCTGTGATGTTCAGTGGTTACAGTGTGTGATTGGTGTTTCAGCTTTCCCCATCCTTCACACCTACCTCAGTAATTCGGAAAATGTTTGAAAGCAAAGAGAAGGGGAAAGATGGGAAGGAAAATCAGGCGGCCAAAGAGTGTCCAGAGGATGGACATGGACTAATTGAAGGTATTGGATGATTTTCTACATTAATCACTTCACTTGCTGAACTTGCATTGGTCTGAACATTTAAGAACCATAGAAATTTACAACACAGGAGCCCATTCTGGCCTATGTCTCCGCTGGCTCTTTTGAGAGTAAACCTTTCAGTATTACAAGTATAAGATAGCGACTAGGGAATCTAAAAGAGAATTTAGAAGGAACTACTTGACTCAGAGGGTAGTGAGATTGTGGAACTCGCTGCCTGAAGCAGTGGGTGCATCAGATAGTAAAGATGCATTCAAGACGTTCAAATAAGAGAAGGGGAAATAGAAAGGTATGGGAGGGAGTAAAGAATAGGTGGTGTATAAACACCAGCAGAGACTGGTTGGGCCAATTGGCCTATTTCCATGCTGTGCATTTGTAATCCCACTTTAATAGTCCCATTTACCTGCCCTTAAGTATAATAAATATTATAATGATAAACGCATTTGATAATAGTGAGTTCATGTCATTGAAACATCTCAAGTGGCTCACAGGATCCACTGTAAAATGGAATGGCTGTATTTTGTGAGTGAACACAGCAGCCAATTGCGCACAGCAATGTCCCACAAACAGCCATGGAGTGAGTGACCAATTTTATTCGAGGGATTTGTTGACCAGGATGCTGGGAGAAATTCTCTTTTCAAACAGTTCCATGGGATCTCTAACATCCACCTGAACAAGCAGACAAGACCTTGGTTTAATGGTGGCACCTCTGACAGCACACTCCCAGCACTGCAGTCGAGGGTCATCTTAGACTTTGATTCCAAGTCCCGATGTAGGGCTTGAACCCACAAAATTCTGACTCTGAGGCGAGAGAAAGAGTGCGACCACTGCCAGGCTGGTGCCCATTCCCTTCACTGCCAGTTTCCAAGTGCAGGTCATGTGTTTGATCAGTTCGGTCTTTCAAATATAACTCCAACTTACTTACAGAGTCTGACTTGCTGCTGTTTTGTTGCATTGCATTTAATTTTTATTATAAGGAAGGAGGGACTAAACTAGAAGCCTTGTAAAGCTCAACAACCTTATATAATTGCCCAAGGGAACAGGGGCAGAGAGTCAACTAACCTTGGATAACTACTGCATTATGGCAAATGCTAATGTTTTCGGATTAAATTGGTTCAGAGACGATCAGACCTATTTTCATCTCGGCACCACAGCTGTAACATTCGTAAGCTCTCCCAGGTGCTACCCTGCATGAAGGGCACCATACAAATGCAAGTTGTTGTTGTTTTAGACATCTGCTTGTGTGTTCTGACACTGAAATCACTTCAACTTTTGGCCATTTTTCCTGCTGTTGCTTGTGCAGATCACTTGTCTCCCGTGTCCCTGTTGGAAAACTCTGAAAGGGGAACGTCTCCTATCGGGATGCGGCCTTCGACGTTTCCGAGATCAGCGTGTACAACTCCCCAGTTAAATCAGATGCGCTTCACCAAAGACCACGACTACAGACCCAAGTCGGCGGGTAGAAAGACTCCCACCAGGGCTTCCCCGATTCCTGGATCTCCATTTTCTCGTCCGGTTTGTCCTGCGCCCCTGGTCTCTCATGTGCCGTTTGTCCGATCGTCTCCTCCTCACTTGCCGCCAGTGGTAGTCCAGAGGATGCTGGCACAGGGAATGACGCCACAGCAGTTTCATCCAGCTCTTGTGCATGCAGGTGAGTAGCCATTCAGCAGTTTGCTCAATGTCTGAAGCTGGTTCTTTTCAAATGGCTTTTCGTGTTTTCTACACTTAATTCTTTCTCCGCCCCCACCTTCTCCAACCCCCAGCCTTACAGAGCTCAACAAACTTATATAATTGAGCAAGGGAGAATTATCTGGGGGGCAGCGAGTGAGCTAACCTTGGATAAACTACTGCAATAGAGAAAATCCAGATATTTTCTGATTGAATTTCTTCAAAGAAGATCTGCTGTCCCACGTAAAATTGGTTTAGTAAGTCCATGTTCTTCGAGGTATAGGCCCACAGAACAAACCTCCCTGTGATCGGGTACACGTAACTAACGGTGTCAAACAATTCATGCAGAAACTGAATCCTCTTTCTAATGGATTAATAATACTTGCATTTGATATAGTGCCATTGAGTCGTCTCAAAGCGCTTCAAGGGATATACTGCAAAGTGAATTGACTGTATTTTGTGGGCGAAACGCGGCAGCCAATTGTGCACAGCAGCGTCCCACAAACAGTCGTGGATTGAGGGACCACATTTTTTTGGGAGGGTTTATTACCCCCTAACAACCAGGTTCCTGCTTACTGCGAGATAAACAAATTTGTGGAGTAAGGAAACTTGCCTAAAGTTTTGCCCTGACCCTCATGGGTCCTTGCTTTAATTCATAAACCTTCATAATAATAATTATTATAATCTTTAGAGGATTATGAATGTTTAGCAGAATAAAGGGCTTTTATGATTCTGGCTCCAGTATGCTTCGACCTAAAAATTATCAGCTTGACCTTCTGATCTTCACTTTGAACATGTAAATTCAGCAACATTCTGTCTCAATCTGTTAAAGCACGATCTTTGGAAATTCCTCTCACTGTAAAAATGAAATGGTTTGTGACTTCAGTGCTGAGGAATCTTATGCCCAAACAATTGTACTCCGGTGACTGATGCACTAAATGATCTGGAAAGCTGAATGAACTGATCTTGCCTATACCTAGTTTCTCGAATCTCTCTCGCAGGTTTGTTCCCTTCTGGTGTGGATCTGTCCCATTTGCAGGGCATTCCCCCTCCCCTGCTTGGACAGACTTTCTACCCTCTCCCAGCCAGCGGCCACCCCCTGCTGAACACTCGAGCTACACAAATGCAGTCATCCGGGGCACCACTCCAGCACCTGGCAGTCATGAGACAAGGTAACCATTCCAGACCATATCATGTAAGGTGTTAAGCAGTGAGCTCTGGACAATAAAATGCAGTCACTTTCATTCATCTAAAGCCTTTGCTTTAACTAAACAACTCGAGCATCGAACAAATGTAGTCGCGCACTGAGCAAGGGAATGGCAGACTTAGAAAACTTGATTTGTTTTTCAGTGCCAACTTGTCATCTCACATCAGATGTACAAAAGTTATTTCTGTAACACTTAAGAACTAAACATTAACAGTGAGTGCTTTTTGGTTGAATCAAAATGTCCAACAAAGTTGATTGCGCTTGAGTTATTAGGATTTGGCTCTCAATGCCAGCTTCTCTGGGCTTCTTGGGAAAACTTTGCTGCATTTGAAAGGGAAAATCTTCACAAAAATGGGGGTGTTTCTTCTGTTTAGTATTCACTCACCAAAATTCATCTGAAAAGTTCAAATGAGTTGGCTGCTCGTCTTGTTGTTTGTCGGGTGATTGATGCTGGGTGAATGTCGGCTAGTTTGCACCGTTCCGCACAAAGGAAGTGGTGATCTGATGCCCAGGAAGTTGGTCTGTCTTTGCGGGGAGGTTGAAAGGCCGTCTCTGTCCTGTTACTGCAATGGTTGGGATTTCATGAATATCAACACATGTTTATAATAAGGTTCCACTGTTGTTCCGTGGTGCCCCCTGGTGGTCAAACACAAGTACTGGGCCTCATCTTAATGAACAGCATAATAATAATAATAATAATAATCCTTGCATTTGATATAGCGCTTTTGACGTCGGGAGGACGTCCCAAAGCACTTCACAGAACACACTGTAAAGTGAATTGACTGTATATTTGTGGGCGAACGCAGCAGCCAATTGCGCACAGCAATGTCCCACAAACAGTCGTGGATTGAAAATGACCAATTTATTATCGTTTTTGGTTTTGGAGGGATTATTATTAGGCTCTGTGTGGAGTAAGGAAACTTGCCCAAGGTTTCGCCCTCTGCCTGGAATTGAACTCAAGTCTCTCACTTGCAAAGCGAGTGCTCTAACCACTGAGCCGTCTACGCCAGTGAGCTACTTTGACAGATTAACATTGAACGTAGTATTAATTTCGTTGAACCTTTGGATGAGGGAATTGGAAAGGAATATAACTACTGGCTTAAGATCCCTCTTTTGGTCATCTTTAATTCACTTTAAATTTAAATACAGTCACTCCACTTTACCGTATTTCCTGTGAAGCTCTTTGAGACGTCTCAACAACGTGATAAGGCGCTGGATCAAATGCAAGGATTTATTATCATCTTTGCCCTCTGCACCCCTCTTGGCTTCCGCCAGCAGTGTTAAGTGCTTTGAAGCGTTCTTCAGATACAAATGCAACCGCCAAAGGCAGTTACTCTTTGTAGATAAATGTCGATAACATTTAATTAACTATTGCAGATCCAATGTGGGTCAGAACAGTTGACTGATTTGTGGAATGTTTACATAGCTCCTGCTATTAAACTTGCTTTAGATAGATATCTGCTGGGGAGTGTTGTAGTATTGGGCTGACTTGTCAATGGTTTGCGGTAATGTAAATCAAACTGATATTTGTAACCGTCACAAGAGGCTCTTAAATATTTTGAGAGTAACCTTCCTTTCCCTCCCAGCAGTTCTCCAATCCCCAAACGCAACTGCACAAGGACCTGGGGCACAAGTCCTTCTGAACCAGCAAAACTCCACTGTTCGGGGCCTCCATCAGAGAAGCGGATCTCCTGTCAACCTCTCCAAATGGTTTGGCAGCGACGTTCTACAGCAGCCACTACCATCTATGCCCAGCAAGGTTATTAGTGTGGATGAGCTTGAACTCCATCAATGAACAGATGTGGAACATCACAATATTTTTCAGACATTGGGCTTTAAAAGGTACCCGCAGGTCACCTGATGCTGCAGAATGTCCCCGAGACTGGATTGTCTGTTACCCCAATGTTGGTTCCAAGTCGGGCTTCAACTTTGCTGACTTTAGGAGATGCGACTACTTTATAAATACTGGGAGCACTTCACCTGCTGAGAGTCTTAACTGTTCAATCTTACCAGAAGATGGAAGAGGTCCTGGTCAAGCAGTTTTTCTGTGGGAAAACCTACACTTAGCATTGGGTCCTTTTTTTTTTGTAAAGTATCCAGTGAGCTCTTAATGTTCTGGTCACAGCTGCGAAGGGTGTTGTGTTTTTTTGTTGTTTTTATGAACATTAAGCCACCATGACAATTGTATAGACCTTGTGTACAGAAACCTGTGTAAAATAACACTGCTTTCCATCTGTACATAAGCTTCTGCAGTAGCTACCTTGTTTGCATTAGCGATTTGTACATGAGTGTTTGCTGGTGCGGTTGGAAAAGTCTGAGCTGGAAGAATGATTGTGATAGACTAGTATTCCAGTTTTTTGCTAAAATATTTTTTGTAAGGTTTGAATTGCAGCATGAATGACTTTGAGGGAAACCATTTTATTTTTCAATTTTGGATGCACTACGTGGTTCCTGAGCAGATGGATGACAGGAAGGCCAGTAGGTGAACATTAGACAAGATGATGCTGTACTGAGGGTGGGGGGGTGTAGAGTGTTTGCTTTACTGCTCGCAGAAAAATGTAAGGAAAGAAAAAGACCCTTATTTAATTTTCTTTTTTTTCTTTCTTTGAAGTGGTCAGATTGACATTGCTGTTAAGGTTTGTTCTGCCCTGACAACAAGATTTTTCCCAGCTCCGTAAAATAATAATCTCTGCAAAAGGGATGATTGAGGCTAGATTTCTGAAACTTTAATAAAAGGTGGGTGTGTGGCTGTTGAATCCTATGTTTGCTTATTGGTAGGGGTGCCACTCCAGCACCAAGTACATAATGTATCAATGTATTGTTTTTTTTTGCTCATTACCTGGCAGGAAGTGATTTTCTTTGTGCCTTTTGTTCTGTGGCTGAGATGTATTTTCCTCCCTCCCTGCACCACCACCTTTCTCTCACCGTGCCCCTATCTTTGGTCTGTACAGTCCTTCTCCTCTCTTCCCCCCCCCCCCCGCCCCACACACACTGAGAAAGCACTGCTTTGTATTGTCCAGAAATGTGACTTTTTGGAATCGTTCAAAAAAAAAAAAGTGCTGTTTAGGAAGCAGAAAAGCACAAAAGGTGATTTACAAAATGATGCGCTAATAAAATTTCACAACACAATATTCTGTGTATTTTGTGGAAACCTTTGACTGCTCCCGAATCAGCCAGAAACATGGCAGAGCTTTTAAGCATTCTGTATAAAATGGGCAGCTTGTATTTCCAGAATTCAATATTTAAACATTGGCACCGATGGAATAGAAATACTAGGCAAAGGTTAACGGGGGAATTGAATGGTCTGAAGGTGCAGCATCAGACATGTGAGAGATTTCTACGTTTGAGTGAAGATGCCTTGATCTCAGTACAGGCAGAAGCAGTTGAGAGGATGTGGCTGGAGAGAGTGCAGGAGAGAAGGGGGCAGATCCTTGGGATATTAGCTCAGTGGTTAGAGAACTCGCCTCACAAGTGAGAGGACCTGGGTTGGATTTCCAGCAGGGCGAAACGTTGGGCAAGTTTCCTTAATCCACACACCTCTGTTTACGTAGCTTTAAGTAGGAACCCAGTTGTTGGTCGATTGGTGGTTCAATTTTCCAGGGGTAATAATCCCTTCAAAAAAATAATAAATTGGTCACTCAATCAACAACTGTTTGTGGGACATTGCTGTGCACAATTGGCTGTCACATTTCACCCATAAAGTGTACAATCGATTCACTCTTGTTCACGCCTTCATCACCTCCGGGCACGACTGTGCAAACTCCCTGCTTGTCGGCCTTCCCAACTCCTCCCTCCACAGCTGCAGATAATCCAGGACTAACTCTGCAGCCCGTGTCCTCTCCCGCACCAAACTCCGTGACCCCATCTCCCCCATTCTTGCCCAACTCCATTGGCTCCCTATCCTTCAGAGGATCCAGTTCAAGATCCTGGTCCTCACCTACAAAGCCATCCATGGCCTCACCCCACCCCACCTCTGTAACCTCCTAACCCCCTACCAACCCGCCCGCTCCCTCCACTCAGCCGCTCTGGCTGCTCCACGTCCCCGACCCACCCGCCCCACCATTGGTGGGAGAGCCTTCAGCCACTCTGCCCCCAACCTCTGGAACTCCATCCCCCAATCACTCCGCCTCGCGCCCTCCTTAGCCTCCTTCAAGTCCCGCCTCAAAACCCTCCTCTTCAACCATGCCATCGGCCACCCTCCTTTCCCTCCCCAACTCGGGTCTGAAATGCTGTACTCTGTCCAGTGCCTTGGGACGTCCTCCCGACGTGAAAGGCGCTATACAAATGTAATCTTGTTGTTTACAGTATACTCTGAAGTGTTTTGAGAGATCTCTAAGTTGTGATATGGCAATATATCAAATGCAAGGATTATTATATTGGAACCAGCTACAGAATGGATGGACTAAATCTGAACAGGGCCTGCACCAATCTCCTTCTTGGGAAAATGTGGTGAAGATGTTGGGAGGTGTTAACGTTATCTGGTTGGGGGGAGCTGGGAGACAGACACTAGTTTGGGATGAGGGAAGCATCAATGGAACTTTTTTCAAAGTTAATTTTTGTATTTGATTGAACATAATTGTATTTGCATCCTAAACAACTTTCAGGTTGTAGGAAAAATATAGGATAAAACTGTGATGGAAAGAGTACAGTGTAGGTTTACTGAGATGATACCAGATCTGGCAGGTTACTGGTACCAGGAGAGACTGAATAGTTTAGACTTTTTGTGAGAGAATAGACATTTAAGAGGGGACCTTTTGAGGTGTTCAAAATTATGAAGGGATAAGGTTAATCTAAATTGGTTGTTCCCATTGGAGACAGTAACCTGAGGACACACAAAGTAGTGAGGAGGAGATCTAGGAACTACATCACAGTTCAAGGAATGAGAATGTGGAACTCTTTGCCTGAAGTGGTGGTTGAATCCGATAGTGTAGATGCAATCAAGAGAAAGCAAGGCCTTCACATGAGGGAGAGATGAAGAGAAGGGTTTGGGAGGTGATAAGGAATGGATGAAGACTTGTGTGGAATATAAAAACTGGCATGGACTAGGTGGGCCTAGAGGCCTGATTCTGTGCTGTACATTATATATAAGTCTGTCATAAAATATTACAGCACAGAAGGAGGCCATTCGTCCCATTGTGTCTGTGCCGGCTCTTTGGACCGACTACCCAATCAGTCCTGCTCTTTCCCCATACCCTTGCAATTTTTCCTCTTCAAGTACCTATCCAATTTGCTTTAGAAAGTGCCTTTGATCACCCTTTCTCCACCCCCGGCCTCCACCCTCCCTGATCCCGATCCCCAGCTCGGGTCCGAAACACTAATTGCCCAGCGCCCTGGTGTCCTCCCGACGTGAAAGACGCTATTCAAATGTAATTTTGTTGTTATTGAATCAATTTCCAATGCTCTTTCAGGCAGGGAGCCAACTCAATAGATCTATGTTTAAGTTCCAAATCAAAGGTGAGACTGATGAGGTTTCGATGTGTTAATAATCCTGTTTGATAATAGCATTGTTCACATTGGGAGGATGTTTCCTGGGCCAGATTACTGAATCAGTTGGGTTCAGATACCCAGATGATGCACTTGGTGTATATGGTGCTCTGGTCATGCCACACCTGGAGGGCTGCACACAGTCACTGTGGGACAAGGAAGCTCCAGAGACCAGGTAGTGCAGGGGAGACCAATATGGATGATTGTCAGTGCGGGGGGAATGAATTATGAGCAAAGTTTGGGGATCCTTTAATTTTCAGAGGAGACTCAGGACCTTTCTAGAGGTCGATCAATTATTTTAATGGGAATGAACCAATACAAGAAGACGCAGATTTAGTGTTGCAAAGGAGAATTTCAGGATAGACATGAGGATAATTGGCAACAGAAAAGGTGTTTGCGGCCAGAACGCTGGACTGGTTTGATTTTAAAAGATTGATGCCCTGATGGGAGGACGGTTGGTGGGTTTTTTCAAGGGATGAACAGATAGGCCAAATGGCCTCTATCTGAACCAATCTTGTAATGTGGCAAACAGAACTGTTCAGCATTCAATGTGGTCCAACTAAGGTTTTGTACATGTTCAACAACATTTCCCAACTTTTATACCATACATAAAGCTGAGGTTGACATTTGCATTGTTTAGGGCTTTGTCCGGCTGTGCTTCTGCTCGAGTCCTGGGAATCTGGATCCCTGAATAATTTGGTGTTCTCTGGTCCACCACCAATGATAAAAATAAAAACAAAGACTAATATCCAAGTGAATAGCTTCACATTTCTCTAAATTCCTTCCCATTCTGCAAGCCTGGTTTATCTGCATTTTTTTGCAATTCTTTTCACTAATCACCACGTGCACCCAGTCAGTTCAGCCCCAAACTTACCTTCTCTTTCCTTCCCTAACACCCACCCCCCCACAAGGATATCCAATAACAGTGACAAATCTTGTGCACACACCTTAAAGGGCACACCTTAAGATCCTCTGCCATCGTAAACATGCTGTACAGTATATTGTGGGGATTCAGCCCATAAGATTTTAGTTTAGTAAATAGACAAACCTTGGAATAAATTTAAAGCAACTGACACTTCAGCAGTGAATGTGTTTTACACTTGCACATTTTATTTGGGTGAAATAGGTAACCACTGAAGGTTAAAGGCAACTTGCTGATAGCTCCACTCCTGAAATGTTCAGAATGTAATGTCTGGTGTGTATTTAAGGGAAAGCATTGATTATGGTCTGGTCAGAATGAAAGGTTTTTAGCACTTGCTCTCCATCTTGCTCTCTTTCCCAAGGTACAGATGTTGCTTGTAACGAACTGACACACATCCCCAACAGGGAAATGAGCCCGAGCTTTGATCAGGGCGAGTGTCTGAGTCTACTTCTTGACTATCTGTATGACGTCTTCATCTTCCATCACATGGTCCTTGCCAACTTTCTGCGGGTTGTATTTCACCGAGGCGCCCCACACCAAAGCACTGGAATTGAAAACAGCCATTAATTGCCGGCCTCTCAGTCACATTTGAATAAGAACGTAAGAATTTGTTGGCAAAAGAAGACCAAGGTCCATCTTGTTTGCCTTCCACCATCCTGGCAGTCACTTGACATGTCGTGTCCCAAACTATACACTGTTTGCCCCAGATATTATTTTCTAGCAGAAATCTATCTAATTTGTTCTCGAAACAAACATTTCTGCTTCCACCGCCTGTCTCCCTCGGGAGCCTGTTCCATAAGTTTACTACTCGCTCACTGGACTAGTGTTTCTGCAGATTTCTTCTGAATTTAGGCTTTTTTTAATTGATTTTTGTTTATTTCTTTTTCGCCTAAACAAGACACTTGCCACCAAGCAACAAGCACACAACTTGCTCCAAAGCCTCTTGCAGACGGCCTTGGCCCAAACTATCCCTCACAGTCTCAGATTGCAGAACTCCCCACCTAGAGAGTCCTGCATCTTGAACTGCTTCTCAAACACAGCAGGATTTGTGAGTTTTCAGTTCTCTTCATACTGCAACTATCTCTAAGAGTTAAGGTTAATCAGGTAAAACCTGACCACGAAAGTCCCAGGTTTGTGCTGAGCTAACTCATCACTGAACATATATATATAACATGAAGGTCCCAGGATAGGAAGGGAGCAAGCTCTGCGGGGCTGTGGGTGATAATTAGACAAGAAGGAATTGCCTATAAATGGATAGCCTTGCACCAAACCTGAGGCCTTGGCACTCTGACACCAAAAAACACAAGGTACCATTTTTGCAAGAGCAGCTTGCTAAAAAACATCCTTTTTAGGGTAGAACCAAAACAATTATTGCACAGAAGGCCATTCGGCCCATCGTGTCTGTGCCGACTCCCTCAAGTGCAATCCTTTCAGTCCCACTTACCTGCTTTTATCTCCCCCCACCCTGTCTTTATAACATTGCCGGTTTCGCCACTAGCTCCCTCCACCCCTTGGGCCACCGAGATCCTCAGCAATGCTTTTCTAGACTCCACCAGCTCTTTCCTGCACAAGCTGCAGCTTATTTAGAACTCTGCAGTCAGTTCCCTTTCCTGCGTTTGGTTCTGTTGATTCCCCATCTAGTGAATCGAGTTCAAGATCCCCATTCACACGTTTAAATCCCTCCAATGGTCCCACCCCACCTTCTGCAATGTTCCCTCCTCAAACCTTACTGACCCAGCTGCTCCCTTCACGCAGTGAGCTTCATGTCCCCAAACTCTCCGCAGCCCCATTGGCCCCACTCTCTGGAACTTCATCCCTGATCTGGTCCTTCACCTCATTCAAGACCCACCTCCTTGACCGTACTTTCCATTACCTTTCCTGCTCCGCAGCTCAGGTGCCCAGTGAATACTTGGGTATAATAATTGCTTGGGAGGTCCTCCCAATGTGAAAATGTGCTACTTAAATATACATTTGTAATTGTATTTGTGGAGGCATACAATGTTACTTACTATTTAAACTCTTTAATTAAGTTCTTATGGATTTTCAAGCAGAAGTCTTCCACTGCAGTTTTACAGTCAGGCAACACAACTGGTGATGTGTAGTCAGGCAACTGTCCTTTGGGTTTGGTATAACTGCAGAAATAAAACAACCATTTTAGAATCAATGTGTTACTGACTTGGTACCACGCCCACCTCCAAGCAGAAGGTTGTGGGTCTGAGCCCTATATCAAACTCACACAGTCCAGGCTGACACTGGTGCAGTGCCGGAGGAACATGACACATCAGACTGAGGTTCCATCTACCTTTTCAGGACGTTAAAGATCCCAGGGCGCTATTCAAAAATAGAAGGGAGTTTCTCCCAGTGTCCCAGCCAACAACAGCCCAGATAAAATAGGTCATTCACTTCATGACTGTTTGTAGAACATCGCTATGCACAAATTGGCTGTCACATTAACCTACAAAATGCATTCAACACACTTCACAGTAAAATTCTGTGAAGCACTTTGAGAGGTCTTGATGACATAAGACAGTACAACAAAATGCAAGAATTTTGTAATTAAGTTTTTCAAACAGAAGCAATGTCAGCTACTTCAATAACCCAGATTCTGAATAATAGATACATACATGCGGACAAGTTTCAGGTAATCCCAGAGTTTCTCCAAGAGATCATCAAAGTTCCAGCGGTGATGTGCAGAGATTGGCACACAGTGTGGGATTTTGTAAATGATGTCAAGCTCCTCAAGCGAGATCTGGTCAATTTTGTTTAATACATAGATGCAGGGAATGTACACTCTGTAATTATATAAAGACAACAATTCTGTTTACATATTCAAAGGTAACTGACTCTGCAGTTACTCATTCTACCCCGAGTAACTGTTTAGATGGTCTCACAGAAGCGACATTAACCTTTAACGTTGAATGTTTTTATTATTGAGATTTGGGTTGAAAGGCCAAAGCCCGATACAACCAGGACTTGAACAGAGTATCTAGAACTCTGCAGTCAGTTTCTTTTCCTGCATTAGGCTCCTGTATGAGCGGGATAAACCTACTCAATCATAGATTGAAACAATGTGAGATTGTGTCAGATATATTATCAAATTACACCAGGCATTCTTAAACATCCATTCACTGCTAATCACACCTAGTGCGTGTTGGCCCAGAGTAAGAGAGAGAGCACTTACCTATTTCCCTCAACAACATCAATCAAGTCATCTGCCGTTGAATCACTGCGCAATGTGACATCAGCATTGTGGATTTTGTATTCAGAAAGGATACTCTTCACAGTTTCCAAGTCCAACTCGGTTTGCACACACTGCAAAAACAGATCATTCAAAAGTTACAAACCTTTAATTGTCTACAAAGAAACCCAAATATTGCTAATTATAAAAATAATAATCCTTGCATTTGATATAGTCTTATCACGTCTTTGAGACGTCTCAAAGCGCTTCACAGGATATACTGTAAAGAATTGACTATGTTTTGTGGGTGAATCACAGCAGCTAATTGCGCACAGTAGTGTCCCAGGAACAGTCGTGGATTGAGCAAACAATTTATTATCATTTTTTTTTGAAGGGATTACTATCCCCGGAGAAGCGATCTGCCAACCGACTAACAAACGGGTTCCTACTTACTGCTAAGTAAACAGAGGTTTGTGGAGTAAGGAAACTTGTCTTAACGTTTTGCTCTGCCCAGGAATCGAACCCAGATTTCTTGCTTGCACTGTATTAAATGTAGGAAACGAAACAACATCCTGAAATGAAGCAACAAGAGATGGAAAACTGTATGTTTTTTACAAATTAAAGAAAAGGCAAGCTGAACAATCTGAAAGTCAAACCCTGGGAACACAGTCAGCCAGGTTCCCCTCAGCCAGATCCTCACTTCAAATTGTTATGGAATCCCCTGCAGGTTGAGTGTGGATAAGAACAGGATGTGCACATGCTGCTGTGCTGCCCTCCACAATAGCAGAGCCAAATCCTGCAGCTCAGTGGGTAGAGCACTCGCCTCACAAGCGAGAGGACCTGGATTCAATTACTGGGCAGGGCAAAACGTTGGGCAAGTTTCCTTACTCCACACACCTGTGGTTACTGAGCAGTAAGTAGAAACCTGATTGTTAGTCGGTTGGCGGATTGCTTTTCCGGGTATAATAATCCCTTGAAAAAAAATGATAATAAATTGTTCGCTCAATCTACGACTGTTTGTGGGACTCTGCTGTGCGCAATTGGTTGCCACATTTCGCCCACGAAAATTCAGTCAATTCACCTTACAATGTATCCTGTGAAGCGCTCTGAGACGTCTTGAAAACGTGATAAGGCGCTGTATCAAATGCAAAGATTATTATATAATTAGTGTCACACGTCATCTTGAGAGGATGCAAGGGCAAATTGGCGCAGGTATCTAGACATTTTTCATCTAATTTCAAAATGATTCACTCACTGTGCTCGTCAGATTCATGCCTCCTTTGTCTTTTTTCCTGAACCCGATGTTTGGTGGTTGCTTGTTGAGTCGGATCCCGAACCCTTCCAGCTCATTTTCAATGATTTTCTTGTGGCCCAATGGTTTTAGCACATCCAACACAATAAGGATCAGGTTACAGGTTCGAGCCACTGAAAGCAACAAAACCTACAGTTAAACTTTCTGTCCATGCTTATAAACAAGATAAAGGTCTACCCTCCTCCCAGTTTAATTGGCTGCAGCATTTGCCTACAAAATAGTCACTACACTTTACGGTAAACCACTTGAAGTGCTTTGAGACGTTTTGACGACTTAAAGCAGTACAATATTGAATGTAAGGATTATTATAACAATTTTAAAAATGTACACATTAGTTATGCTAAGTTACTACTTACCAGCAATAACTTGTCGCCCTCTACCCTTGCCATCCTTGGCTCCCTCAATGATACCTGGAAGATCCAGCAACTATATAGGAATCAAAAACAGATAACAATTTATATTTTCAATGGAAATGTACAACCATGTAATAAACCATTTGCTTGTTAAAATTGTAAAAGTAAACAGATTTTTTTTTAAAGCTCCACTCATACAAATTTCTTCCATCTCATGTATTCCCTACTTTTGCTCTCTCCATTGCTAATTTCTTTTGATTGTTCACTTTAGAGTATATTATGTGAAGCACTTTGAGACGTCTCGAAGATGTAATAAGGATATTATTCTTATATCAGGGGTCCCTATCACTCCATTACACTACTCATTAGCAAAACAATGAGATACACTACCCCTCAGCTCAGATTTTCTTGATTTGATTTCTACCTTCACTGCAGGCCACATTAAATACAATGCTCTGTGAGAAAAAAGTACACGGAAACAGCTGGGCATTGCAACCAAGGTTACATTGCAGATTTTAAGAGACAACTGATACCAGTCCAATACTGGCATCAGTTAGTCAATTGGCTGATTGCTTTTCTGGGGGTAATAATCCCGTCAAAAAAANTAATTTTGGTCACTCAATCCAGACTGTTTGTGGGACGCTGCTGTGCGCAATTGGCTACTGCATTTCGTCCACAAAATATACAGTCAATACACTTTATAGTATATTCTGTGAAGCGCTTCAAGAAGCGTCGAAGACGTGCTAAAGCACTATATCAGATGCAAGGGTTATTATTTTATTATTATAACAACACTAGACCTAGAAAAGCACGAAAATTGTTGTTTTGTACAATAGCCCACGAGTCTCTATGACATCCCAGGTTTGTCTTTACCTCATACCTGTATTTTTGCTCCTTTGTAACGAATGACACCTGGTACTGTTGTCAGAGTGGTGAACTCGTATGCAGCAACCTCCGAGTACACTCCAGCCAGGTTACTCAGCAAAGTTGATTTCCCAACAGAAGGAAACCCCACAAACCCAATCCGAGCGTCACCAGTTTTGGCAACATCAAACCCTAGCATCAAAAAACAATTCAGATATAATTGTCATATGTCGTGCAACAAAAATGCCACAACTCTAAGAATATTCCATATTAAGAATTAAGGATGAGATGTGTTTAAAAACAGAATCTGGTTAAATAATTTTCCTGATATCTCTCCAGTTTATCCAGTGAGTAGCTGAGTGAGATAGACTAAGTTTCAATCTTACTGGACATTTCCTGTGTTCCAACCCGGATACCCTATGCATGTTTTAATGCCGTAAGCATACATTGGTTGAGATTGCTCGTACTTAATTCACACAACTACCCTTACAATGAAGAAATTGAGCCAATGAACACCACATCAGACTAGGCTGTATTTGCTTCAAATCTCTGTTAAAATCAAGTCCGTTCATCTGCTGAACAATAACAGCAATTGCAAGTGGAAGTTCAAGTGCCTGAAAAATATACTGATTATCAAAGTCACCAGATGTGATCATACCTTCTCCTGGGCCACCTCCACTCCCGCCTTTAGGAGTGATAAGTTCTCGGCGGAGTTTAGCGAGACGGGCTTTCAGAAGCCCTAAGTGGTGAGCAGTCGCCTTGTTTTTCTGCGTTCGAGCCATCTGACCAAGAAACAAAAATAGCACGTTAGGGAAACACCATATGAATAGGGAAATCACTATAACAACAACAACAAGATTCCATTTATGGAGTGCCTTTCACGTCGGGAGGATGTCCCAAGGCGCTGTACAGTTGGGTCAGGACCCGAGCATTGGGGGGAAATTGTCAGGGGGAGGGAAGGGAGGGAGCGAGGAGGGGGTAGAGAGTCGAGAGGGGAGCTGAAGGTATGGTCAAAGAGAAAGGTCTTGAGACCGGCCTTGAAGGAGGAAAGGGAGTAAGCGGCGAAGGCACTGGGGGATGGAGTTCCAGAGCCTCGGGGCTGAGAGGCTGAAGGCCCGGCCACCGATGGTAGGGCGGTTGGGGCGGGGGATGTGGAGCAGACCGGAGCCAGAGGAACGGAGGGTACGGGCAGGTAAGTAGGGGGATAGTAGGTCGGAGAGGTAGGAGGGAGCGAGGCCGTGAATGGCCTCGTAGGTGAGGATGAGGATCTTGAATAACTCACATACAGCAAATAGTAAATGCACCATGATAATGCAATCAGCAGCAATAACACCATATCACTGATTTGATGTGAACACCACACATCAACTACAACGGAACATCAATTGTTGTATTTCGGGGTTAGTGGCCTCTCTGGGAGGGAGGTGAGGTTCACGCTGTATGTAGACGGTGGTGATCTGGGCCCAGCGTTTATCTGGCCTCAGATTAATTGATTTTTATACGATTGGTCACGGGGAAAATTATTCAATAAACCAAATGAACCAAATCTGTTGTCTTGAAGGAACCTTGGTAATCTGAAGTCAAGTCTTCACTCCTCCAAAATCATTTAAAATCCCGCTCTCCCCCAATTATCTCTCCCCTCTATGATATCAGTTGTGCAACTACAACTAGGGGGTTGCACTTTACTACAACCAACGTAGACTGAACATGTGCAAATCCAGGCAGATTCTAGCTTAACAAACCGCTCTGCAAGAATGAGTTGAGGTTCGTATTGAAGTGCCCTGGGACCCCATCCTGGGTGAGGGGCACTATACATACATATATATGCAAGTTATTGTGGTTGAGCTTCCCCTAAGGAAAAATGAATAAGTACTCAATACGGTGTAGGGAAGTTTGACAAAAGAGGAAAATTCCTACTGATTCCTGGTGTGAGCTGAGTTTGGTGCCAGTGAAGAGGGCGGAGGGGGGGGTTGGGGGCTGCTATTTGTTAGGGAAGGTGCCATGAGAATAGACCCAACCCACTCCCCAGAGCTGCCGGGATGTGAGGAGGAGCAGGAGTGGCCTCCATCACTCTGTGGCCCT
This sequence comes from Callorhinchus milii, assembly GCF_018977255.1. Taxonomy (NCBI): domain Eukaryota; kingdom Metazoa; phylum Chordata; class Chondrichthyes; order Chimaeriformes; family Callorhinchidae; genus Callorhinchus; species Callorhinchus milii. The sequence continues at coordinate 1,384,873 of NW_024704749.1, read as the reverse complement.
TCTCCTCCTTCCTGCTCCACACTCGGGTCCTGGGCTCTCACACACACACACACACACCGGGGCTCCAGAGGAGGCCCTTTCCGGGGGGGGAGAGGGCTCCCATGGGCTGATCTTTCCTCTCACAAGTCGGGGAGGGAGTGCGGGGGGAGGGAAAAGTGGGGGGGAGAGAGGGACAGGGAGGGAGGGAGAGAGAGAGGGACAGGGAGGGAGGGAGAGAGGGAGGGACAGGGAGGGAGGGAGAGAAGGAGGGGGGAGGGAGGGAGGGAAGGGAGGGAGGGAGGGAAGGGAGGGGGGGGGAGAGAGGGAGTGGGGGAGAGGAGGGGAGAGGGAGGGGTTGGGGGGAGGAGAGAGGGAGGGGGGGGGAGGGAGAGAGGGGAGGGGGGGGAGAGAGGGAGTGGGGGGGGAGAGAGGAGGGGTGGGGGGAGAGAGGAGGGGTGGGGGGAGAGAGGAGGGGTGGGGGGGAGGAGGGAGTGGGGGGGAGAGAGGAGGGGTGGGGGGAGAGAGGGAGTGGGGGGAGAGAGGGAGGGGGGGGAGAGAGGGAGTGGGGGGAGAGAGGGAGGGGGGGGAGGAGGAGGGGAGGGGGGGGGGGGAGAGAGGGAGGGGTGGGGGAGAGAGGGAGTGGGGGGGAGGGAGGGAGGGGGGGGGGGAGGGGGGGGGAGGAGAGAGGGAGGGGTGGGGGGAGGAGGGGGGGGGGGGGGAGGGGGGGGGAGAGGGGGGGGGGGGAGAGGGGAGAGGGAGTGGGGGGAGAGGGAGTGGGGGGGGTACTGCCCGCTGGGCCCAGGCCGCCCCCCCGCCGTTGGCCAGACACGGGGACAGCACAGCTCGCGCGCGCAATTTTTTTCCCCCCTTTTTTACCTCGGCCTCGATCTCGGCGATCTTCTGTAGGATACTCATGGCGGCCGTGTGGGGCTGAGGCCGTCCCGCGGCCCTCTCTCCCTCTCTCTCCTCTCAGTCAGTCAGTCACTGGCTGCAGCGTCGCTCTCGCGAGAACAGCGCGTGCGCGCGCCGCCACCTGGCCGCCGGCCGGGATACGCATGCGCACACGTCGCCCCTCCCCCCACTGGCTGAACTTTGCCCTCTCAGGTTCCCGCCCCCTCCCCCTCCCCCACACTCTGGTCACACGTGGTCAGTCTCCTTCTTAAAAGGACCAGTTCACGAGGTGTCGGTGTGGAAGGAAGGACAGGGGGGGGGAGGGAGGGGGCGACGGGGGCCACCCACCCACCCACCCACCCGCCCGCCCGCCCGCCCCTCTGGAACGCCACCGTTCCCATCCTCCCCGACTGTATCCGCAGCAGTGGCTGGGAACGCCCGGCCGGTCAGGCAGCGTCCATAGAGAGAGGAAAATCAGTTAACCGTTCAGGTCCATGACCTTTTGTCAGACCACCGCCCCCCACCCCACCCCCCCCCCACCCCACCCCACCCCGATACTGTTCCACTTCCACTTGTTTATAATAATCCTTGCATTTGATAGAGCGCTTTTCACGTCGGGAGGACATCCCAAAGCGCAATTTTTTTTGTTTGCAGATGGTACCCAACTCTTTATCTCACATAGCTTGCTATTGATATTGCTGTCTGGCCAGCTGTCCCACTAGGCCCATCCTATCTGTTAGGGCTTTGGCTTGCAGGGTTAACAACAACAACAAACTTACATTTGTATAGCACCTTTCACGTCGGGAGGACTTCCCAAGGTGCTGAACAGACAGAGTTACGGACCCGAGTTGAGGGTCGGGATGGGGGAGGTGGGGGAAGCAGGGGGGGAAGCAGGCAAATCAAAAGTATGGTTGAAGAGGAGGGTCTTGAGGTGGGTCTTGAAGGTGGCGAAGGAGGGGGTGAGATGGAGGGATCAAGTTCCAGAGGGTGGGGGCAGAGTGGTGGAAGGCCCGACCGCTGATAGTGGGGCAAGTAAGGCAGAGGACGTGAAGCAGGCCGGAGCCCGCTGAGCGGAGGGAGCAAACAGGGTGGTAGGGGTTTAGAAGGTCGGAGAGGTAGGGGAGCAAGACCGTGGAGGGTTTTTATGGTAAGGACCAGGATCTTGAACTGTATCCTCTGTGTGATGGGAAGCCAGTGGAGTTGGGCAAGGATGGGGGTGATAGGGTCACGGAGCCTAGTGCGGAAGAGGACAAGGGCTGCAGAGTTCTGGATAATCTCCCCTCCCTTCCCCCCCACTCACCTCGACCCCAGCTCAGGTCTAAAATGCTGTACTCTGTCCAGCGCCTTGGGACGTCCTCCTGACATGAAAGGTGCTATACAAATGTAATCTTGTTGTTGATCTGCAACCTGTGGAGGGAGGATGATGAAACATGATCAAACAGGAGCTGAATGGGATGACTCCCTGCCCCTAGTGACTGGTCTGCTGTTCCAAGTCCTGATGAGCTAGGTTATCATCAGCAGTGCCCTGGAATACTATGGACCCACCTGGCTCAGGAACTGGATTACCGAGACTGCCAGAGGTTGGGTTCAATTCCAACCTGTTGCCAAACATGTCATCTTGGAGCCAGTTCCGCTCCAAGGAGACCCCGCTTACCCCCCTTTCAAAGGTGGGTAGTAATCAACGCTAATAAAGACAAAATGTCTGTGTATCTGTGTGTCTGTCTGTCTGCCAAGAACGCAATAATCGATTGACATAGAGACATGATTTATACTTCATCAGAAAAGTCTTGAATGGGGGAGTGTCATGGGCATATTTTTTTCAGGGGGGGGGTATTCTATCGTTGATGAGCTATATTAAAACATGCTTTAGTTAAGCCCCAAAAAGCTATGCATGCTATTCTGCAACAAAATAGCGACAGACGTCATACATCTTTCTGGGGAGATACATCAATACTAATAAAGACGAAATGTCTGTCTGTGTGTCTGTTTAACCGACAGGGGAAGTGTCATGGGCATATTTGGGGGTGGGTGGGGGAGATCTCCATTCATAACCTAAACAAGCTTATCACATATGTATGGACTCCCAACAAGTCCTCCCAACGTGAGTCCTCCCTATAGGAGTCCTCCCAATGTGAGTCCTCCCACATGAGTCTTTCTACAGGAGTCCTCCCAAAAGGATATGTGTGCAAATATGTGAACAAGGGATTCTAACGAGTTCAATAGCACATTTTCTTAATCTTAAGGAATAAAGATGCCTTAGAAGCGAAGATCAAGCCTTTCAAGGACATTTAAAAATGTCAGACGAAAGAGAGAAGGCCGATTAAATGAAACTGAACTGATCGCAAGCGTAGCTGCAATGGGTACAGCTAGTTTTAAATAAATGTAATCAAAGATTAGGAATGGCAAAACTGCAACAAGATACAAATTCGATAACACTTGTACTAAACTTCTTGGATTGGCAATCCAATTTATTTTACACACCACAACCTTGATAAGGGTGGACCTAAACGGACACTTCCATAATTTGAGTTGTGGCTCCTGCAAGGGAGATGATCTGGTCATTTCTTGCTCTTTATATCATAAGAACTTGAATACAATCAATCAGATCAACAAATTCCATATTGTATAGAAATTGTAAAATCCACATTCAATTAAAGCCATTGCCAAAATTTGCATGCAAAATAAAATATTACTCCACCCATCAAATAATACCAAGCTTCAGCACGCTCTTAAGATGTTTCCAAAGAAAACTTTATGATGATACTCAAATCAATTATATCACAATAAAATTCAAAGTTCACAGAACTACCCTATCAATAATAATAATAATAATTATCCTTCCTTTTGATATAGCACCTTATTACTTCTTCGAGACGCCTCAAAGCAATTTACAGAATATATTGTACAGTGAATTGACTGTGTATTTTGCATGAACCTGTGAAGAGTTGGTAGTTCTATTCCCTAAAGGTGCCCGGGTCACTTTATTAAATTGATTTCTTTGAAATACAAAGTACACTATTATATTAACACCATTTAATTTGAATTATTTAAATAAGCAGCGGTACTGAATTCTTCATTTAATTCTGCAAGTCCCAAGATCTTACCTTATGCGGCAAATCTTTAATACATTCATACTATTTGGCTTGACTCTTCAATGCCCTGCTCACTGGATTCCCTCAACCAGAACTCTGCAGCCCATGTCCTCTCCCACCCAGGTTCTGAGGGCCTCCATTAATAATATTAATAATAATAATCATTGCATTTGATATGGCGCCTTATCATGTTGTTGAGATGTCTCAAAGTGCTTCACAGAATATACTGTAAAGTGAATTGACTGTATATTTTGTGAGCAAAACTCGGTAGCCAGTTATTGAGTGACCAAATTATTATTATTTAAAAAACTTTTTTTGAAGGGATTATTACCCCCGGAAAGCAATCCTCCAATTGACTAATAACTGGGTTCCTACATACTGCTAGGTAAACAGAGGTGTGTGGAGTATGGAAACTTTCCTAAGATTTTGCTCATTTACTTCCATCCTCACTCAGCTCCACTGGCTCCCCATCCCATTGGTTTGGTTTCAAGATCTTTGACCTCGCAGTCAAATCCCTGCACTACCCTTCCTCTGTGACCTCTTGCAACCCTACTGATCTGGCTGTTCTATTCGCTCAGTTTGCTTTACGTCCCACACCCTAGCTGCCCACCATTGGGCTTTCTGTCCCTGTTCTCAGGATCAATTAAGCGGGGTCTCCTTGGAGCTGAACTGACTCCAAGGAAACATGCTGGGCAATGGAATGTCGGAATCGAGCCAGCCCCCTGCGGCGGTCTCGGTAGTCAGCTGCTAAGCCAGGTGGGTCCAGGGCACTGCTGGTGGCAGCACTTGGCTCATCAGCAGGACCTGGAAGGGCAGACCAGTTAGTGGGGGCAGGGAGTCATCTCACTCAGCTCCTGTTAACCCTGCACCCAAAGCTCTAACGGGTAGAGTGGTCCTAGCTGGACAAGCAGCAGGAAAGCTGGCCAGACAGCAATAAAAAATGGCAAGCGATACAGCTGGTTGGACTCCAGCAGTTACCCTAACGTTCTGGGATCCCCAAGCTTTGACTCTTGCCAACCTGCACCTGATACTTTCCGGAATTAGGTCATAATAATAATCCTTGCATTTGATACAGCACCTTATCACGGCATTGAGACATCTCAAAGTGCTACACAGAGTAAAGTGGATTGACTGTGCATTTTGTGGGCGAAACGCGGCAGCCAATTCATTGCTCACAGCAACGTCCCACAAACGGTGTTCGATTGAGCGATGTTTATTCTTATTCAAGATGTTTATGTAGAACTACTTATGTGGAACATGGAAAATTGTGTCGAATTACACTGTAATACTTTTAAGAGAACCCGGGATTTGCAATAGTCGCATGCAGGAGCAGGGAAGGTTTCACCGTGTTGTGCTTGAATTGAATCAAAATGTTTGTGGGTGTTTGATACTGGGTGTGGGGGGGGGGGGGGGGGGGTGGGGGGGAGATGAGCACTGAAACAACAAAGGATCATTGCCGGCGAGAAATTAAATTGAAATGGGTGCAAACGCAGTTTTTAATCCCCCCCCTCCCCCCCCCCCGAAAAATAAAAAAAAGTTCACGTCTTTCTACGAGTAAAGCTGTTTGTGAACAGTCAAAACAGTGAAAGCCACGAGGCTCAGCTCGATAACAGCCATCTCCCACACCCGGGCTGTGCTGGGCTGTGCTGGGAGGCTGTGCTGGGAGGCTGTGCTGTGCTGGGAGGCTGTGCTGTGCTGTGCTGGGAGGCTGTGCTGTGCTGTGAGGCTGTGCTGTGCTGTGCTGGGAGGCTGTGCTGTGCTGTGAGGCTGTGCTGTGCTGTGAGGCTGTGCTGTGCGGGGAGGCTGTGCTGGGAGGCTGTGCTGTGCGGGGAGGCTGTGCTGTGAGGCTGTGCTGTGCTGTGAGGCTGTGCTGTGCTGTGAGGCTGTGCTGTGCTGGGAGGCTGTGCTGTGCGGGGAGGCTGTGCTGGGAGGCTGTGCTGTGCTGGGAGGCTGTGCTGTGAGGCTGTGCTGTGCTGTGAGGCTGTGCTGTGCTGGGAGGCTGTGCTGTGCTGGGAGGCTGTGCTGGGAGGCTGTGCTGTGCTGTGAGGCTGTGCTGTGCTGGGAGGCTGTGCTGTGCTGGGAGGCTGTGCTGTGCTGGGAGGCTGTGCTGGGAGGCTGTGCTGGGCTGGGAGGCTGTGCTGGGCTGTGAGGCTGTGCTGTGAGGCTGTGCTGTGAGGCTGTGCTGGGAGGCTGTGCTGTGCTGGGAGGCTGTGCTGGGAGGCTGTGCTGTGCTGGGAGGCTGTGCTGTGCTGGGAGGCTGTGCTGGGAGGCTGTGCTGTGCTGTGCTGGGAGGCTGTGCTGTGCTGGGAGGCTGTGCTGGGAGGCTGTGCTGGGAGGCTGTGCTGTGCTGTGCTGGGAGGCTGTGCTGTGCTGGGAGGCTGTGCTGTGCTGGGAGGCTGTGCTGTGCTGGGAGGCTGTGCTGTGCTGGGAGGCTGTGCTGTGCTGGGAGGCTGTGCTGGGAGGCTGTGCTGTGCTGGGAGGCTGTGCTGTGCTGGGAGGCTGTGCTGGGAGGCTGTGCTGTGAGGCTGTGCTGTGCTGTGAGGCTGTGCTGGGAGGCTGTGCTGTGCCGCACACACACACCATTCAACGCGTGTATTCACATCTCCAACGCTTTCATATGACGTTTCGTGTCAGTAATGAATATATCGCATCGTATTCATTCCGATCCCTTTTACCAGTTGGTGAAACTCCAACCGACGTTGCAAAATAAAAGCGCGGGTGTGTGTGTGGGGGGGGGGCGGTGTGTGTGTCGGGGTGTGTGTGTGTGTGTGGGGGGGGCGCTGTGTGTGTGTGTGTGTGTGTGGGTGTGTGTGTGTGTGTGGGGGGGGGGCGGTGTGTGTGTGTGGGTGTGTGTGTGGGGGGGGGGCGGTGTGTGGGTGTGTGTGTGTGGGGGGGGGGGGGGTGTGTGTGTGGGTGTGTGTGTGGGGGGGGGGGCGGTGTGTGTGTGTGGGTGTGTGTGTGTGGGGGGTGTGTGTGTGTGTGGGTGTGTGTGTGTGTGTGTGGGTGTGTGTGTGGGGGGGGGGGGTCTGTAGCTGGAATGCGCTATGGTTGGGGGCTTTCCGAGGCGTTTCTCCTCCAACTGCATTTAAAACACACACGTTTGATTTCAGGTGATTATAATATAATAACACTAACACGCGCGCTCCTGTCTGCCTCTGCTGTGTAACTGCACATCAGAGCAGAATCTCAGCAGCAAAAGCTAAAGAACTTTGCAACTCGAGAACACGAGAGTGGAGCGTCTGTGTGTCTGTGTGTCTCTGTGTGTGTGTGTCTCTGTGTGTGTGTCTGTGTGTGTGTCTCTGTGTGTGTGTCTCTGTGTGTGTCTCTCTGTGTGTGTGTGTCTCTGTGTGTGTGTGTGTGGGGGGGGGCAGCAGCTTTGTCAGTTTGCTGCAGCGTTGATTATAACACTGCACGTTGTTTGCTCACACACAGCCCCCTCCTCCCCCAACACACACACACACTATGTAAATCCAGATTTGCAACAGAGTCGGACACGCAGCGAGAGACACACACACACACAGAGAAAATTTACTACAAAAAAACCAAACGTCAAGTTGCAATGAAACAAAAGCCTGGTGGGATTTAACACACACACACACACACAGAGAGAGGGAGGGAGGGAGAGAAGCTGCTTGTTCCTGTGGGTGGGGTGTATTGTGTGTGTGGGGGGGGGGCTGGGGAGGGGGCTTTAACATTGATCATGAAACATTTGAAATACATGTATTTATTTATTTGCAATCAATGGTTTGGGTGCACATCTGCTCAGAACATCTCTGTGGGTGTGTGTGTTTATCCGCTGGTGAACTTTGCATTAAAGCAGCAGACCAGGTGGGGGGGAGAAGCAATGGGAATTCTCTCTGCTACTAACACCCCCCCTCCCTCCCTCCCTCCCAACCCCCTTGCAGAGCCCCCCCCCCCCCTTCTCCTCTCCCCCTTGCAGAGCCCCACTCCCTCCCCCTTTGCAGTGCCAGCCCCCCCCCAGCCCCCCCCACCACATACAGACAGAGAATGAGTGAGTGGGTGGGTGGGTGAGAGAGAGAGGAGGGGGGGGGGAGGTCGGAGTTCACAGGAAGCGGAGGGGCTGCCATTTTTTAAGCCATCTCGAGATGGAGGGGGCTGGGGAGTGAGTGTGAGGTGGGGGGGTGGGGGGTAGAGAGAGAAATAACATTGAGGTTGGTGTGGCTGTGTCTTTGCCTCTCACAGCCTGAGGCTGAAGTTCAAGCGGTATTTGGAGGGGGTGAGTCGGGGTGGGAGGGGGGGGTAGGGTGGGGGTGGAGGAGGTGGTGGGGTGGGGGGGGGAGGAAGTTGATTGTAAGATGGAAAGGGCTGCGGATCAGTCCTGGAGCAGCAGCTACACCTACCAGGTGAGCCAGCACAGCGCCGACATGCTGAAGCGACTCAACGGGCAGCGCAAGAGCGGCGGCCGCTTCTGCGACGTGCTGCTGCGGGTGGGCGAGGAGAGCTTCCCCGCTCACCGGGCCGTGCTGGCCGCCTGCAGCGACTACTTCGAGTCGGTGTTCGGCGGGCAGGGCGAGCAGGCCGAGGCCCGGGAGCTGGAGATGCACACCATCAGCGCTAAGGTCTTCAGGGACATCCTGGAGTTCGCCTACACCTCGAAGATCGTGGTCCGGCTCGAGACCTTCCCCGAGCTCATGACGGCCGCCAAGTTCCTCCTCATGAGGTCCATCATCGACATCTGCCAGGAGGTCATCAAGCAGTCCAACGTGCAGATCATGGTGCCGCCGCCCCCGCCCCCGGCCCGGGCCGCCGACATGATGCTCTTCTCCCGCCCCACCGCCGCCGCCGCCGCCGCCAACCTGGAGCTGGGCTTCGCGCTGGACCTGGCGGCCGCCTGCGCCGGGAGCAACGGCGGCCACGGCGGCAACTTCTTGGGGGAGAACGGCCACGGCCACGGCCACGGCGGGTCGCTGCCGGCGGACATCAAGCTGGGCGGCCCCGGGCTCGGCCTGGGCCTGGGCCTGGGCCCCAACGCGGGCCTCGGGCTCGGCCTCGGCTCCTCCTCCTCGTTACAGAGCCCTCTGCCGGGGGCGGTGGACGGCCTGGGGCTGGGGTCGGGGTCCGGGTTGGGACACCCGCAGTACCAGGCCGCGGTCGCCGCTGCTGCTGCCGCCGCCGCCGCCGCCGCCGAGCGCGGCAAAGTGACCAAGAGAGGGCGCGGGCGGCCTCGCAAGGCGGTCCCGGCCCCGGCCCCGCTCCCGGTGTCGGTGTTCGAGCTGCCGGTGCTGTCGGGCGCGGGGCCGGGGCCGGGGCCGGGCCGGGCCGGGAGGAGGGCTTCTATCCCTGCAGCTTCTGCGGGAAGGTCTTCAAGAACGCCAACCGCCTGCTGCTGCACGAGGCCCAGCACACGGGGCTGAGCCTGGAGCTGGGGGCCGCCGACCACCAGCCCGGGACCGGGCCCGGGCCCGGCGCCGGCTTCGGGGACCACCCGCTGGCCGCCTGCAGCGGGGGCCCCGACACCCCCCGCAAGCGGGGCCGCCTGAGGAAGAACGTGGCGTGTGAGCTGTGCGGCAAAGCCTTCAGGGATGTGTATCACCTGAACCGTCACAAACTGTCCCACTCCGGGGAGAAGCCGTTCGAGTGTCCGATCTGTCACCAGCGGTTCAAACGTAAGGACCGGATGACTTATCACATTCGCTCTCACGACGGCGCGGTGGGTAAACCCTACATCTGCATCAGCTGCGGGAAGGGCTTCTCCAGGTGAGTGCCAAGCAGCCCCCCCCCCCCCCCCCCCCCCCTCATACACCCCCCCCCTCATACACCCCCCCCCCTCATACACCCCCCCCTCATACACCCCCCCCCCTCATACACCCCCCCCTCATACACCCCCCCCCATACACCCCCCCCCCAACCCCCCCCCCCATACACCCCCCCATACACCCCCCCCATACACCCCCCCTCATACACCCCCTCATACACCCCTCATACACCCCCCCACATACACCCCCACCCCACATACACCCCCACCCCCCCCCATACACCCCCCCCATACACCCCCCCCCCCCCCATACACCCCCCCCCCTCATACACCCTCTCATACACCCCCACCCCCCCCATACACCCCCCCACATACACCCCCCCCACATACACCCCCTCATACACCCCCCACCACCCACCCCCCCTCCTCATGCAACCCACCCACCCCCCCCCCACATACACCCCGCCCCCACATACACCCCCCCCCCACACACACCCTCATACACCCCCCCCCCCACACCCCCCCCCACACACCCCCCACACACACCCCCCACACACAAACACACCTACCCCCCCCACACACACACACACACCTACCCCCCCACACCCCCCCCACAGCCAAGCCCCCCACACACACACCTACCCCCCCCACACCCCCCATACATACACCCCTCCACACACCTCCCCCACACACCTCCCCCCCCCACACACCTCCCCCCTCCTCCACCCCCACACACCTCCCCCCTCCTCCACCCCCACACACCACCCCCCTCCTCCCCCCCCACACACCTACCCTCCCCCTCCCTCCTCCTCCCCCCCTCCGCCACACACCTACCCCCCCTACCCCCTCCTCCCCCACACACACCTACCTCCCTCCTCCCCCCACACACCTACGCCCCTCTCCCCACACACACACCTGGATTCATCATCATCATCACCGTCATCTTCGTCGATACAGCGCCTCCCGCGTCTCTTCGAGAACATCTCCCGAGCGCCTCACCTCCGCCGGATAACACCGGGCGCGAAGCCCACCAAGATTATCCCTTTGTTAAACCCCCCCACCCCCACCATCCCACCACTCTCCATCCTTCCACAAACCGCGCGGGGTTGTGTAAACCCGACGGGCGCTCTGTGGTGTGGGGCAAAGAAAATGAAAAGGGAGATTCACTTGCAAAGGAACGAATTCCACCCATCGTTCCTGAACCCTGCTCCAGATGTGTGTGCGTGTATATATATATATATATATTATGTATGTATGCCCTGCAGGAGTAATCCTTACGAGAGTTTGCGTACTAACGGTTTGTACGGGGTGACCAAAAAGTTGTGGTATCCATCCCTACCCTATTATTTAACCCCCCCCCATCATAATTTCTCTTAAGACTCATCAGACATTGTAATGGCAGCAAAACTTTTTGATCACCCTGTATATAATGTACATTGCCTTTGTTTAGATACAGTTAAGGAGATACAACAGGTTACTGGAGATTCAGATTTGTTGCCCCCAAAATATACAGTCAATTCACTGTGAAGCGCATTGAGAGGTCTGGAAGACGTGATGAGGTGTTGTATCAAATGTAAGGATTATTATTATAAGCAAACAGATTCCTGGAGGCTGTGCTGATCCAAATCTGATTTCATCCCTTCCATTCAGAATCGGAGGGCAGAGTCGAGGGGAACAGGCTTTCTCACACTCCAGGAATCTGTTGCAACTCCTTATTATATTAACTCTTGCATTTGATATAGTGCCTTATCATGTCTTCGAAACATCTCAAAGTGCTTCACAGAATATACAGTAAAGTGAATTGACTGTATGTGTTTGTGGTCGAAACGCGACAGCCAATTGAGCACAGCAGTGTCCCACAAACAGTCGTGTTAGTCCTTACTGTATCTAAACAAAGAAAATGTGGACTCGGTTGGACAAAGGGGAGAGGGAAGGCTAGGCTGCAAGTTGATTGTTTTTCAGTGAGAGAGCAGATGAGAAATGCTGTTTAAAAACACTTCTGAAATTAAACCTTTCTAGCAGCCCCTTTATTCTCCACAGCGTTTGCTAGTTTCTTTCCCCTCCCATCTCCACCATTTTGTCAGTCTTTTTTTCCCTCGTATTTGTTTGGATTCCTCCCTCCCTTGCCTTCTCTTTCCTCCCCCCCCCCCCCAGTCCCCCCCCAACCTCTCCTCCCCCACACACCATGCATTGCTCAGCCAGCGGGCGGGCGACTTGCTCGCAGACCTCTTGAGCAGTCATTGTTTACTGTCCACCAATCAGTAAGATTATCCAAGTGGAGTTAATTCAACTTCTGACTTTTAAGTTTGTGTTGTTTTGCTCTGCTTCACCTCGATGTGCTCCTCGTAGATCTTGGAGACGCAGCAATGACTCTGACAGCATGTTGCCCTTTGTGTGATGTGTCTGTGTGCATAGGAGTGATGCTAAGTTTTTTTTTAGCTTCCCTCTCTTTTTCCTCTCTCCACCCTCCTCCTCTTTCTCCTCTCTCCACCCCCTCTCTCTCCTTCCCCCTTCCCCGCCTCCACTGAGCATAGCTCAGTGTGTGTGTGTGTGTGTGTGTGTGTGTTTGGCTTGGCTTCAGTTGTGAGTTCACTGGGAATTTGAACTCGCAGTATAGGGTATCAGTCCACCGCACTGTGCATTGCGAGTGTGTTAAATTGTAGGAAATGCTGTCCTTTGGCTGAGACTTCAAACCATAGCCTGGTCTGACTGTTCAGGTGGACATAAAATATCCCATGGTAAGACTCGGTGAGAGGAGTTTTCCTGGTGTCTTGGCTAATAATAATAATCTTTGCATTTGAGACGTCTTCGACACATTTCAAAGCGCTTCGCAGAATATACTGTAAAGTGAATCGACTGTATATTTTGTGGGTGAAATGCGGCAGCCAATTGCACACAGTAGCGTCCCACAAATAAAAGCAAAAGTAAACTCCCTCTTTCCCCCCCCACCCAAGTAAAACAGAATGGTTAGTGCACCAAGCAGTGCTTTTAAGTGTAATGGGTAAACTTTTCATTTGAGCTGTACAAAACACCCAGCAGTACAATTTTAGATTATGTCCTTCCCAGTCTATCATCTGGAGAGAGTATTTTGAGCTACGCTGGGTTGAAATATTTATGGTGCCATGGATGGTAGGTTGAAGCAATTTGAGCTGAAGTCCTGTAGCTCAGTGGTTAGAGCGCTTGCCTTGCAAGCAAGAGGACCTGGATTTTATTTCTGGGCAGGACAAAACGTTGGGCAGGTTACCCTGCTCCACACCTAGTAATATTATAGGAACCAGGTTGTTTGTCGATTGGTAGATCGCTTTTCCTGAGGTAATAATCCCTTCAAAAAAAGAAGATAATAATTTGGTTAATCATTCCACGACTGTTTGTGGGCCACCTGCTTTGCGCTATTGGCTGCTGTGTTTTGTCCACACAATATATAGTCAGTTCACTTTACAGTATGTTCTGTGAAGTGCTTTAATAAGAGCACTATATGACTGACTGATAAGGCACTATATCAAATGCAAAGATTATTATAAGAGAATTGGCTAAAGCGACGCTTGTTATAACTTTGGTATTGGAGTTACTGAATTGCTGCAGCATTGAGTGATTGATGTGTCTACTATTCAGTTACATTGTGAGGTCTCACATGTGACTTAGGGAGGAAGAAGATTAAGTAGAAGTTTGGGCTGTTGCATTGGAATGTCAGCCTAGACCACAAGTTCCTGCTTATTCGGGGGAAAGGGGTGGTGGGGGCTTCAGCTCACAACCTTTTGACTTTGAGATAAGATTTTAGAAAGAGCGTCAGCCCTTCACACGGTGAGCGTTTCAAATATTGTTGGTCCAATACAAACACGAGGGACGGAGGTGTTAAATAGTATAGATCGTATACTGGCCATTCTCAGCATTCAACTCCAGCATTTCAAGCACTTGTTACTGTTACAAAATACAGTATAAAGATTGATTTCCAGGCCAAAAACAGCTGAGTACCTGCGGGCCAGGGTGACAGTTGTGCTTGTTGCATTGTTGTGACATGTTTATGGCTCACATTAAGTGGCTGACCATTTCTGACCATTACAAGATGTCTTTGTATCAAAATAAATTTAATCATAATAATTCTTACATTTGATATAGCTCCTTATCATGTCTTTGAGAGTTTCAAAGCACTTCACAGAATATACTGTAAAGTGAATTGATTGTATATTTTGTGGGCGAAAAACAGCAGCCAATTGTGCACAGCAGGTTCCACAAACAGTGCTGGGTTGAGTGACCAAATTATTATTATTTATTTACTTTTGAAGTAATTATTACCCCTGGAAAAGTGATCCGCCAATCGACTAACAACCGGGTTCCTACTCACTGCTAGGTAAACTGCGCGATGAAATTTGGAAAAGCAGCTTCCTGAGTGGTTTGGTTGTGGGAGGTATCTTGCCCAGTGCCTTAGGACATCCTCCTGATGTGAAAAGCACTATACAAATGTAATTGTGTTGTTTGTTTTTTGTTGCACTGTGGCTCGTTCTTCTAGTGCACAGTCCCAGAGCAGGCAGGATAGGCAATGGCTTCATGTATCAGTCCAGTGTTTCTGTAGACGGTGCACAATATGGATTCAACCATATGCAAAAGGGCCACAATATTGGGCCTTAATGGGGGCCGATTGCTGGATACTCTATACTGTCAATCGTTTTGCCCACAAAAATGCAGTCAATTCACTTTACAGTATATTCTGTGAAGCGCTTTGAGACGTCCAGAAGACGTGAAAAGCACAATATCAAATTCAAGGATTATTATTATTAATCTGATGCACACAATTGAGACTTTTCCTATCCTCTTAGTTTCTGTTTGGACACCTGTCCACTGAGTTGAGGGGCCGTCTCTCAGTGCATCATCTTGTTACATATTATTATTATTATCTGGTCAGATGCCTTCTCTGCCCTCTGCGGAGGGTACTTTTTTGCTGCCTTTGACACTGACGACCAATCTACCCTCCTTCACTGCCTCTCCTCTCACCTCAACCTTCATGGTCCTGTCCTCAACTGGTTCAGATCCTACCTTTCACACAGTCTCCACTTTGTCTCCACAAAAGGCTTCTCCTTCAGCCCCCATACCGTCTTGTGCGGTGTTCCTCAAGGCTCTGTCCTTGGTCCCCTCCTCTTCAATATCTGCAATAATAATAATCCTTGCATTTGATAAAGCGCTTTTCACGTCGGGAGGACGTCCCAAAGCGCTTCACAGAATATGCTGTAAAGTGAATTGACTGTATATTTGTGGGCGAACGCGGCAGCCAATTGCGCACAGCAGTGTCCCACAAACAGTCATGGATTGAAAATGACCAATTTATTATTGTTTTGTTTTTTGGAGGGATTATTATTAATCAAGCTCCCTCTTGGCGACATCGCTTTGCAAGTGAGAGACCTGAGTTCAATTCCAGGCAGAGGGCCAAACCTTGGGCAAGTTTCCTGACTCCACACAGAGCCTAATAACAATCCCTCAAACCCAAAACAATAATAAATTGGTCATTTTCAATCTACGACTGTTTGTGGGACATTGCTGTGTGCAATTGGCTGCCGCGTTCGCCCACAAATATACAGTCAATTCACTTTACAGTGTGTTCTGCGAAGTGCTTTGGGACGTCCTCCCGACGTGAAAAGCGCTATATCAAATGCAAGGATTATTATTATTATTATTATCATCTGCAGACATGGGTTCAACTCCCACATGTATGCGGATGACACCCAACTCTTATCTCCATGCCTCCACCTTCAACTCCAGGGCCACTGCCGTCCTGAGGGATTGTCTATCAGGCATCAAGTCCTGGATGAGAGCTAACTTTCTCCAGATGAATGTCAACAAGTCCGAGGCTCTCCTGCTTGTCAGTGCTTCCACACCTCAGGCGTTGACAGCATCACCATCTGTGGATGCACACTCCACCTCAATCTGGAATCTTGGCGACTTCTTTTCGACCGAACCTTTGGTCACCTTCCCCCCCCCCCCCACCCCCAGCTCGGCCCCGGGATCCGTTACTGTGAAGCGCTCTGAGACGCCGTAAATCCAAGTTGTTGTTGATCCTCAACTGTTCTTTGTTCCACATCCATGTTATGACCTAGTCTGCCCTCCCCCACCTCCGCATCATCGCCCAGCTTCACCACTGCCTCTCCCCTCAAGCCGCTGAAACCCTCAGCTACGCCAACGCTCTGCTTATCAGCTTTCCCAACTCTTCCCTCCACAAGCTACAGATCATTCAGAAGTCTGCAGCTCATTTCCTCTCCTGCAACAGGCTACGTGACCCAATCACCCCCACCTTCGCCCGGCTCCGCTGGCTCCCCATCCCCCAGAAAATTGAGTTCAAAATCCATGTCCTTGCCTTCAAAGCTCTCTACAGCCTTGCTCCTTGCTACCTCTGTGACCTGCTAACGGCATATCAACCTGTCCAGTCCCTTCACTCAGTGGGCTCCGGACTGCTCAACATCCCCCGCCCGGCCCACCCCACCATCGGCGGTTGGGCTTTCAGCCTCTCTGCCTCCACCCCACATTCCCTTTGCCTAGCTCCTCTCTTGCCTCCCTCAAGGCACGTCTCAAGACCCTCCTCTTTGACCGCACCTTCGACCACCCTCTTACCCCTACTCTTCCTGCCCTCCTAATCCCAACACCCTACTTGGGTCCAAATCCCTGACTGTACAGCACCATGCAAAATCCTCCTAACCCAAAAGGCGCTATACGAATGTAATTTGTTTGTTGTTGTATCCTTCCAAAGCTTTTCAGCTGGAGTTGTGAAGTCGGTAAATAGATGAAACAGCACAATGTTTGTTTGCAATAACTTTGCTCACACAGTGAGTAAACCTCTCGTTGTAATCCTTTGAGTGGAGCTCTGTAGCTTAGTGGTTGAGCACTCACCTTGTAAGTGAGAGGACCTGGATTTGATTCCCGGGCAGGGCGAAACATTGGACAAGTTTCCTTATTCCACACGCCTCTGTTAACCTAGCAATAACTAGGGATCCGGTTGTTAGTCAATTAGCGGATCGATTTCTATGGGGTTATAATCCATTTTTTAAAAAAAAAAGATTAGGTCACTCAATCCACGACTGTTTGTGGGACACTGTTGTGAGCAATTGGCTGCTCCGTTTCACCCACAAAATGCAGTCAATTCACTTTAAAGTATATTTTGTGAAGTGTTTGAGACGTCTTGAAGACGTGATAAGGCGCTGTATCAAATGCAAGAATTATTAATCCTGACAGCTCAAAAGCAGACCACAGTGCATGGCCATACACAATATGGCCGTGTACGTCATGAAACTTAGGTGTTGGCCTGGCTCAGTTGAAACCATTCTTGCCTCCCGAGTCAGAAGGCTGTAGTTTGAGACACACATCAAGAACTCACAAGTCTTGGCTGATACTCTAATGCAGTGTTCACAGTGTGCCGTCCTTCGAATGATATGCTTAAACTGACATCCCATCTGCCTGTTCAAGTGGATTCACACGGCGAGTTGTTGGGATCTGGAATGCACTGCCTGAAAGGCTGGTGGAAGCAGATTCAATAACGACTTCCAAGAGAGAAGTGGATAGATATTTGGGGAGGACAAATTTGCAGGGCTATGGGGATAGAGTGGGGGAAGTGGGCACAAACACGAAGGGCCTCCTGTGCTGTATGATTCTATGATTCTACGTTAAAGCTCCCATGACACTGTTTGAAAAGAGAAGGGAGTTTGCCTCGCCTGGTGTCCAGGCCAACAATCCCCAAATAAAATTGGTTACTCACTTCATGGATGTTGGTGGGACATTGTTGTGTGTGCAAATTTGATACCGTTTTCACCTGACTCAATCATGCCCCACAGAATCGGTTCATCAATTTATTTTTCAATGGTATTTAGTCTGTGTGTTTTCTTCTATCCTGCATGTAGTTGAGTTGTTGACATCTCCCAATCTGCTCTGAAGTTAGGTACTGGCAGATGGTAGAAAGAAGAATGATCAGGTGACTTTGCTTTTTCGGGGCTTCTGATTGCCACCAAAACGTTGACCAAACTATTAATATGTTGTCCAAACAACATAACTATTCAGGGTAAGTAAGGGACACTTTCAAGAGATAAGCTCTAATCTATAAGGCGAGAGAAAGGAACTAAGAAATTGTGTTGTTCCTGCTGCATTCCTCTGGCAGATCTCAGAAATGCCTTTCTTTTCACATCACCCAGTTTTGCTTTCATCTTCAAACAACGTGAGAAAACCTCCACATCAAAGACTACTAGAATGTAAATTACAATTGTTGCAGGATCCCAAGTGAAGGGACGAGACATCTGTACAGCTACAGGTGTTTTAAACTGCTTTGTTCTTTTGATTTATGCTTTAAGACGCCTGGCTTGTGCACTCAGGCATAATTTTTTTGCAAATCTCTCGTGGGTATCAGTTCTAACAGTTCCAGCGGTCTTTCTGTACCATGTGCTTTTGCTATTCTTCAGCTTTGAGCTGAGGGAGGGAGGATGAATTTACAAGTGAATCCAGTTCTGCACTCAGCACATTTCTGCAAGGCTGGCGATCTGCATTCTGCCCTAACCCCTCTTGACAATTGTGCTGCATTTACTGTTGCACATATTCTTATTAAAGTCATTTCTGTGAAAACTTTGTTGTCAAAATATTAGCATTGTTGAATGCTTTAGTGATGGTTTCTATGGATGCAGAATAATAATAATAATCCTTGCATTTGATATAGCGCTTTTCACATCGGGAGGACATCCCAAAGCGCTTCACAGAACACACTGTAAAGTGAATTGACTGTATATTTGTGGGCGAACGCGGCAGCCAATTGCGCACAGCAATGTCCCACAAACAGTCGTAGATTGAAAATGACCAATTTATTATTATTTTTGGTTTTGGAGGGATTATTATTAGGCTCTGTGTGGAGTAAGGAAACTTGCCCAAGGTTTGGCCCTCTGCCTGGAATTGAACTCAGGTCTCTCACTTGCAAAGCGAGTGCTCTAACCACTGAGCTACAGGACTCCACAATACCCTCTGGTTGAGATTCTTCCACCACGTGAAAGCAGTTAAAGACGAGTGAGGAGTTTGATGTCACTTTGTCATATAAATAACCCAGTAAATGAGTGAATTGTGGGTTTGTGATCTGAATCTGGAGGTTTAGGCTGAGGAACCTGTGTACACACGGCTGAATTTGTGCCATCTGGAAGGCACTTAAGCAATCGTGGAAACATTCACTTCCAGGATACACCCTGATACCCTACTGGCAACAAACATTCCCCCCCACCCTCCCACACACACACACACACACACACACACATGTAAATTCCATAGTACTGTGAGATACACGCGCGGGCTGGCTTGTTGCTGGGCAACATCTTCTATAAGGGAGACCAATGTCACAGTGACATCAATGCACAGTGTGTGGTGTGACGTCTCGTGTCCAAGTAGCTTCTATAGTAACGGCACTGATTTCAGTGCTGAGCGTATAACTAGACGGCTCCTTGACATCCATCGCCAGTAAACCTGAGGCGTCTCCAGTTTTTGTCTCTTCACTCACAGTTCAGTCTAATATACAATCAACAGCAACAACTTGTATTTATAGATCGCCCTTCACGTGGGGTAGCGTCCCGGAGCACAGCTAATATACAGTCCTACACACTCTTCTTCCTTTCTGCATTCTCACTGCATTGTTAACAAAACTCATCACACTGTCTCCTGCTCCAGGGATTCCTACCCATTTCTCTGCAAGATATAAATACTGTAGAAGTTCTTATTCCTTCCAATTCCAATCCAGTTGCAATCCAGTTCAGTTCCTCCTAACTTTCAGTTGAAGACTTAAGCTTTGTGCTGCACAATTAGTTACGAACATCCCATTTTCTTTGCTCTTCCATCTCTCTTGGTTATGACCTGGGCATTCAACAACTGTTCCAAAGACGTTTGTTATTCAAAAAAAAGGCATCTATTTTCCTTAAGTTTTTTTTTCTATGTCCGGGATTAAAACTCAGTAAATACGCTTTACAATATGTCCTACGAAATGCTTTAATATGTCCCCCCGATGAGAAAGCTAATATATCAGATGAAAGATTTATGTCTTTTTAATTGTTTAGTGTTTTTGCTTGACCTTTTCTTTCAGCTGTTGTCACAGTTGCTACTTATGAACGACTCTAAGCAATTTATCCTGCTGATGCTAGCCCTTCCGTACACTCCTTAACACATGGCGCACACACCACCAACGCTCTTTACCACCATGTTCTGCACTTGTTAGAACCGGAATATATCTTGCTGCAGACGTGTGGGTAAATTAGAAGCACAGAAATCGGATGTATTGGGAGTTGGGTATTTTTTTATTATCATCGCGTTTTCTATCTTTACGTAAAGTATTCCCCTCATAAATGTGGCTGCAATTTGGAAGTTTTTCAGAACTGCAGAGAGAGGGACTGCAAGAGGAAATAACTATAATAAGAAATTCCTTTGTATAATCTTGTCCCAACGTGCGCAGGAGGAATTCTTCACTTTATTCTTCTGTGAAAGTGCATGTTCAATGTCACAAAGCGGTGTTAGAAAAGTCCTACTCAACAACTAACCTGTAACAAAATACCGTCTAGAGTTGGCAAGGCTAATGAATGAGTCACAGTGTTGTTCTGACTGTTGTTTCTTTCTCTGCCTTCATATTGCATCCGATCTTTTGCGCCCTGGTGCAGGTCTGCCCTAACCTGCTACTTGTTCCGTGTCTGAACCCAAAATGGGTTTTACTCCTTCTGTTAATCTTCCTGTTATATGCCAAGTAACACTTCACCCATAAAATACACAGTCTGTGCCCTTTACTGTGAAGCTCTTTGAGACGTCTCAACAATGTGATAAGGCTCTGTATCGAATGCAAGGATAATTATGTGGTGAATAAATATAGATCCTGGTAACAAAACCAGGAGAGTGAGAATGGTGGGTAGTATTTAATAACATAAATTGTTAACACTAAGTAAATTATCCTAAGGTGGGTGGGGGTGTGTGTGTATGCGTGACTGTATTGTATGTTTATCGTGTGTGTGTGATATATTGTATGTTTATCGTGTGTGTGTGAGAGAGAGAATATATTGTATGTTTATCGTGTGTGTGTGAGAGAGACTATATTGTATGTTTATCGTGTGTGTGTGAGAGAGAGAATATATTGTATGTTTATCGTGTGTGTGTGAGAGAGAGAATATATTGTATGTTTATCGTGTGTGTGTGAGAGAGAATGTATTGTATGTTTATCGTGTGTGTGTGTGAGAGAGAATATATTGTATGTTTATCGTGTGTGTGTGAGAGAGACTATATTGTATGTTTATCGTGTGTGTGTGGGTGAGAAAGACTATATTGTATGTTTATCGTGTGTGTGTGTGTGTGTGTGAGAGAGACTATATTGTATGTTTATCGTGTGTGTGTGAGAGAGACTATATTGTATGTTTATCGTGTGTGTGTGAGAGAGACTATATTGTATGTTTATCGCGTGTGTGTGAGAGAGACTATATTGTATGTTTATCGCGTGTGTGTGAGAGAGAGAATATATTGTATGTTTATCGCGTGTGTATGTGAGAGAGAATATATTGTATGTTTATCGTGTGTGTGTGAGAGAGACTATATTGTATGTTTATCGTGTGTGTGTGAGAGAGAATATATTGTATGTTTATCGTGTGTGTGTGAGAGAGAATATATTGTATGTTTATTGTGTGTGTGTGAGAGAGACTATATTGTATGTTTATTGTGTGTGTGTGTGAGAGAGACTATATTGTATGTTTATCGTGTGTGTGAGAGACTATATTGTATGTTTATTGTGTGTGTGTGAGAGAGACTATATTGTATGTTTATCGTGTGTGTGTGAGAGAGAGACTATATTGTATGTTTATCGTGTGTGTGAGAGACTATATTGTATGTTTATTGTGTGTGTGTGAGAGAGACTATATTGTATGTTTATCGTGTGTGTGTGAGAGAGACTATATTGTATGTTTATCGTGTGTGTGTGTGTGTGAGAGAGACTATATTGTATCCGCGCCTCGGTGAAGTGTGCTATGTAAATGCAAGTTATTGTTTATAGTATGTGTCCTTCTTTATTGTTTATCACTAGTGCGGCTGCGAGAAATGATATTGTATGTGACTGTCATCGCTCTTGGGCTAATTTTCTACTTTGTGTATATCTCTAATTGTGCATGCCTGAGTATGCTCCTTGGGGGGTGGGGGGGTGGGGGGAGGAGGTAAGAGGGTCTCCTTGGAGCTGGAGCTCTAAGGTGACATGTTTAGCAATCGAATGTCGGAATTGAGCAGACCCCCTGTGGCGGTCTCGGTAGTTTGGTTCCTGAGCCAGGCCGGTCCGCAGTATCTGCAGGACATTGCTGATAACAGCACAGAACCTGGAAGGGCAGACCAGCCACTGGGAGCAGGGAGTCATCCCACTCAGCTCCTGTTATCCCCTGCAAGCGTGTTTGACGTTCATTAATAATATGAGGCTTAATACGTTTCATGTTTGAAAGTGATGAATTTACGCTTAAAGTGTAAAACCTGTATTTTGGCAGAATTGCACCAAGGAGAACACTATAGTTCTCTGCTCTAACGCAGGCAAGCAGGTCTGCACAGTAACTGGCAAGATTCTCAAATTGAGTATGTTGAGCAAATTGGGAGATGGTTGGCTCAGGCCCATGCGTGAATTCTGCTTCAATTTACAAGTGGTTTGAATTTTCTGGTTCCTGCAGTCACATGAGACAATGTATAGATTGGGCCTGGACCCCACAATGGAAAAACATCTGTGGCTTTTAATGACCCCGCTGCTCTGCTCACGTTAAAGACACATACTGGGATTTTATTTAGTCATTTGTTTTCAAAAACAAATTCTTGGCTCTGGGTCCTGGGTGATGTATAGGGATGGGGTGAGGTCTCCTCACTGAACAAACTCATATGGGCACCAGTTCTCTAAGGTGCCTTGTCAGCCAGTATCAAATGCTAATCATTTCATGCAGTGAACGTGAACTCAGTTTTACTAGTTGAGATGGTCTTTGGTCTTTTTGCTTGCTGCCTCTCGGCCCACCTCCCCCTCAACTAAAATAACAACAGAAGTCGCTGGGAACACTCAGCAGGTCAGGCAGCATCTATGGAGAGAGGAAAGTGATCGCAGACCTTTGTAATTGAACACCTGGGTTCAATTCCAGGCAGGGTGAAACCTTGGGCAAGTTTCCTTGCTCCACACGCCTAATAATAATCCCTCCAAAACAAAGCAATAATAAATTGGTCATTTTTAATCCACGACTGTTTGTGGGATGCTGCTGTGTGCAATTGGCTGCTGTCTTTCGCCCACAAGTACAGTCAATTCACTTTACAGCAACTCTGTGAAGCGCTTTGAGACGTCGAGAAGACGTGAAAAGCGCTATATCAAACGCAAGGATTATTATTATTATTATGAACAGCAATTAGTCTGTTTTTGCATTTGGTGGCGGATTGTTTTCCAGTCCAAAGCAAAAGGAAAGGAAATGAGTTCTAAAAGTTTTGAGGGATTGTTTTACATCTGATGAATGGAATTTGGTTGCCTAAGGCTATACTATCTATTCGAGGCTGAATGGGACACAAATCATAACAGTATTTCTCCACTGTTCTTCTGAAGACACTGATTTGTGTTGGATCTTATTCTTTGGGCAAGTGTGCATACTGTGTTTTGGGTGTGTGTGTGTAAACTGTATGATGCACACAGGCAGACCATTTAGTTAAGTGCATCGCAACCAGGCTGAATCCAGTCATCGCTAGTGGAGCTGCTACATATGAATTTCCTGGCAGAATCACAGGATAGGAATGAGGGTCTAACCTGGGCCATTGAGGGCAATGTACGACCTCCCTGCTGTTATCGCAGATGATAATATCAGCTACCTTGTTGAAGACGGTATCAGACCTGAGACTCACCTCCTACTTCGTAAAAGTGCAAGGACATGCAAGCCAGAGATTCACAGGTGTAAAACTAACTGCAACAACAACAAAATTACATTTCTATAGCGCCTTTCACGTTGGGAAATAGCTCATTTTAGCCGTTGGGTCACCACAGTTTGCCTCAGTGCCCCGGGGTTAGAGAGAGGAAACTCAGCTCAAATTGTCACTCCTGATCATATCCAGATAGCACCTGCTGGAAGGGGCAAGTCTCGACATTAGCTGAATACCATATTAGCTGTTAGCCGTGATTTTGTCCTGATCACCTCCCATCCCCCTTTTTTTTCACACAGGGGAGGTTTAGAGAAAAACACACTTCTGAATTTCTATTTTTTTGAATTTAATAATCTTTACGTTTGACATTGCGCCTTTCATGTTGGGAGGAACTCCGAAACGCTTTACAGGATTTACTAATGATGTATTTTGTAAATAATCAATTCACAAATGTATTCTGAATCCTTAAACTTTAGAATCTTACTCATTTAATTGCTTTCTTCTTACAGACCAGATCACTTGAATGGCCACATCAAACAGGTGCATACTGCAGAGAGACCCTTTAAATGCCAGGTGAGTTGCTTGTTTAGAGTGTATTCTGTATCGGGTAGAGCTGAAGTGCTGAGAATGGAGTTAATGTGAATGCCATAACTGTTTATATACTACGCTAGCTGTACCCGTTGCAGCTACGCTTGCAACCAGTTTCATTTAATCGGCCTTCTCTCTTTCGTCTGACTTTTTTATTTGTCCTTGAAAGGCTTGATCTTTGCTTCTCAGGCATCTTTAACCCTTAAGATTAATAAAATGTGCTATTGAACTCGTTGGCATCCTGTGTTCACATATTTGCACACATATACTTTTGGGCGGGCTCCAACCAGGGGCGGGCTCCTCTTCCCAAGACCTTTCTGATGAGGTGTAAATCAAAAGAAATAAGCCCATGACATTCCTCCATGCAAAACCTTTCCCATGAGGTATAAATCGTGTCTTTGCGTCAATCGGTTATTGCGTTATTGGCGGTCAGACGCACAGAGACATTTTGTCTTTATTAGTATAGATGTATCTCTCTAGAAGGGTGTGTGATTTCCTCTGTCGCTGCTTTGTTGCAGAATACCATGCATACTTTTGGGGGGATTAATTGAAGCATTTTTTAATATAGCTCATCAACGATAGGAGATCCCTGAAAAATATGCACATGGCACTCCCCCTGCAAGACCTTTCTGAAGAGGTATAAATCATGTCTCTATGTCAATCGGTTATTGCGTTCTTGGCGGAGGGACAGACAGCCACACAGACATTACGTCTTTATTAGTACAGATAACATACTAGTCCTGTAGCTCAGTGATTAGAGCGCTCGCCTCGCAAACGAGAGAACCTGGGTTCGATTCCCTGGTGGAGTAAAGGGTTGGGCAAGTTTCCTTACTCCACACACCTCTGTTTACCTAGCAGTAAGTAGGAACTCGGTTGTTAGTCAAATGGCGGTTTGAAACTTGCTTTTCCGGGAGTAATAACCCTGTTTTTTAAAACAAAATTAAAAATAATGTGGTCACTCAATCCACGACTGTTTGTGCGCAATTGGTTGCTGCGTTTCGCCCACAAATATACAGTCACTACACTTTACAGTATGTTCTGTGAAGCGCTTTGAGACGTCTCGAAGATGTGATAATGCGCTATATCAAATGCAAGGATTATTATTATTATTACAGCCCAGCGAATGAAAAATTGGGATGAACAGGATACTGTGATAACAGCTCTCGCTGTTTATCAGATCAGCCAACATTGCAGATATTCCGCTTGACAATTTTGTGAGGATATTTTGCCGGCAGCACCACACATATCCAATGTTCTTATCTCACCCAAAATATCTGTGCGTCAATGATGAGGCTCTGGTTGACAAAGTCAAGGACCACCTCGAACAACGAGAGAGATAGTTGTTACGTGTGGGGGGTTGAAGCAGTTGATCTTAGCGGCTGTGAATTCAGACTCAGCTGCTTATTTTTAAACGGTTTGCCTTAAATGCGAAGCTGCATGACAATCCCCATTGCTGCCCATCTTATCTCCTAAGTCCTGTAGCTCAGTGGTTAGAGCACTCGCTTTGCAAGTGAGAGACCTGAGTTCAATTCCAGGCAGAGGGCGAAACCTTGGGCAAGTTTCCTTACTCCACACAGAGCCTAATAATAATCCCTCCAAAACAAAAACAATAATAAATTGGTCATTTTCAATCTACGACTGTTTGTGGGACATTGCTGTGTGCAATTGGCTGCCGCGTTCGCCCACAAATATACAGTCAATTCACTTTACAGTATATTCTGTGAAGCGCTTTGGGACGTCCTCCCGACGTGAAAAGTGCTATATCAAATGCAAGGATTATTATTATTATTATTATATGTTGCTGTTTATCATGCAATAGATCTAACGGAAATGGCTATGTGAAGGTTCATTATTATTGCTAGTGTTATCTTCATATCTGCATAACACCAGCAGTAATAATAAAACATGTGAATAGAAACACAAATTGTCTGGAAACCTTTGAAGTTTCTAGTTGGGTGTCTTTGGTGATTCGATGAGGTGCAGAGCTTCCCGGAATCCTCTTCTTCCACAGTCGCAAAGTTCACAAATACAAATCTATATATTACATTCTGGCTGTCAGTCTGGGTTGAACTTGATCACCAGAACTAGATGGACCTTGGTCTTTTTTCGTCCAGCATTTCTCATGTTCTTATGTTTGTTTACAATAGTGGACATACTTCAGGGCTGACGGTGTGCAGTCATATTAAATAAGAATAATCCTTTCATTTGATACAGCGCCTTATCAAGTTGTTGAGATGTCTCAAAGCGCTTCACAGGATATACTTTAAAGTGAATTGACTGTATATTTTGTGGGTGAGAAGACGCGGCAGCCAATTGCGCACAACAGCGTCCCACAAACAATCGTGGATTGAGCGAACAAATGATTATAATTTTTTATAATTATGATGAGTCGTGTCTCATTGTTGCCCATGGTGGCCTCTCCTCACAGACTTGTGAAGCTTCATTTGCGACCAAAGACCGCTTGCGCTCCCATTTGACGTGTCATGAGGAAAAAGTCCCTTGTCAGGTGTGCGGGAAGTATCTACGTGCAGCATATATGGCAGATCATGTCAAAAAGCACAACGAGGGACCAAACAACATCTGCAACATCTGCCACAAAGGTAACTTGAAAACATTCGGTTTTACACCTTTTATAAGAAATCATTTTTGTTTCAAAAGGCCAAACTGGCCCTAATTGCTCTAGGTGAAGTTTGTTGTGTCTGTTCAGATATCTGGAGATTTCTTTTGTCTGTTCTCACGCAGTGTATTTTGTTTGGACCCAGGGTTGTAGGTTTTTATTTGTAGTCAAAGATTCAATAATCTTAACCACATTCAGTGTTTATTTTTGGCTGGGAAAGCTGCTGCTGATGAAGTAGGAAAAGATGGCAGCCTAGAAAAGATCGTAAATTCCTTGAGCGTTTCAAATGTATTTTTCTAACGTTGCATTCACTCGATGAATAAGGTAAGAAAATCAATCAATATTATTCACGATATTGTAAAATTATTAGTTCTCTATAGTCTCCTCTTTTCCCAAATTACACTTGAGGGCTAATGGTTGCCATCTTACCAAGGAAGTGTCAGCTTCTGGGTCTGAAGATTGTGGTTTCAAGACTTTTGTTGGGACTTTGAGCTCACAGGCTTTGAGGCTGGCACTCCAATGCAGTCCTGGGGTACTGTATTGTGGACAGAGTTTCTCATAGTCTCCTAATAACATAACGTATTATGTAATAGTATTTTTATTAATAATTATCCTTGTATTTGATGCAGCACCTTAACATATTGAACTGCCTCAAAGTTCTTCACAGTAATTACCATTGAGTGTATTTGTAGGCCAATTTGCGCCCAGCGATGTCCCAATAAATAGCAAGGAGGTGAATGTCCAATTTTACTGTGGGATTGTTGACCAGCAGACTGGGAGAAATTCCCTTCTCTTATAATATAATGGTTTCTTTAACATCCATCTGAAGACAGACATTCCTCCAGCACTGCAGTGGAATGTCAGTGAAGACCAGGATTTCAAAGGGCCCCACACAGCATTTAAACTGAAGTTTCTGACCCACAGTCCAGAGTGCTACCAGCTGAGCCAGGCTGACATCCTGGTCACAAATCCTCCAGATAAAATAGTCATTTTTGGGATATGTTGCTGAGCTCATTCATAAATACAGTTTTTTGGGTTAGCCGAGTGCCTGGCACAAGCAAAACCCCATCACACATAAAAGTGGCCGAACCAAACTGAAAGTTCCACATATTATGTCACAGAAATGTCCCTGTCTCTGGAATGGGATGGAATGTGTTCTGTCTTTGAAGGGATGTGGCCTGCTTACTGAATTTCAGAGAGTATTAGATGCTGTTTGTGGGGCCTGGGCACCCCAGAGGGTGTGTTGGGGGGAACTGCTGGAGTCTAATCAGCTAAAACTGCATAGCTTGCCTTTGAGAGCACTGTCTGATGAGCTTCTCAGTAGTTGTCCAAGTACACATACAGCAATTTCCTGTGAAGCTCTTTGAGAAACGTTAACGTTATAAGTGAACCTTATTATCTTATAAGGTAATCTTACCTTATGAGAAGGTCATTCGACCCATGGCATCTGTGGTGAAAGAACAATCCCCTGCCCTTTCCCCATCCCACTGCAGTTGACCACTTTTTAGATATTTAGTTCTCATTTGAAAGCCAATATGGATTCTGCCTCAACCACCCCTCACGCCAGGGCATTCCATATCCCAACCACTCTGTGTGAAAACATTTCTCCTAATCTCCTCATTTGTTCATTTGCTAGCTATCGTACATTTTGATGCCCTCTGGTTACTGACTCATAGACCAGTTATTTCTCCCTATCGACTCCAATCAAAACCCTCATAATTTAGTGACCTCTATCATGGGGAGCCTCTGTCACCCCTCAACCTTCTTTGCTTTGTGATGCTGCGGTGTGCTGGTGCTATAACAAATGCAAAGGATGTTGTTATATTACCCAACTGGTGTACAGTGGTTGTGAGAGTGTTTTATGCTTTTGTCAATAACCTGTTTGGGGTTGGTGGGTGATGGGGGAGTGGAAGAGGAGAGGTTGGAGTGATGTTAAATTGTTGGGAATGTTGGAATTATTTGGCTATTGTTTGCTTCAAAATCAGAATTTTGACTTTCTTGTGCAAACATGTTTATTGTGCAAAAATGTTTTGTATGTTTCTAACACTTATCACAGAACATTTGTTACTTTGCAGTATTTTAAACCATGAGGAACAGTAGGGTTTGTTGAGTAAAAGGTCTAGCTCCTGCCACCGCCCCAAAGGGAGGATGCTATCTTTGACCTCCAGAGATACTTGACATAAGAACATAAGAATTTGCTGGTGACAGAATACCGAGGCCCATCCAGTTCCCCTTCCACCATCCTGGCAGTCGCTTTGACATGTCATGTCCCAAACTACATACTGTTTCCCCAGATGTTATTTTCCAGCAGAAATCAATCTCATTTGTTCTTGAAACAAACAACATTTTCTGCTTCCATCGTCTGTCTCCCTGGGGGCCTGTTCCATACGTTTACTACTCGCTCACTGAAGTAGTGTTTCCGCAGATTTTTGTTCTGAATTTACCCCCTCCTTCAATTGCAGGCCGTTTTTCCATAAATGGAACCCCTTCCCCCACTCCCACCAAGAACATCTGGTTAGCTGATTAATAAGTGGCATTGGATGGTGTTTGTGGAGATCTGTGCAGTGCACATTGCGCTACGGTGCGATCTCTCCTTTCAGGGTGAAGGTGAATACTTGTCGACAGGTTTCCCCTTGGTTGGGGTGAAGGAAAGATAATGTTATGAGGGCATCTGTTGAGACAACAAATGTATTGGACACCCTGCTGACAGAGTACTGAAAAAGGTGATCCCCCCCCCCCCCGTCCCTTGGGGTTACCATGGCAGTATGACCACTGGATGTTTCTAATCTTGGTTATTTGAAAGGCTCGTCTGATTGAGTGACAGAATCTGTTCTGTCTTTTTTACTCAGGTTTTTCTACTGCTTCCTACTTAAGGGTCCATATTAAAACCCACCAGGGTGTCCATGTTCCCAACTCGCACACTTCTGATCCTTGTGACAGGCGGTGCAAGCCCCAGCCTCAGATCATGGCTCACAAACAGACGCAGAGCGGGGAAGTGCCTTTCCACTATGAGAGAACACGTTCGTTACAAGGCAAGACAACTGCCACAATTCTTTACACAGCAGTGTTTGTTATGTGTGTGTATATATATATATATAGCCAGGACCAGACAGACTTAGTCATTACGTGATATCAACCCTTAGCAAATCTTGCCTCCTAATGAATAACTACTTTTTGCCAAGGATGCGATGTTATCAATGCTTAAATGAACAAATTGTGCAAGTGCAACTGTACGAGTGGGAGAACGCAGACCTGTGCTTGCAAACCACCACCCCTCTCTCCCCCCCCCCCCCCCCCCCCACCCACACACACACACATACACATCTACTACAGTCCTGTAGCTCAGTGGTTAGAGCACTCGCCTCGCAAGCGAGAGGACCAGGCAGGGCAAAATGTTGGGTAAGTTTCCTTACTCCACACACACGCCTTTGTTTTTCCTAGCAGTAAGTAGGAACCAGGTTGTTGGCTGGAATGATACCACCACCCATAATCAGTCTTTAAAGGCTGGTTGTCTTTGGGTTGGAGGATGTAGTTTGCCTCCCATAACTATTTTAGCTGAGGAGTACAGCATGGCATGTAGAAGAGAGAGTAAAAGAATAGGGTGGGGGGGGGAGGAAGGAGTCATTGAAACAACATGCTGATTGTATTGATTCATTTTCTAATTCAAAGGCAGAAATTAAAAGGATTGTTATAACACAGAGCAGTACTGGGTGACAACTTTGATCGTAAAAGAGTATGTGTCCAGGTTCTGATTTAAATTTTCCAAGCGCTACCAGCTCTTTGTTCAATAAGGAGAATTGGATCATATTCCTGTTAAAATATTGCTTTATATTTTATTTATTTCTATCCAAAACTGCAGCTTTCTTGCTGTGGGTGACTCATCCGCCTGTTTCTTTAGCAGAGATATTCGCTATTCCAACCCTCTCTTGTCTGACAATTCAACTCTTTCATCTGTAAAAGACTCATGGGCTTAAGATCCAAATGTAGTGATGCTGAATGAATTCTGTGTTTCTGCCACAATAGGACAGGACTTGTATTATTCATCAGCATGAAAGCAAACATTCCCTTCAAACATTGCATGTTACTGACCTCTGCTGGAAAGTGTGGTTGAAACAAGAACCGATTCACTGAAGCTCCCTCCAGTTGGGATTGTCTGCCGACACTTGCTTATTGGCCTCTCAAAGCTTGGCAAGAATGGAGGAGCTCCATGTGAGTGTAAATCAACAGCTTCAGGAGCAGAGGACTGGAAACTGGGGGGTGGGGGAAATCAAGTCCTGTTATCCACCCCTTGCACAATACTTGTATGGGAATCCATTGGTATATTGATCCTGTGTTTTTTTCGTTAAGTTTATTTCTGCTTACATTACATGCAGAAATAGTTTATCTGCTATTTTCAACCCATCTCTCCTGATTGAGTTGAATTATGTTCCATGGACATTGGTGGCCCCCAAATAGGTCATACCATTAGTCCATTCCAAATTGGGGTGCAATCAATATTGACAATCTATTTGACTGAGAAGGGATCACAACAAGCAGGTCCTGCACTGATCTCCCTGTGAACTTTACACCAAATGTAAGTCCTGTAGCTCAGTGGTTAGAGCACTTGCCTTGCAAGTGAGAGACCTGGGTTTGATTCCCGAGCAGCGCGAAACCTTAGGGAAATTTCCTTACTCCACATGCCTCTGTTTACCAGCAGTGAGTAGGAACCTGGTTGTTAGTTGATTGGAGGATCGCTTTTCTGGGGAGTAATAATCTCTTCAAAAATACAATAATAATTTTTTTTAAAATTAGTCACTCAATCCACAAGTGTTCGTGGGACGCTGCTGTGCACAATTGGCTGCCGCGCTTCACAACAAAATACACAGTCACTGCATTTTACATTATATTCTGTGAAGTGATTTGAGACGTCCCGAAGACGTGATAAGGTGCTATATCAAATACAAAGATTATTATAACTAAAATCTAAAATGAAGTAGAATTGTGTACAATATCTTAATTTGATTATAATTTCAGAGCCATTTTTTTCTGTGGTTCTTAAAAATAACCACCCCCCAAATTAAGAAAAAATTAAAAAAATTACATATTTCTGTGCAAAATAAAATTTTAGATGAAATGAAAAGATAAAATGGGTATAGGCTAATGTTAAGTTGAATTGTGGGCTTAATACTAAAGCTCTTCCAAAGAACTGGCACAGGCACGATGGGCCGAATGGCCTCCTTCTGTGCTGTAATATTCTATGAATACTCTTTTCTTGAAGAAAATTTAGTCAAGGCATTGGAGCACATTTCTTTCCAGGAAAGCCTAGATATTATCTAACCGGTGTGCCACCTTATCTTTCTTCTCCTTGCAATGCTTTTTAGGTTAAAATGCATTAATTATTTTCAATTTAATTTACTGCATACTGTTTTCCAACTTTATTTTGATATTTACCATTTCCCAGCCTGGGAGGTGTCAGGCTGGTGCTGTTGGATAATCTCCTGTAGGAGATGCAGGACCTCGCAAGCTGGCTTGCTGTTAGCTTGCAGCCTGTTGGGAATCACTTGGCTTTAGTTTGGCATTCGTCTGAATATCAGTTGGGGTTAGTTTGAACTTTAATATTCACAATACCATGAAATTATATGAGAATTGCTGGCGCTAACCTGCTTCCTACCACTCTGTAACACAACTGAATGCTTTTAAGTTTAGGGGAGAGGAAGGAAGTGGGGTATTTCCTGTTTTATGATCTATGGGGCATCAGACACAAATAGATATAGCAAAAATAGACGCAAAAGCCCCGTTTAAATAAATCTAATGTTATTTGCAAACTTACTTCAGTTCATTTTAACTAGTAACTGCACACCATTGTGTAAATCGAGCTGTAACTCACAAATGCCATAACATTTAGATCAGAAACTAGTTTGTGAAAAGAGATGTTAACTGTATGTTTGAACTCTATATGTAATGTAAGGAAGTCTGGAAAATGACAGTGATTGATTATGTTGCGACTCCTTCAGTACCAGACGGTGCTAATCTTTTGTCCCTATTTCTGCAGATGGGGAAATGGATGGGCTAAAATGCCAGCACCAGGATTCGCAGGACAACTCTGACTCCTTTGGAGATCTCTCAGACATCAGTGACCTTAAATCTC
This sequence comes from Callorhinchus milii, assembly GCF_018977255.1. Lineage (NCBI taxonomy): Eukaryota > Metazoa > Chordata > Chondrichthyes > Chimaeriformes > Callorhinchidae > Callorhinchus > Callorhinchus milii. Next base: position 1,351,985 of record NW_024704749.1, on the reverse strand, counting down.
CTCTGAAGCACGATCAGGATGAATCCTTTCAATGTGACCTCAACAATGGGAAAATTAAAATCGAGACCAACGCTGAGCAGTATATAGAACCGAAGCGATATCCCTGCCAGGACTGTGGCTCCGTGTTTAAATCCAAGTCCTATCTGAACAAGCACATGCTAAAGATCCATGCTAAGCCAGTGGGAGGTTCCTTGGCTGACTTGTCCTCCGGCCTGGGCTCACCCTTCTCGCCTCAGCAGAACATGTCTCTTTTAGAATCGTTTGGGTTTCAGGTGGTGCAGAATGCGTTTGCCTCCTCTTTGGTGGAGCCAGAGGCCGAGCAGAGCACAGAGGACCCTGAGCAGAAGTGAGCAACGGTATTGTCAGGGCTGCTCCTTGAAGTACAATAAGATGGGCAGTGCTTGGCAATGCCCGGAAATATCCATTTTTTTTTTAAAAAAAGGAAGACCCATCAAGGAAACAAACAAAAAAATATCACTGAGGGTACTTTCTCCCACGGCTAGTGGTGTCCTCACCGTGGCAGTTTTCAGACGTCAGCGCATAGTGTACTCCTGGATATTGCCTGTACACAATAGGTGGCAGTCGTTACAAAATCTGTGTGTCTTTGAACCACAGCCAGTGTGTGAAGTGGCTTCTCTCCAGATAAGTCCTATTTCTCACTTCCCTGGGTCAGAGGATAGGTTCCAACACCAGCTAACAAACCTCTAGCAACCTCCACCTCGGTCTGGTCAAAATGAGTGGTTTTAATCAATTGCTAAAAATATTCATTAATTAAGTAGTTTTTTTTAAAAAAAAAAATATATGGTTTGAACCAAACAAGTGTTAGGATCAGTTAAAAGTACCAAATAATGAAGAAGAAAACAATTTGCAACTGCAAATCCACAAGGAACATCCCTTGCATCGTCATTGCTTTTCCATCCAGTAGCCAACAATCCCCATTGAGTATCCTCCTTACAGACTCTATATTAAACAAAATTAATGTTACATGTTTTTTTTAAAAAAAACTTAGAAGATGGAAGTCAATGAGCCAGGCTTTGTTCTGATGAACAAAGAAGACTATCAATGTCGCTTCTTAGGTAGACTTCAGGCTCCAAACAGCTTCTGTTGAAAACACACAACACTCCCGCACTGACATTGTTCAGAGTGAGTCTCTGTTTGAAGCCATTAGCCACTGTTAATGTTGTGTCGCCTTTTGTCAACAGATCACGAGACTCTGTTGTCGCAGCTAGCTAAGCTTATGTGGAAATTACCCATTCCTTGTGTTTCTTTCTCTTTCACCAAAGTACCTGGTATCTGCCTAACACGCAGAAAAGTCTTGTTTGATCATGCAATTACATGTTTTTAATGAAACCAAACGTCTTTTTAAAAAGAGTCCCACTGTGTTGAACTTAATTGTTTCCTTGTGTACTTGAGCAACATTTACATCTTCATCATCCGACAACAAACCATCAATGACAAGTGACTTGCCGATCCAGAAGTTTGAAAATATTCCCTTGGAAAGTTGTGCTAGGATTGGACACGAGGAATTAACCAGTGATGGAGTTCTCTGCATCCAAGTTGTTTGGAGCCTTGAGGTTTTCCTTTAAAGGCTTTGAGGTATGTGATCAAAATGATAGCGACATCCGTCTTCTGAAAAGAAAACCTGAGTGGATGAAATTAATTTTTTTGTAGTTCAAAGGGATGTGTGCACCAGATCCTCAGGCAGTTAGTACAAAATCCATTTCATAATTCTGCACAGATTAACTGTGCCATATGTGCAAAAGTGATACGTATTTTAGAACAGTCAAAACTGGAGCGGGAGAACACAAATGGAGGCTACGGAGAAGGGGTAGTTTAGCAGAATCTTGCGCCAATAGAAAATGATTTCAAGAATTGGAGAAATTACATTTATATTGTGATGTAATATGGGAACTTTCCTTGCAACATAAAATCTTGACCTGACAATATCTACTAATGTTCCCCAGCCACAGCACGCACACAATTTTGAAACTTCTATTTTATGTCCACCCACATTGGTGCTATTGGTGAGAAGGCTGTTAAGGTCTTGTATTCAGATCATAGTTAAGAATATAGGTATTTGTTGGCAAAAGAAGACCAAGGTCCATCTAGTTCCCCTTCCACTATCCTGGCTGTCGCTTGACGTGTTGTGTCTCAAACTATATACTGTATCCCCAGATATTATTTTTTAGCAGAAATCGATCTAATTTGTTTTTTAAACAGTTTCACCCTCTTCCTAACTAGGATACGATCTCAGGAGCGTAAGGGCCTGTAACTCAATTGGCTTCATTTCAGGAAGGGCCCTACCTGAAAAGCAAAGTGACAATATTGGTTTAAAAGACAAGGGTGAGCAGTTAGGTGCTTGTGTGTCTAACTCTCAATATATTAAGGCTAATGACTCCATTCTAATTTGCATCTATGTGCCTCTTGAATTTGGATGTATTTCCTCCATTCTCAGTTGGCTACCAGATGAAGTTACCACACAGAGACGCAAATTATTCCTTCGGGAGGGAGCTGGGATGGAGGGCTAGTGGTGAATTGACAAACTGGAAAAGTTCAGTTTTAATCAAATCATTAAGAACATAAGAATTTGCTGAGGAGAAAAAAGACCAAGATCCATCTAGTTCACCTTCCACCATCCTGGCAGTCACTTGACGTGTCGGGGCCCCAAACTATATACTGTATCCTGAGATTATTTTCTAGCAGAAAGCTATTAATTTATTCTTGAAACAAACAACATTTTCTGCTTCCACCATCTTCCTGGGAATCCTGTTCCAATCATTAGAGGAATGAATGCCTGTGGTTCCCAAGTGAAGGGGAAACAGTGGCAGCAATTAGTCTACAAGCACGAAAGAATCGAAAACAAAACGACACTAAAAATTCATCCCAAGATTTTGCTTCTAACCTCCAGCAGCTCAGAATCAACAACCAACTAGTGATGTCCTCCTGGAGGGTGGGGGGTGGAGGGGAGAGAGGTGTGTGTTAAGCAGGATTTCCTTGAAGCCAAACTGTGACGTGTTTGGCAATGGAATGTTTGAATTGAGTCAACCATCTGTGGCCATCTCGGAAGACTGGTTTCTGAGCTGGGTGGGTTTGCAGTATTCCAGGACACTGGAGCAACCAAACCTGGCTCATTGGTAGGACTTGGATGGGGCAGAGAAATCACTGTGGGCAGGGATTCTTCCCACTCAGTTCCTGTTAACCCTGCAATCCAAAGCTCTGAAGGTTAGGGTGGTTCTAGCTCGACAAGCAGTTGGAAAGCTTGACAGGCAGCGCTCTCGATGACAAGCTATGTGGTTTTAGCTGGTGAGACTCTTAGCAGTTACCTCAACACACACTTTGGGGTCCCCAAGCTGTGGCTTTTGCCAGCTGTGCGTAGTACATTTTGGAATTGGGTGAGTAGGATGCATCCCTTCAGGGAGAGAGTGCACCTTTTATGATAAATATCTCATACATGTATTGATGGGATGCACAGAAGTCTTAAGTTTGGTTTGGATACTCTTGAAGCACGGTGATAGGTTTCCACATGTGTCAGACACCCGGCTGATCAAAACTAAAATCAGAATCAACTTGCTGAAACGTATACACCATTTGACAGAAGAGTCAAGTGAATTTCTCGTTGACAGAGGAAGTTGCGTGTGGTAGAATGTGGACCTGTAATCTTCCCATTTGTGATCTGTCATTGCTGATTACGGTTCTTATTCTTTTAGAGTCCTTTTGATTTGGTTTCTCTCTCCCATCCCCTCCAGTTTTCTCCCCATCTACTTAGCAAAAGATAGGAATTAATACCGGGTTGTATTGAAGACCTTACAGCTGTCAGAGAAGAGATTCAGACCCATTCATCCTCAGGTGGATTCAAGATCTGCTTCCAGAGATGAAAGGACAGGGTATTTAATTCACTTACACAACCAATCCTTCCACCACCTCTTTATTTTAAACAACTACTTGCATTTATATAGTGCCCTCCCCACAGGATAGTGTTTTGGATGCTTTTATAGGTCTAATTAATAAATAAATAATCTAAATAATAAATCAAGACCTTCCTCTTCGAACATGCCATCGGTCAGCCCCCACCCGACCTCAGCTCAGGTCTGAAATGCTGTACTCTGTCCAGCACCTTGGGACGTCCTCCCGATGTGAAAGGTGCTATACAAATATCATCTTATTGTAATTACGCGACTGCTGTTACTGGTAAAGTTGTCTCTTCACGTGTCCCACAATGAAAAATTGAATCCACAAGTATATTGCTAGATCAGGAATTTATATAGACGGATTGCATTTTTAAAAAAAGACAATATATACGTTTGCATCTCATGTATTTTAATCGTCCTAGAGCTGAACAAACCATGTCGCTGGATTAGCAAAGATCCTGAACAGGTTGATCAATGTGAGACACTGACTGATCACTGTACTGAGCGACAGAAATACGAGTTTGAGCCAACATCAGGAATGTGGGAATTCAGTGGAAAAGTGGGCATCATTTGAATTTTATTCAGATATGCAATTAAGGGGAGCTGATGGTGCTGCAGATTGAGATGAAATTGTTTAAATTGTGCAAGGGTCCAGTTATATATGTACAGATGAATATAATTGTAGGGCACGGATAGAACCTGGAAAGTGATTAAAAACCTAAACTTCTTCACCGGACCATTTTGATAGTCGCTGAACTGAGCCTTGATGAGATGAGCTCCATTGTACCAAAGAAAGTGTTGATCTGGATTGGGATATAGCCTTAACACAGTCATGTTAATTGGGCTGCAGTGTAAAACATCAGCTTTCACTGCCATTGTTGCTGAAAAAATTGGAGATGAGATTTATTTATTTTCTTGGGGAGTTACATAGACAGCAGAGTCCAAAGGACTACATTGTCTGCAGTTAGTGATGGTAGATTTTAGATTTGCTCAAGCAATGCCTTCAAAATATTATTCCAGACTGTTTGTGTTTTCACCGCTTCTCAAATAAAACTGCCCGCAGTGTTTTTCAGAATAATTAATTCAACAATTGGGCAGATGACAAATAGCAATTCTGCAGGTAATTGTGGGAACTGTTTAGAAATAGATTCTTGTTTACCAGGAGGAACTGGGGAAGTGTATCCAGCTTACCTTTGAGTGCTGTAGTTGCCAAGTGCATAACGCCAGTTTGAGTGCTATGGTTGGCCTTGGCACCCATGTTTTGGGGAAGGAAATCAGCCTGTATCCTGTTCCTTATCTCTAGCCTGGAAGGTGCACACATATGAATGTCACATAAGGACAGGGTGAAGCTGAGCTGTGATGACTAACGTGCACTATTAAAGCTCATGGTTGAATAATATCCGATCATGGGATCGGACATTACAAGCTGCCCCTTGGAACTGTATGAAGGACGTGTCTAAATATCTTAGGAGAAATATTATTGGAAGCAAAAAAAAGCCACCTCACCTTGAGCAAAAGAACGATATAAAATAGTTTGGCGTCTCGATTGACTGAATTGGAAACCACCGTTTTACAATGAACCTTCCCTGGGCATGTGGAAGGCACCAGAATGAAGCGATTGGGTAGCCTGGTGGTAAAGCTGGTGTCTCCCAGACAGATGGTCCTGTGTTTCAGCCTGGCATGGTGCTTGAACAGACAAGCTGTTGGGAGGTGATTTTGAACTGATTTGAAAGAAGGAAAAAAAAACCTGGAGAATCACTCGGCTACCCCATTCCTGTCAGCCCAGGGATAGCGGCAAACCACCTTCCACTCTGTACTCATCAAGTGAGCAACCACAGCAGTTTGTTAACAGATCGATCTCAGAGTGAAATAACACCTGCGCTAGCGAGAGGATCCTTTATAGTAAACAAAACCCAAACTAGGGGCTTAGGAACGTTGGAAAAATAAACCTGCTGCAGGCAGACAGCGTGTTGACATACACTGATTTTGCAAGACCTAGACATAACCAGACTGGGGTGAATATTTTAAGATTAAAACTGAATAGTTTCACCAAAGAATCTTAATTTGACACAGTTTGTTCGGCAGCTTGATACCCAGCAGCTTGTTGCAAGCTGTTCTTTTTTTCCCTTTATACTTGGGATATATTTCCTGATTGTAAATCATCTCTGGAAATCTATTTGAGGCTGCACCGAGCCGCTAGTCTTAACACTGAAGGAGAAAATATTTCATTTCCCATGTACTTTGGGCCACGGTACAGAATTTATGAAACCCTCGCTTGTTTCAGTCTCCCAGTTTCCGAGCTCTTTATCCAGCTGAGACTGAACTGGGTTTAAACCCAATTTGGATTTTTTTCAAAATTCATTTTGCTCGTCTATAAAACTTCTGAAGGTATAAAGGCACGGAATAAGAAACTGGTGACAACAGTGAGTTGGGGTAGATCTCAGCTGGACTGCAGAGTGAGAGGCACATTAGCCGAGGGTAATCTGCCTTTCTTAATGGGCAGGTCAATAATAATAGTAATAATACTTGCATTTGATATAACGCCTTATCACGTCTTTGAGACGTCTCAAAGCGCTTCATAAAATATACTGTAAAGTGTAGTGACTGTGTCTTGTGGGTAAAACAGACAAAAGAATAGCAGTCACCTGGCAGCAGTTTTCACTTGTGCACAAACTGTTGAAGGACAACAATTATCATCATCATAATCCTTGAATTTGATACTGCAAATTGAAAAAAAAAGTACTGTAGCTGCAGATTGGGCCGATTAGGGAAAAAGGGACGAAACGTACAAACAATTCAGATAGATTCCTCAAAATGCTGCGATTTGTTACCAAGTTTTTAAGTGCAACTGAAGTGCGACTGCAACTTTCTAACCAAAGGCTTATATCTGTGTGTTAGTCGATTAGCGGATCCCTTTACCAGCGGTAATAATCCCTTCAAAATAAATAATTAACAATAATAATTTGGTCACTCAATCCACGACTGTTTGTGGGACGCTGCTGTGTGCAATTGGCTGCCGTGTTTAGCCCACAAAATGTACGGTCAATCGACTTTACAGTATATTCTGTGAAGCGCTTTAATACGTCTCAAAGACGTGATAAGGCGCTTTATCAAATGCAAGGATTATTATCTCTTTAGAGTCAATGTCAGACTTTTACAGTAGTTCCTCTATAAGACAATTTCTGCTGTGTCAATGCTTAAATGTGCTTGTGAGAGCAGCTACACAAGATTGCTTGAGAGGATTGATGAAGAAGGGCCTTATCTTTTCCCTTATCCTCGGCTAGGTTTCCTTGAATGCTACTCTTTGACCAGCGCGTGGCGATACTGACAAAGCTGCTGCTCTTTCAGTATCACCACGGTTTCCCTTTTGTGTCTGGGAAAGATGTCATTCGTCTTGCCCTGTTTCCCTTTCCTCTCTCAGGGCTGTCCTTGCTGCTGTTATTTTATCTGGGTTACAGGGGAGAATCAAGATTGGCCAAGGCTTGTATGCATTGCCTGGTTTTCCACTCTGCGGTGTCTAACACTAGTATGTTAGGCCATGCAGCTAAGAATATCATGCTGACCTCGGGATCATAGAATATTATAGTGCAGAAGAAGGCCATTCGGCCCATCGTGCTGTGCTGGCTCTTTGGAAGGGCTTCCCAATCAGCCCCACTCCTCCGCTCTTTCCCCATATCATTGCAAATCTTTCCTCTTCAAGTTCCTATCCAATTCCCTTTCGAAAGTTGTTATCGAATCTGTTTCCCCACCGTGCAAGATAAGGACCTTCTTCATGCCATGCATTTCAGACAGTAACAACTCTCTGTGTAAAAATTTTTTTTATCCTCATCTCCCCTCTGGTTCTTCTGCCAATTATCTTGAATCTATGTCCTCTGGTTACCAACCCACCTGCCAGTGGAAACAGTTTCTCCCTATCTACTCTGTAAAACATCAGATATATAATCATAGCATGTAAAGGACGCACTGGTTTGTCAAAGTTTACTGCAGCACAGCCTGGGGTGGGTATGGCAGTGATTGAGGGAGAGAAAGACTAAAGATTGGAAAAAGTCCAAAAATGCCCATTGATTTTTTTTAAAGTGTTAAATTGGACTTTTTCAGTATTTTGAAGAATCTATCTGAATTGTTTGTACAATGTTTCTTCCTTTTTTAAATCACCACATTGCTATATAGAGTATGTTACCAACAATTTGATCATGGAGCTATCAGTACAAATGCTGTGATCAGTTAGCATGGTGGGTTAAATGCCTGGGACATTCATGCCTTTTTTTAAAATCTCTATGTTTGTGCTGCTGATGTGACTGAAAGTCGTCATCACAGATCTGAAATCAATTTCTGTAGTTAGATTCAACCCGACTAGAACCATTTTATGGGTGTGATAAAAAGAATGTGTTGTGTGTGTGTGTATATATATGAGTTACGAAAAGTAAAGGTTCTTTTAGCATATTAATCATAATGACCTTTAGGAAAAATTGGGCGAGCCAATATACTGTACTTCCTATTCATCTGAATTTGTCACCTAACCTTGCTTGTTCACTCTCACCACCACCACCATAGCAGACCTGTAACCACTATTACTTTACCCTCGTGCTATAGGAGTATTGTACAACCCAATATGCTCTTTCAGACACAAGTTTGTAAAGATTAATTTTTACACTTCAAATAAACTTAGTCTCAAAGATATCGCATATCCACCTTAGCACTTTACCAAAGTCCTATCTATGCTTTTATTATCTGGTGTCAAAACAGTCCATTTTATCAGTAAAACATTTGATAAATATAAATCCTCATTCTTTACTGTTTAAGCAAAGCAATCAGCCAAGAGAATTGAAACTTTCAAAACTGAAAATGTCACCATTGCAGATCCTTTGCGTTTTTCTAAATAAAGCCATTTTCCATCATTTAACTCTGCAAGGAGAATTGCTCTGTGTATTACTTTCAGCGTGTTTTATAAAAGAAACTGCTAATTTGTTGAGAGTCTGTAATCTGGCATAGACCTATTATGTTACTATATTCACTAAATCATATATAATTTATTGAATATTTCACAAACCCTTTTGAAGGCATCATTTCTTTGTCCTTTAATTTTCCAACTCCAAGCTACTGTTGGTGGAGATGGCTTTGTCATGTTGAACCTGAGAATGGTTTGCTGAATGCAGGAATACTTTCTGACTTGGCCTCTGATTGGTCAATCTGTCTGTTGATAGTGGCAGTGTGAATCGCTATTCCAGATGTGCACAGAATATTTATTAATTCAGCATTCTCTGAAAAATGTAATCTCACACTACAGTGTTTGTTGAACAACCATTTCAGACCCCAGTGATCTGAACTGAATCTATATAACCTTCTTGGGCTACGTTTGCTGGTGCTTACACCCGGTTGCATTGCAAGCCTGATTGATGCAGGTCCGTGCTTTCTTTGCCTGTAGACGTCTTTGCCTGTAGACTATCTGGAGAGTTTACAAAGCAGATTAGCAATTGATTTTGAATAAGGTGGGATGTTGGGTGTAGCTATGTACTTTGTAAATTGGATTTGGGGATTGTGGTGGACACGCAATCTGCCATCAATGGAGAGGAGCAGAGAGGGATTGAGGCTTGGCCAGGAGTAAACTGCTTCTTTACCGCAGTGGCATCACGGTGAACAATTGTGCTCAATGGTGACTTAAATTAAAACTGCATCCACTAGAGGGAACGGGAGGCGTGGGGAAGGGATTTGATGTGGAAAGAGGAGGTACAAGATGGATCTGCAGCACATATGTATATTGAAGGCTTTAGATAATGTGACCTTGAAAGTATTTTTTTTACTATGAGCAGGGGAGGAATATAATGGGTAGGTAGAAAGGGATGATGAGGGCATTCAGACAATAATGTGTTCGGGCCAATTTGTGCCCTGGATCTGAACTCTTCATTGCAGTTCTTGGCTTTTACCTGTTAGTTTTGTAACGTCTATAATTGGTGTTGGTTTGGTAGGTCAACTTTTAACTTGCCAGGATCCAGAGCTGTGGCTAGTGGTAGTCCCTGGGTAATAACGAGGACATTTCCTCTCAATGGGAAGCTAGGTTAATCAGTACCGTGTGTGTATGTATATGTATATATATACATACAGACATGATTTTGTACCTTTGTCATTCTTGTCGCTGATGGCTGTAAGCTGTAGAAAGCTGAAGTAGACAATGTAAAATATTGAGTACTAGTTTTATACCTTGGATCTGGAAGAGTATTTTGTGGGGTAACAGTTTATGATGTCTCATTAGCATCTTCATAACCCCATAAAGAAGGTCAGCGATCTGCACATTTTGTTTCCATGTAATTAAAAAACAAACGACTATTTAATAAGTTTAATAGTAGTCTTGTGTCTTAATTATTTTAATCTGCTTTAACTTGTATATTTAACTTTATCCCAGAACAAAGTAATCCTTTTGATTTCTACGCTCAGATAAATGAATTGTTTCCCACTACAGTATTTATATTATTTGGTTACTTAGTACTGCATTTTAATTTGACTTGAAATGTAGTAACTCCCGAATTTCAATTTCCAATCAGTTGACTTTGATTTGAATCTTTTTTTTTAAAAAAACTTCCAAATTCTAGCCAAGAGCAGAGTAGGGCCGAGCGCCACCTGTAATGCACGTCTCAGGGCTCTCACCTGTCTGTGTTGACTTACTGCTGATGAAAAGGGAGGACAATGCTGCTATTTTTCCCATTGTTGGTGTAGTTCTTACCTGATGAGTCAAGAGTGAGTACTCTGCTCACCTCTTCTCCCAGTGACCTCGGTCAGGGGTTCTGTTCACTGTGGATGTCTGTTTCTGCCATTGTGTTGACCGTCCACCCACCTGCCTGATGAGAATTGTCAAAATGTATACTAGTGTAAAATCCTATTGACTGATGGGCCTGCCAATTCATTAAATCTATCATTAGCCAACTGAGCTGTGAGACTGGCATTTAGACCTGGGCCACCAATGTGTAGTAAATTGAAATCAATGCACAATACCTACATTGCTTCATAGTCCACTAGAGTAAATGCAACTAACATATCCAAGTGGGGACCCACGGGAAAGGTTAAGATTTGCAGGATCCTTTAGCAGTTTCCCTACTGATTTATGTTGTCATTTTTTAACAACTGTCAAGTTCTGGCAAAAAAACCTGCTTGCCTCAGCCAGGAATAGGTTAGGGCATGGGCGCAGACATAACCACCCATTCTACTGTATGTGGCAGCGACTGTAACTCCATCTGGAGACAAACACAATGCTTTCAATGTGTTCTCTGGCCTTTGACTTACCCAAAATGGAATGCCTCGTAATCAATCATGTTGTACTTTTGCCTAGTGAGAAATTGAGATGATTCTCTGCTAACCAAGGTGTGCTAAACTACCCACTGGGGTCATTAAAATCGGGCATTTTTTTTCTTTAAATGTAGAAAGTGGCTTGATGCTCCTCGTGCAAAGTAGGCATTATTCTAAGGGTGCTACATCTCTGGCGTCCCACACAGTCTGGAACTCATCCTGTCTTCCCTCACTGAAGGAACTCCACTGGCTCCAGGCATAGAGGGAGACCTAGAGACAGAGTCTAGTTAGATTGGTTCACAATTTAAAAAAAGCTGCTGGGTTTTCTTTTCTCACATCTCATCATTGAATTTATTGCAGTTTCTTTTTTTTAAAAAAAAACTTTTTGTTCATTTTGTAAGGAGTACGTTTTGGTGTTTTGAGAAACTCCTTTTTGAAGGTTAAGTTAATGAGATTATAGTTGGAGATTTCAAGAGTAAGAAAGATTTTGAATCCTCTTTGATAGTCACTATATGGTTACAAGCCAATGAATTAGCAATATAAGCTGGATAACTTCTTTATTTGGTACTTGAATGGCTTTCATCCTGAGGAAAAGCTTTGTACATGTATTAGAAATATTGGTTTCTCTCCAATATTGCTATCACAGAGTCTTTCTGTATGTGTATTGTTGACTACTATTTTGCTAAAATGACACCATTCCTGAAAATACTGAAGGGCTCAGCGTTTCAGTGACTTGAACGGAAAGAACTAAAACATTTCTCAAGGCATCACATTAAATGGTGGAACTTGTATTTTTTTTAATCCGCCATTGTTGGTTCCAATAAGTTTTCCAAACAGATGATGTTAGATGATTGTTAAGAACTAGAGATATTGATAGAATCAGTTTAATGTAATTTTTTACCCTCTCCCTCTGGGCTTCTTGTACTGTAACAAAGTAGAATACTGATACGAAACTAGCTACAAGAATGTTTTTAGCCTTGTGTATTTAAAAAAAAATCAAAAAAAAATCTAAACCTGACCACACTGTAGTTCTATGTATGAAAAGTGCACCTGCTTTTTCATTTTTGTTAAAAACTCAAATCTTGATTGTTAAGTATGTGCAGACTATACATATGCGCTGCAAAACTGTTACTATGTGCCTTCAATGGGATATTTATATATATTATATATATATACAGTGATTGGAGTACAGTTTATATGCAAGAATTCTGTTCTGTATCTAATTTTTTTATGTATCATTTAACCTGGTCGTTCTGAATCAGATTCAAAATACATAGCGTTGTTATTCTAATTGTCTGTTACTAAAATAGAAGTGTTTTTATTTCCGTTTCGTAAAGTGACTGACTATGTGCCTTTCCCACAGGCATGCGTTGCTTTTTGTACTAGCTTGCAAGTTCTAATCTCTGTATTATGTACTTACAGAGATGGATGTGATCATACAACTTATTAATAAATGTCTAGAGTTCATATAATGGAGTGATTTTTTTGAATCAACAACAACAACAAGATTCCATTTATAGAGCGCCTTTCACGTCGGGAGGACGTCCCGAGGCGCTGGACAGTTGGGTCAGGACCTGAACATTGGGGGGAAATGGAAATGGAAAGGGAATCAAAGATTTACTCAAAGAGTTAATCAGACTTACTACTTTTCTACAGCTTTCTGTGTCTTGATGTCGTCAAGAAGGTCACTTGTTGCACACAGTACCTCCAGGTCACTTGTTATAATAACTTTTAAGAAAGGTAACAAAAGTGATCAGGAAACTACAGACCACTAAGTTTGATGCCCATTGTGGGTAAAGTTATGGAGACTTATTAATGATAACATGGAGCACCTGGACAGAAATAAAATCATAAATGATAGCCAATATTGGTTGCCGATCTAATTTATAATAAAAAAACCTTGCATTTGATATAGCACTTTTCACGTCTTCTAGACGTCTCAAAGCGCTTCACAGAATATAGTGTAAAGTGTATATTTTGTGGGCGAAACGCAGCAGCCAATTGCGCACAGCAGCGTCCCACAAACAATCATGGAGCGTGTGACCAAATTATTATTATTATTTTGAAGGGATTATTATCGCTGGAAAAGTGACTAACAACCGAGTTCCTACTTACTGCTGGTTAACAGAGGTGTGTGGAGTGAGGAAACTTGCCCAATATTTGGCTCTGCTGGGAATAGAACCAGGTCTCTCGCTTGCAAGGCGAGTGCTCTAACCACTGAGCTACAGGACTCCGTAGCTGTTTTTCTTTGACAGTGTGACAAGGGAGCTTGATAAGGGCAAGGCTGTGGATGTTGGATATCTGGATTTCAGTAAGGCCTTTGATACAGTTCCTCTTGAGAGACGGATACTGAAAGAAAGTGGGAATCAGTGGAAGTATATTACAATGGATACGTAACTATTTGACCCGAAGAACCCAGAGGGTGGTGGTACAGGGAATATCAACAGACTGGGAAAATATTGCCGAGAATGTTTTCAAAAATCTTTTGTTCAATATTTTTATAAATGATCTGGAACTAGGAATTGTAAACACAACAGCTAAGTTTGCAGATGACACCAAGCTAATGAAGGTGGTAGATTGCAAAGCTGGGTTCCAGGAGGATTTGAACATACTTGAGAATTGGGCAGATCGGTGGCAAATGAAATTCAACGTGGAGAAATGTAAAGTACTTCACACTGGGACAAAAAATCCTGGAAGGGACTATTTGAACGGAAAGAAAATATTTATGGAAAATGAAAAAGATCTGGGGGTCCTGATTGACAATAAATGAAAGCTCTCCCAACAATGCTCTGTGTCAGTGAGTAAAGCAAACCGGATGTTGGGATGTGTCAAAAGATGAATAGCAGCTGAAATAGTGGGGTAGTCCTGCCACTGTGTAAATCATTGGTGAGACTATACTTAGATACTGTGTACAGTTCTGGTCGCCTCAGTACAAAAAGGATATTGGAGAAATGGAGAAGATACAGAGGAGGGCAACCAAAATGATTGAGGGAATGGAGGGACTGGACTTTGAGGAGCAACTAAGTAAATTGGACATGTTCACACTGGAAAAGAGAAGATTGAGAGGCAACATGATCGCTGCCTTTAAAATTCTAAAGGGGCAAAACAATCTAGACCATGACATGCTGTTTCAACTCGTGCAGAATAATAAAACCAGAGGACACGGCCTGTGATTGAAGGCGGTAAATTTAGAACAAATCTACACAAACACTATTTCAGTGAGTGAATAGTGAACCTGTGGAACAGGCTCCCTAAGGAAACGGTTGAAGCAGGAAATGTTGATTCCTTCAAACACAGATTAGATAGTTTTAGGAAATAACATTATGGGATTTTGTACATAGGGAGTTCTGAGACCACTCGGCCATCCTGAATGATCCTTTTCTACAGGTCTCTGTGTCTTGATGTGGTCAAGAAGGTCACTTGTTGTACACAGTGTGTACAGTACAATAAGGTAACGACTTTGGATGTTGTAGAAAGTATGTCAGGATGGCCGAGTGGTCTAAGGCGCCAGACTCAAGGAGTGCAATCCTTGCCTTGTGATGGCTGGGGATTTCTGGTCCCTTTCTAGGGGCGTGGGTTCGAATCCCACTTCTGACATGAAGATTTTGAGCCCTGAGTTGCCATTTTACAAGTTATTGAGGGCAATTTAGTATCCTGGAATTCCGTGACCCTATCACCCCCATCCTCGCTCGACTCCACTGGCTTCCCATCACACAGAGGATACAGTTCAACATTCTGGTCCTCACCTTCAAAGCCCTCTGCGACCTCCTAACCCCCTAATATCCTGCTCGCTCCCTCCCTCCGCTCAGTGGGCTCCGGCCTGCTTCACGTCCCCCGCCTCGCTCTCCTCACTATTGGTGGGTGCGCCTTCTGCCACACTGCTCTCACCCTCTGGAACTCCATCCCGCAGTCCCACCGCCTCGCCCCCTCCCTTGCCTCCTTCCAGACCCATCTCAAGATCTTCCGCTTCGACCATGCTTTCAATCACCCTGTTTCCCCCATTCCCCTCCATCCTCCCCGATCCCGACCCCCAGCTCGGGTCCAAAACCTGCACTTTGGGATGTCCTCCTGACGTGAAAGGCGCAATACAAATGTAACTTTGACGTTGTTGTTGTTGGTTGGTTAATTCTTTGGATTCCATTAATTGCAAATGGACGGATTGTGTATTTGACCCACATTCCTGGGTTCAAAGAAATGATATTGAATTTACTCTGAAATTAAAATATTTGTGTCAAAAGTGGGATGTGAGCCCATGACCTTGTAAAGAGACCAGAATTTATCATCACAGTCATCAATTCTTAAGGCTGGTGCCTTAGACAACTTGGCCATTTTGAGGCGGAGGGACTGCAGGATGGAATTCCAGAGGGATGGGGCAGAGTGGCGTATTGTACACGGTGCGCACAGTACAATGAGGTAACGGCTTTGGATCCTGTAGAAAGTATCTGTCAGGATGGCCGAGTGGTCTAAGGCGCCAGACTCAAGGAGTGCAATCCTTGCCTTGCGATGGCTGGGGTTTCTGGTCCCTTCCTAGGGGCGTGGGTTCGAATCCCACTTCTGACATGAAGATTTTGATTCCTCAGTTTGGAATATTGGAATCGAGGCAGCCCTCTGTGGTGGTCTCAATAGTTCCTGAGCCGGCGGGTCCGCAGTATTCCAGGGCATTGCTGATGACAGCATAGCCAGCCTGGCTCATCGCAGGACCTGAAATGGCAGACCAGTCACTGGGGGCAGAGAGTCATCCCACTCAGCCTCTATTAACCCTGCAAGCCATAGTTCTAACAGATCGGGTGGTCCTAGCTGGACAAGCAGTGGGAAAGCTTGGCCAGACAGCAATATCAATGGCAAACTATGTGGTTTAGCTGGTTAGATTCCAGCAGTTACCCCAATGCACACTCTGGGGTCCCCAAGCCTTGGCTGTTGCCAGACTGTGCCTCATACTTTCCGGAATTAGGTAAGCAGGATGCGTCTCTCCAGAGAGAAAGAGAGTGTGCATTCCATTCCAACAATCTATCTCCTATGTGTATGTGGGATGCATGGAAATCTCAGCGTGGTTTGGATACCTTAAGGGGCACCTTTGAGCTGAACTGACAACTATTAGAATGGTCAAAAGGTCTGAGACACCAGACTTCATTCACAATTGTGATGGTGAATTCTTGCATTTTTACAGAGTTGCGGGTTCAAAGCCCACTTCTGACACGTGTTTGTGTTTTAGTTCCACACTGAATTCAAAATCACCTCTTTCTTTGAGCCCAGGAATGTGGGTCAAATACACAATTCCCGTCCATTTGCAATTAATGGAATCCAAAGAATTAAACAACAAACACGGTCAGAAATGTCGCCAAACTGTCTTCAAACAGAGGAACATTTGACTGTTATAGTGACTGCTGGAGCCCAACTGGCAAGAATGAGTGAGCACCACCTGCTGGGCTACGTGAGGGTATTAGAGAAATAATAATAACATTAAAATAGTAATCCTTGCATTTGATATAGCGCCTTATCACGTCTTCGAGACGTCTCAAAACGCTTCACAGGATATACTGTAATGTGGATTGTTTTTTATTTTGGGGGTGAAATGCAGTATCTAATTGCGCACAGCAGCGTCCCACAAACAGTCATGGATCCAGTGACCAATTGGTTTTTTAATTTTGAATGGGTTATTACCCCAGAAAGTAATCCACCAATCGACTAACAACCGGGTTACTTCTAAGTAAACAGAGGTGTGTGGAGTAAGGAAACTTGCCTAAGATTTTGCCCCTCTGGAATTACACAATATTAACGCAGATTTTATATTTTTTGAGAACTCCAGGATACTAAATTCCCCTCATTAACCTCAAAAAGCAGCAACTAGGGCTCAAAATCTTCATGTCAGAAGTGGGATTTGAACCCACGCCCCTAGAAAGGGACCAGAAACCCCCAGCCATCGCGAGGCAAGGATTGCACTCCTTGAGTCTGGCGCCTTAGACCACTCGGCCATCCTGACAGATACTTTCTACAACATCAAAAGTCATTACCTCATTGTACTGTACGCACTGTGTACAACAAGTGACCTTCTTGACCACATCAAGATACAGAGACCTGTAGAAAGTATCTGTCAGGATGGCCGAGTGGTCTTAGGCGCCAGACTCAAGGAGTGCACTCCTTGCCTTGCGATGGCTGGGCAAATTTCCTACAGTTGAATGTGAACAAGACTGAGGCCCTCCTGATTGGGTCACGCCAGCGCCTCAGCACCTCAGGCTCTGGCAGCATCAACCTCCATGGTTGCCCACTACAGCTCACCAACTCACCAACCAGTCAGGAACATAGGTCTCTTGTTCGACCCTCAACTGTCTTTTCTTCCCCACATCCAAGCCATGACCCACTTTGCCTTCCCTCACCTCCATAACGTCGCCCGACTCCGCCACTACCTCACCCCTCAGGCGCTGAAACTCTTGTTCATGCCTTCATCACCTCCAGCCTCAACTGTGCAAACTCCCTGCTTGTCGGCCTTCCCAACTCCTCCCTCCACAGCTGCAGATAATCCAGAACTAACTCTGCAGCCCGTGTCCTCTCCCGCACCAAACTCCGTGACCCCATCTCCCCCATTCTTGCCCGACTCCATTGGCTCCCTATCCTTCAGAGGATCCAGTTCAAGATCCTGGTCCTCACCTACAAAGCCATCCATGGCCTCGCCCCACCCCACCTCTGTGACCTCCTAACTACCTACCAACCCGCCCGCTCCCTCCCCTCAGCCGCTCCGGCTGCTCCACGTCCCCCGACCCACCCGCCCCACCATTGGTTGGAGAGCCTTCAGCCACTCTGCCCCCATCCTCTGAATTCCATCCCCCAATCACTCCGCCTCACCCCTTCCTCAGCCTCCTTCAAGTCCCGCCTTAAAATCCTCCTCTTCGACCATGCCATTGGCCACCCCCCTTCCCCTCCCTTCTGCCCCCCCCTGACCCCAGCTCGGATCTGAAATGCTGTACACTGTCCAGCGCCTTGGGACATCCTCCCGACGTGAAAGGCACTTTACAAATGTAATCTTGTTGTTGTTGTCCACCTCCATACAACATTCCAACCTTTTTTCACCAGGCAGAGCAAAACCTTAGGTAAGTTTCCTTACTCCACACACCTCTGTTTCCCTAGCAGTAAGTAGGAACCCGGTTGTTAGTCGAATGGCGGATCGCTTTATGAAAGTAATAATCCCTTCAACCATTTTTGTTGTTTAATTTTTTGGATTCCATTAATTGCAAATGGATGGGGATTATGCATTTGACCCACATTCCTGGGCTCAAAGAAAAAGATGATTTTTAATTCAGTGTGGAACTAAAACACACGTGTCAGAAGTGGGATTCAAAGCCAAGACTGTAAAGAGGCAAGAATTCACCATCACAATTCTGAATTCTTAAATCTGGTGCCTTAGACCATTTGGCCATTCTGATAGGAGTCATCAATTCAACTCAAAGGAGCCCATCATATCTTTCCCAGGAGGATATTCACTGATTACCATTATCATTTAGTGTCAGGTACCCCAATGGTACCCCAAAGCACAATTTGGGGTCTCCAAGCCTCCGCTCTTGCCAACCTGTGCCTAATACTTTCCAGAATTAGGTAAGCAGCAACAACAACTTGCACCTATATAGCGCCCTCGATGAAGGATAACTCTCAGAGTGCTTAACAGTGGCGGAGCCTGACTCCGAGCTGGGGGGAGGGGAGGAGGTGGCCGTAAGCACAGTCGAACAAGAAGGTTTTCAGGTGGAACTTGAAAGAGGGGAGAGAGGGGGCAGCACGGAGGGATTGAGGGAAGAGTGTTTCAGAGTTTTGGGGGGTAGTGGCTGAAAGCACGACCTCCGATGATGGGGCGGAGGGTGTGAGGGACGAGCAGGAGCCGGTGCCAGTCGAGTGGAGGTGCCGAGTGGTGGATTGGGGAGTGAGGAGGTCAGAGAGGTAGGGAGGGGCCAGGGAGGGAAGGGATTTGAACATCCCCTCCTTATCCCTCCTGAATATTCAGTTCCCAATCCTGCTCTTGTTTGAGCCAGGTCTCCGTTATTGTCACTACACCATAACCCCATGTGGCAACTTGAGCCGCAGCTCATCAATATTATTTGTCACACTCCGTGCATTTACGCACATACAATCCAAGACCAACTGAGTCTGCTCTGCATTTTCCCCCATCTAATCCCTCCCTTTTCTGGATTACTCCTGATCACATTGCTATTTGTCTCTCCCAGCCCTCTATGTAACTTGTATGTCCTCTCTAATACTACATCCCGATTCCCTTCTCCACTCGAAATTAGTTTAAACCCTTCCCCACAGCACTAGTTAACCTCCCTGCGAGGACATTGGTCCCAGCCCTGTTCAGGTATAACCCATCCACCTTGTACAGGTCCCACCTGCCCCAGAACTGGTCCCAGTGATCCAAGAACCTGAGGCCCTCCTTTCTGCACCATTTCTCCAGCTATATATTCATGTGTTTGAGGCACTGGGAGTAATTCAGAGATCACCACCTTTGAGGTCCTACTCTTTAGCTTTTTCCCTTTGTCAAGGATCTCAATGTGGACCACAAATTCTGGATGTTCCCCTTCCCCCTGTAGAATGTTTTGCACCCGTACCATGATATCTTCAACCCTGGCATCAGGGAGGCAACATACCATGTGAAAGTCACGTCTTTGGTTGCAGAAACGCCCGTCTATTTTCACCATTGTGTCCCCAATGACAATTGCATTGACACTCTCCCCTGCATCCCCCTGTGCACCCATTTGCTTTTGATTCCCCTCCCCAGAGATGCCATCACCCTGACAGGTATTCTGTACAGAAAACTGGTTTGTGAGTGCCACACTCTCAAGGGATTTCCGCACTGTCCGTCCCCTCTTCCTACCATGCCAGGAGGTCTTCTCCTTCTGAACCCTCTGTGGCTGTGGGGTGGTCACCTCCTGAAACGTTCGATCCATGAACCCATATGCTATGTAGCGACACCAGCCTCTCCTCAAGCTCAGAAACCCTGAGCTCAAGCTCGAGCAGCCGGAGGCACTTCCTACACACGAGTTTGTCCAGGGAACACAAAGCATCCTGGAGTTCCTATATGCTACACATTGTGCATTCAACCAGTCTCCACTGGTTCAGAAAACTGTATGTGTTTGTGCTGCATGCACAAAATCTTCATGTCAGAAGTGGGATTCGAACCCACGCCCCTAGAAAGGGACCAGAAACCCCCAGCCATCGCAAGGCAAGGATTGCACTCCTTGAGTCTGGCGCCTTAGACCACTCGGCCATCCTGACAGATACTTTCTACAACATCAAAAGTCGTTACCTCATTGTACTGTACGCACTGTGTACAACAAGTGACCTTCTTGACCACATCAAGATACAGAGACCTATAGAAAGTATCTGTCAGGATGGCCGAGTGGTCTAAGGCGCCAGACTCAAGGAGTGCAATCCTTGCCTCGCGATGGCTGGGGGTTTCTGGTCCCTTTCTAGGGGCGTGGGTTCAAATCCCACTTCTGACATGAAGATTTTGAGCCCTAGTTGCTGTTTTTTGAGGTTAATGAGGGGAATTTAGTATCCTGGAGTTCTCAAAAAATATAAAATCTGCGTTAATATTGTGTAATTCCAGAGGGGCAAAATCTTAGGCAAGTTTCCTTACTCCACACACCTCTGTTTACTTAGAAGTAACCCGGTTGTTAGTCGATTGGTGGATTACTTTCTGGGGTAATAACCCATTCAAAATTAAAAAACCAATTGGTCACTGGATCCATGACTGTTTGTGGGACGCTGCTGTGCGCAATTAGATACTGCATTTCACCCCCAAAATAAAAAACAATCCACATTACAGTATATCCTGTGAAGCGTTTTGAGACGTCTCGAAGACGTGATAAGGCGCTATATCAAATGCAAGGATTACTATTTTAATGTTATTATTATTTCTCTAATACCCTCACGTAGCCCAGCAGGTGGTGCTCACTCATTCTTGCCAGTTGGGCTCCAGCAGTCACTATAACAGTCAAATGTTCCTCTGTTTGAAGACAGTTTGGCGACATTTCTGACCGTGTTTGTTGTTTAATTCTTTGGATTCCATTAATTGCAAATGGACGGGAATTGTGTATTTGACCCACATTCCTGGGCTCAAAGAAAGAGGTGATTTTGAATTCAGTGTGGAACTAAAACACAAACACGTGTCAGAAGTGGGCTTTGAACCCGCAACTCTGTAAAAATGCAAGAATTCACCATCACAATTGTGAATGAAGTCTGGTGTCTCAGACCTTTTGACCATTCTAATAGTTGTCAGTTCAGCTCAAAGGTGCCCCTTAAGGTATCCAAACCACGCTGAGATTTCCATGCATCCCACATACACATAGGAGATAGATTGTTGGAATGGAATGCACACTCTCTTTCTCTCTGGAGAGACGCATCCTGCTTACCTAATTCCGGAAAGTATGAGGCACAGTCTGGCAACAGCCAAGGCTTGGGGACCCCAGAGTGTGCATTGGGGTAACTGCTGGAATCTAACCAGCTAAACCACATAGTTTGCCATTGATATTGCTGTCTGGCCAAGCTTTCCCACTGCTTGTCCAGCTAGGACCACCCGATCTGTTAGAACTATGGCTTGCAGGGTTAATAGAGGCTGAGTGGGATGACTCTCTGCCCCCAGTGACTGGTCTGCCATTTCAGGTCCTGCGATGAGCCAGGCTGGCTATGCTGTCATCAGCAATGCCCTGGAATACTGCGGACCCGCCGGCTCAGGAACTATTGAGACCACCACAGAGGGCTGCCTCGATTCCAATATTCCAAACTGAGGAATCAAAATCTTCATGTCAGAAGTGGGATTCGAACCCACGCCCCTAGGAAGGGACCAGAAACCCCCAGCCATCGCAAGGCAAGGATTGCACTCCTTGAGTCTGGCGCCTTAGACCACTCGGCCATCCTGACAGATACTTTCTACAGGATCCAAAGCCGTTACCTCATTGTACTGTGCGCACCGTGTACAACAAGCCACTCTGCCCCATCCCTCTGGAATTCCATCCTGCAGTCCCTCCGCCTCAAAATGGCCAAGTTGTCTAAGGCACCAGCCTTAAGAATGGATGACTGTGATGATAAATTCTGGTCTCTTTACAAGGTCATGGGCTCACATCCCACTTTTGACACAAATATTTTAATTTCAGAGTAAATTCAATATCATTTCTTTGAACCCAGGAATGTGGGTCAAATACACAATCCGTCCATTTGCAATTAATGGAATCCAAAGAATTAACCAACCAACAACAACAACGTCAAAGTTACATTTGTATTGCGCCTTTCACGTCAGGAGGACATCCCAAAGTGCAGGTTTTGGACCCGAGCTGGGGGTCGGGATCGGGGAGGATGGAGGGGAATGGGGGAAACAGGGTGATTGAAAGCATGGTCGAAGCGGAAGATCTTGAGATGGGTCTGGAAGGAGGCAAGGGAGGGGGCGAGGCGGTGGGACTGCGGGATGGAGTTCCAGAGGGTGAGAGCAGTGTGGCAGAAGGCGCACCCACCAATAGTGAGGAGAGCGAGGCGGGGGCCGTGAAGCAGGCCGGAGCCCACTGAGCGGAGGGAGGGAGCGAGCAGGATATTAGGGGGTTAGGAGGTCGCAGAGGGCTTTGAAGGTGAGGACCAGAATGTTGAACTGTATCCTCTGTGTGATGGGAAGCCAGTGGAGTCGAGCGAGGATGGCGGTGATAGGGTCACGGAGCTTAGTGGGGGTTAGGACACGGGCTGCAAAGTTCTGGATGATCTGCAGCCTGTGGATGGAGGAGTTGTTTCACTATTATTTGCCAGTAACAGTATTCTTGCCTGTCGGGCGCCAGCAGTCACTATAACAGTCAAATGTTATCTGTTTGAAACAGCCTGGTCAGATATGCACCAAGACTGTCTTCAAACAGAGAAACATTTGACTATTATAGTGACTGCTGGAGCCCGACTGGCAAGAATAAGGGAGCACCACCTGCTGGGCTACGTGAGGGTATTAGAGAAATAATAAATAATAATAATACTTCTTGGATTTGATATAGCGCCTTATTAAGTCTTTCAGATATCCCAAAATGCTTCACAGAATAGATAAGAACATAAGAATTTGTTGGCAAAAGAAGTCCGAGACCCATCCAGTTCCCCTTCCACCATCCTGGCAGTCGCTTGACATATCGTGTCCCAAACTATATACTGTTTCCCCAGATATTATTTTCCAGCAGAAATCGATCTGATTTGTTCTTGAAACAAACAACATTTTCTGCTTCCATTGTTTCCCTAGGGATATATATTGTAAAGTGGCTTGACTGTGTATCTGAGATACTGTCTATCCAGCACCTTTGGACATCCTCCTGACGTGAAAGGCGCTATACAAATGTAATTTTGTTGTTGCTGTTGTATTTTGTGGTTGAACAATGCAGTCAATTCCGCACAGCAGTGTCCCACAAACAGTCGCAGATTGAGTGACCATATTATTTTTTAAAATTCTATTTTTGAAGGGATTATTACTCCCGGAAAGGAATCCACGAATCGCCTAACAACTGGGTTCCTACTTACTGTTAACTGAAAGGATGTGGAGTAAGGAAACTTGTCCAAGGTTTCGTCCTGCCCATCGAAAATAGGTTGGAATGTTGTATGGATGTCGACGGTCAGTGTTGGGGAAGGGGGAAACGTTGCAATGCGATGCTGATCTTTTCTTTGCATTCAAGGCCCCTTTGTTGGAGAGCATCGATTTCCTGCTCATAATGTGCATTCCCTTTACATTGACCATCACAATGTGCTTCCCCTTACAATATCCATCTCCATATCGCAGTGAACACTGACCTTTATTTCCCCGCCCGACCTGCCCCAATTACACATTCTGCCTCACTCTTGAACCAAAAATGTGTACCTGTCAGATTTATCATTTTTGAGAAATCAATGATACTGAATTCCCCTCATTAACCTCATAAAACGGCAACTCCGGACTCAAAATCTTTATGTCAGAAGTGGGATTCGAACCCACGCCTCTAGAAAGAGACCAGAAATCCCCAGCCATCGCAAGGCAAGGATTGCACTCCTTGAGTCTGGCGCCTTAGACCACTCGGCCATCCTGACAGATACTTTCTACAGGATCCAAAGTCATTACCGTATTGTACTGTACGCACCGTGTACAACAAGTGATTTTCTCAATCATATCAAGACACAGACGTATCTGTCAGGATGGCCGAGTGGTCTAAGGCGCCAGACTCAAGGAGTGCAATCCTTGCCTTGCGATGGCTGGGGATTTCTGGTCCCTTTCTAGGGGCGTGGGTTCGAATCCCACTTCTGACATGAAGATTTTTATCCCTGAGTTGCCAGTGTTGTTTATATTGTGGGTGAGAGATCGGCATGAGCAACACAGCGACAGTGAGGCACTGATAGAGTGGAGAGAATCAAGAGGTTTCAATAAGAGATTAGGGTATGCTAAGTGGTCATCCATGACTCAACAACAACAGCAGCAGCAAATAAATTACATTTGTATTGCGCATTACACGTCAGGAGGAGGACCCAGGGTGCTGGACAGTCAGGAATTTGGACCCGAGCTTGGGATTGGGATCAGGAGGGGTGGAGGGTACGGAGGTTCAGGGCAGGAGGGTGACTGAAAGCACGGTTGAGACGGGCCTTGAAGGAGGCAAGGGAGGGGGGAGGTGAAGGGACTGTGTGATGCAGTTCCAAAGGATGGGGGCAGAGAGGCTGAAGGGCTGACCGCAAATATTGGGGCGGGCCAGGAGGGGACATGGAGCAGACCAGAATCTGCTGAGCGAACGGGTTGATATGGGGTTAGCAAGTCACAGAGGTAGGGAGGAGCAAGACCGTGGAGGACCTTGAAAATAAGAAATTGTAACTCCATCCTCTGAGGAATGGAGAGCCAGTGGAGCCGGGCGAGGATGGGAGTGATTGGGTCACAGAGCCTGGTATGGGAGAGGACACGAGCTGCAGAGTTCTGGATGATCTGCAGCTTGTGCAGAGAAGAGTTGGGAAGGCCGACAAGCAAGGAGTTAGTGTAGTCGGGCCTGGATGTATTGAATGTGTGGATGAGGGTCTTGGCTGCCTGAGGGGAAAGGCAATGGCGGGCGATGTTGGGGAGGCGGCGGAAGGCAGAACGGGTCATGGCACAGATGCAGGGTAGAAAGGACAACTAAATGTTGACAGGATGGAAGCCATACTCATTAATACGTCCTCTATCCTGTGGTACCTTGCCCCTGGACTGTACGCTGCCTTGCATGAGGGGCAAGGCAAATGCAAGTTGTTGTTTTTGTTGAGGGTCAAACAAGACTCCAAGGTTCCGGACTGGTTTAACAAGGTGGCGTGTGCAACCATGGAAGGTGATGCTGTCAGCGCCTGAAGGTGTAGAGACGCTGACGGGAGCCAATCAGGAAAGCCTCGGTCTTGTTGACATTCAACTGGACTTGATGTCTGACGGACATTCTGTCAGGACAGCAGTGGTCCTGGAGTCAAAGGTAGAGGCAGAGACATAGAGTTAGGGTACCATCTGCATACATGTGGAAGTTGACTCTATATCTGCGAATGATGTCATTAAGTTAGAGCATACAGCTATTGAAGAGGAGAGGGCCAAAGAGAGAGCCCTGAGGAACACTGCACGAGACTCAACATTAAAAGGTGATATTGATCCTTGAATATCTTCCTTGAAAAGGAGGTAAGAGGGGTCACTGTCACTGTGTTGCTCCTGCCATTCTCTCATCCACAATATAAACAACACTGACAACTCAGGGCTCAAAATCTTCATGTCAGAAGTGGGATTCGAACCCACGCCCCTAGAAAGGGATCAGAAATCCCCAGCCATCGTAAGGCAAGGATTGCACTCCTTGAGTCTGGCGCCTTAGACCACTCGGCCATCCTGACAGATACTTTCTACAACATCCCAAGTCGTTACATCATTGTACTGTACTCACTGTGTACAACAAGTGATCTTCTTGACTACATCAAGACACAAAATTTGGCCATTTTACAACAACTTGCATTTATACAGCACCCCTCACACACTAGCTCACTAGTCCCAGAGCTCTTGATAGTGGCAGAGCACAACGCCAAGCCAGGAGGGGGGGAATGTGACCGTAGGCACAGTCAAATAATAAGGTCTTCAGGCGCTTCCTGAAGATGGGAAAGGAAGGGGCAGAGGAAGAGTGTTCCAGAGTTCGGGGCATAGTGGCTGAAAGCGCGGCCACCAGTGGTCGATAGGGGGACATGAGGGACATGCAGGAAGCAGAAGGCTAGAGCCAGTCGAGCGGAGGCAGTGGATTGAGGGGGTAAGCAGGTCGGAGAGGTAGGGAGGTGTCAGGGTATGAAGGAATTTGAAAACGAGCGCAAGGATGTTAAAATCGAGGTTAATGAGGGGAATTCAGTATCCTAATTTCTCAAAAATTATAAATGTAACGAATAAGAATTTGGATTTCAAGAGAGTGGAGGCAGAATGGCTAATTGAGGTAGATTGGCGGGGAAATGCTGCAGACCAGTGTTCACCGAGATGTGCAAGTGGATTTTTTAAGGAAAGCGGACATTTTGAGGAGGAACATGATTCCGACATCTTGTTGCCAGGTATGTCGTCAGTTCACCCTAAAGGAGTCCCTCTAACCTCCCCACCAGGAGGATATTACCAGTTTAAAGTTACCATTTAGCGTTGAGTCAGATTGCCATTCGGCTATTTTGAATTACCTGGCAATCCCCATTTCTATTGGTAAACCTCTCGAATCTATCAGTGCCTACAGTCACAGAGTTTCTCATGGCGTCCTCTCACCCACAATATAAACAACACTGGCAACTCAGGGATAAAAATCTTCATGTCAGAAGTGGGATTCGAACCCACGCCCCTAGAAAGGGACCAGAAATCCCCAGCCATCGCAAGGCAAGGATTGCACTCCTTGAGTCTGGCGCCTTAGACCACTCGGCCATCCTGACAGATACGTCTGTGTCTTGATATGATTGAGAAAATCACTTGTTGTACACGG
This sequence comes from Callorhinchus milii, assembly GCF_018977255.1. NCBI lineage: Eukaryota > Metazoa > Chordata > Chondrichthyes > Chimaeriformes > Callorhinchidae > Callorhinchus > Callorhinchus milii. The sequence goes on along the minus strand of NW_024704749.1, from coordinate 1,324,852 downwards.
TGCGTACAGTACAATACGGTAATGACTTTGGATCCTGTAGAAAGTATCTGTCAGGATGGCCGAGTGGTCTAAGGCGCCAGACTCAAGGAGTGCAATCCTTGCCTTGCGATGGCTGGGGATTTCTGGTCTCTTTCTAGAGGCGTGGGTTCGAATCCCACTTCTGACATAAAGATTTTGAGTCCGGAGTTGCCGTTTTATGAGGTTAATGAGGGGAATTCAGTATCATTGATTTCTCAAAAATGATAAATCTGACAGGTACACATTTTTGGTTCAAGAGTGAGGCAGAATGTGTAATTGGGGCAGGTCGGGCGGGGAAATAAAGGTCAGTGTTCACTGCGATATGGAGATGGATACTGTAAGGGGAAGCACATTGTGATGGTCAATGTAAAGGGAATGCACATTATGAGCAGGAAATCGATGCTCTCCAACAAAGGGGCCTTGAATGCAAAGAAAAGATCAGCATCGCATTGCAACGTTTCCCCCTTCCCCAACACTGACCATCGACATCCATACAACATTCCAACCTATTTTCGATGGGCAGGACGAAACCTTGGACATTCCTCCCCCCACACCCTCGATATTCACTGATTCCCATTATCATTCAGTGTTGAGTCACAGTCATTCTGACCACGGGCAGCTCCTGCCTTTAATGTAAACCTCTCGACTCTTTCAGAGGCTCACTGTAACCGTGTTGCTCATGCCGATCTCTCACCCAAAATATAAACAACACTGGCAACTCGGGGATCAAAATCTTCATGTCAGAAGTGGGATTCGAACCCACGCCCCTAGATAGGGACCAGAAATCCCCAGCCATCGCAAGGCAAGGATTGCACTCCTTGAGTCTGGCGCCTTAGACCACTCGGCCATCCTGACAGATACTTTCCACAGCTTTTCTGTATCTTGATGTGGTCAAGAAGCTCATTTGTTGTACACAGTGTGTACAGTACATGAGGTAACGACTTTGGATGCTGTAGAAAAGTATGTGTCAGTTTCTCCCTCTTGGTGACATCATCCACAGACATGGGGTCAACTTCCACATGGATGCGGATGACACCCAACTGTATCTCTTTGCCTCCACCCTTGACTCCAGGACCACTGTTGTCCTGACAGAATGTCTGTCAGACATCAAGTCCTAGTTGAGAGCTAACTTTCTTCAATCGAATGTTACCAAGGCTGAGGCTCTCCAGATTGGCTCCCTTGCGCACCTCCACACCTCAGACCAGACATCCCCAGCCAAGGCAAGGATTGCACACCGTGAATCTGACGCCTTAGATCACTCGGCCATCCTGACAGATACTTTCTACAACATCCAAAGTCGTTACCTCATTATACTGTACACACTGTGTACAACAAGCCACTCTGCCCCATCCCTCTGGAATTCCATCCCGCAGTCCCTCTGCCTCGCCCCCTCCCTACCTCCTCAAGACCCATCTCAAGACCCTCCTCTTCGACCGTGCCTTCGATCACCTCGTTCCCTGCCTGCCCTCCACCCTCCCCGATTCCGACCCCCAGCTCAGATCCGACACTCTGACTGTTCAGGGCCCATGGATGCCCTCCCGATGTGAAAGGAGTTATACACATGTAATCTTGTTGTTGTTGGTCAGAATGGCCAAGTTGCCTAAGGCACAAGACTTAAGAATTGATGGTGAATTCTGGTCTCTTTACAAGGTCATGAGTTCACATCCCACTTCTGACACAAATATTTTAATTACAGAGTGAATTGAATGTCATTTCTTTGAGCCCAGGAATGTGGGTCAAATACACAATCCGTCCATTTGCAATTAATGGAATCCAAAGAATGAACCAACCAACAACAACAACATCAAAGTTACATTTGCATTGCGCCTTTCACGTCAGGAGGACATCCCAAGGTGCAGGACAATCAGTGTTTTGGACCCGAGCTGGGGGTCAGGATCGGGGAGGATGGAGGGTAATGGGGGAAACAGTGATTGAAAGCACAGTGGAAGAGGAGGGTCTTGAGATGGGTCTGGAAGGATCACAAAGCAAGGATTGCATACCTTGAGTCTGGCGCCTTAGACCACTCGGCCATCCTGACAAATACTTCTCTACAACATCCAAAGTCATTACCTCATTGTTGTGTACGCACTGTGTGTATTACTTGATTCAAATTAAAGGTGTATTTGTAGCTTTTTTTTGGCATTCCAAGCACTCAATAGTTCAACATCAACAACAAGAAGAAAAATTACATATGTATGTTGCCTTTGGGATGTGAGGACATCAATGGACAATCAATGTTTTGTACCCTAGCTGGGGTGACAGTGGGGGTGTGTGAGGGGGTGACAGTGGGGGTGTGTGAGGGGGTGACAGTGGGGTGTGTGAGGGGGTGACAGTGGGGGTGTGTGAGGGGGTGACAGTGGGGGTGTGTGAGGGGGTGACAGTGGGGGTGTGTGAGGGGGTGACAGTGGGGGTGTGTGAGGGGGTGACAGTGGGGGTGTGTGAGGGGGTGACAGTGGGGGTGTGTGAGGGGGTGACAGTGGGGGTGTGTGAGGGGGTGACAGTGGGGGTGTGAGGGGTGACAGTGGGGGTGTGTGAGGGGGTGACAGTGGGGGTATGTGAGGGGGTGATGACAGTGGGGGGAGGGGGTGACAGTGGGGGTGTGTGAAGGGGTGACAGTGGGGGTGGGGTGTGAGGGAGTGACAGTGTGAGGGGGTGACAGTGAGTATGAGGGGTTGAGAGTGGGAGTGAGGGGTTAATAGTGGGGAGGGGGGTGACAGTGGGGGAGGGGTATGAGGGGGTTACAGTGGGGGGGGCTGACAGTGAGGGAGGGGTGTGAGGGGGTTACAGTGGGGGGGGCTGACAGTGAGGGAGGGGTGTGAGGGGATGACAGTGGGGGAGGGGGGTGTGAGGGGGTGACAGTGAGGGTGTGACAGTGGAGGAGGGGGTGACAGTGGGGGGTGTGAGGGGGTGACAGTGGGGGGGGGTGTCAGTGGGGGAGGGGGTGACAATGGGGGGTGTGAGGGGGTGACAGTGGGGGGGAGGGGGTGACAGTGGGGGGAGGGGGTGACAGTGGGGGAGGGGGTGACAGTGGGGGGTGTGAGGGGGTGACAGTGGGGAAGGGGGTGACAGTGGGGTGTGTGAGCGGGTAACAGTGGGGGAGGGGGTGACAGTGTGTGAGGGGTGACAGTGGGGGAGGGGGTGACAGTGGGGTGTGTGAGGGGGTGACAGTGGGGGGAGGGGGTGACAGTGGGGGGGAGGGGGTGACAGTGGGGGGGGGTGTGAGGGAGTGACAGTGGGGGAGGGGTGTGAGGGGGTGACAGTGAGTATGAGGGGTTGAGAGTGGGAGTGAGGGGTTAACAGTGGGGAGGGGGGGTGACAGTGGGGGAGGGGTATGAGGGGGTTACAGTGGGGGGGCTGACAGTGAGGGAGGGTGTGAGGGGGTGACAGTGGGGGAGGGGGGTGTGAGGGGGTGACAGTGAGGGGAGGGGGTGACAGTGGGGGAGGGGGTGACAGTGGGGGTGTGTGAGGGGGTGACAGTGGGGGAGGGGGTGACAGTGGGGGGTGTGAGGGGGTGACAGTGGGGGTGTGAGGGGTGTGAGGGGTGACAGTGTGGGAGGGGGTGACAGTGAGGGAGGGGGTGACAGTGTGGGAGGGGGTGACAGTGTGGGAGGGGTGACAGTGTGGGAGGGGGTGACAGTGGGTGACAGTGTGGGAGGGGGTGACAGTGTGGGAGGGGGTGACAGTGTGGGAGGGGGTGACAGTGGGGGTGTGACAGTGGGGGGTGTGAGGGGGTGACAGTGGGGGAGGGGGTGACAGTGGGGGTGACAGTGGGGGGTGTGAGGGGGTGACAGTGGGGGTGTGAGGGGGTGACAGTGGGGGTGACAGTGGGGGTGTGAGGGGGTGACAGTGGGCGGGGCTGGATGGCGCTGTCTCCCATTGGTTGGCTGCTCAGTAAGGAGGCCGGGGATTGGCTGCTGTGATGGGCCAGTGAGGAGATGGGGTGTTGCGCGGTGGCGCCTCTCAGGGCTGTCCTGTCTGTGTGAGTGTCTGAGGGGGTTCGGGACCGCCCTGAGCGCTGCCCCGCCCCGCCCCGGAGAGCAGGCCCAGCATGGTGAGTGTGGAGGGGGGGAGAGAGAGGGAGAGGGAGGGAGGGGGGAGAGTGTGAGGATGGAGAGGGGGAGAGAGAGAGGGAGGGGTGGAGGGAGGATGGGAGGAGAGTGTGAGGATGGAGGGGGGGAGAGAGAGAGAGGGAGGGGTGGAGGGAGGATGGGAGGAGAGTGTGAGGATGGAGGGGGGGGAGAGAGAGAGGGAGGGGTGGAGGGAGGATGGGAGGAGAGTGTGAGGATGGAGGGGGGGAGAGAGAGGATGGGAGGAGAGTGTGAGGATGGAGGGGGGGAGAGAGAGGGAGGGAGAGAGAGGATGGGAGTAGAGTGTGAGGATGGAGGGGGGAGAGAGAGAGGGAGGGGTGGAGGGAGGATGGGAGGAGAGTGTGAGGATGGAGGGGGGAGAGAGAGGGAGGGAGAGAGAGGATGGGAGAAGAGTGTGAGGATGGAGGGGGGGAGAGAGAGAGGGAGGGGTGGAGGAGGATGGGAGGAGAGTGTGAGGATGGAGGGGGGAGAGAGAGGGAGGGAGAGAGAGGATGGGAGAAGAGTGTGAGGATGGAGGGGGGGAGAGAGAGAGGGAGGGGTGGAGGGAGGATGGGAGGGAGAGAGAGGATGGGAGGAGAGTGTGAGGATGGAGGGGGGGAGAGAGAGAGGGAGGGGTGGAGGGAGGATGGGAGGAGAGTGTGAGGATGGAGGGGGGGAGATGGAGGGAGAGTCCGGGGCTGGAGTGTGGGGTGTGTGGCTGCACAGCTCTGCTCTCCATCTCCAGGTCCATCTCTCTCGCACATTAAGCGCTCACACGTACAAGGACGTGATGTCCCGCTGTCACCTGCATTTGCTCAGGGGATGTGACAGTGTGTTCACCGGTGTCGGTGTCTGTCGCCCTGTACATGGCTGGATATAGGGCCTTATTGCCTTGTAAAGACGCTTCAAAGCACTTCACAGAATATTCTGTGAAGTGTAGTGACTGTGTATTTTGTGGGCGAAATGCGCACAAGCCGTGTCCCACAAACAGTCGTGGATTGAGCGAGCAAATCATTATTTTTTTGAAGGGATTAATACCCCCGGAAAGCGATCTGACAATCGACTAACAACTGGGCTCCTACTTACTGCTGGTAAACCGAGGCGCGTGGAGTAAGGATATTGTTCGTTGGGTTTCTGCTGAGAAAGGGCACAATGGTTGTTGTTGTTCAATGATAACAAGATCCCAATGGGGGGTGATTGTACTGTATAAAATACATGTCCATACAGTTCTCCTTCAGGGTTCTGAGCTCTGGGGCATCGCAGTGGAAGATTTTCCTTTGCGCATCATAGATCCTTTGATTTGCCCACAAATTACAGTATATTCTGTGAAGCGCTTTGAGACGTCTCAATGAACGTGATAAGAAGCTATGTCAAATGTAAGGATTATTGTTATTATTTGGTAGATCGGGCAGGGGATTGTCATTTTGCAAAGTTACAGATCACGCAGTAAAGTGATTTTGTAGTAAAAAGGGGGAATTTGCTGCAAGGGAGGAGGCCTCTGGTCTGCACTGGCCTATTGCTGAGTACCGTGTAGATGGAGTTGATTTTATTTGTTTTTGACAGGATGATCTGATTAAGCAATTGGTCTTGAGTTAGACTTTGACCTCTGAAATGTCAAGGTTGTGCATGTCATAAGCTGTCTTGTAATAGGTCCTTCTACTCCCTGAAATCTGTGGTGTTGCTAACGAGAAGTTTGGGCTGACAGCTGTTGGAAGATGTTACCAGGAGTCTGGGTTTGTGAACAAACACCCAGGACGGTAGTTAGCAGGACCCAGGTCCCTGGTACCTGTTAACCACACTGTGCTTATTGGATATCAAATGACCAACAACATATGAGTTGGTTGGTGTCCTTTGGTGGAGGTAAACAGGGCTTCCTTGCAGCTGAACTGGTTCCAATGTGTTGTGTGTGGCATAGAATATTGGAATTGTGTCAACTCTCTGTGGCGATTTCGGTAGTTTGGTTCCTGAGCCAGCTGACTATCTCGGATTGCATTAATTCTTTATACAGAAATATAATATGAATTCTCCTTACACAAGAGCATTGATGTTTAGTAGAGTGATATCAAAATGAATACTGGGAAAGATGAACCAGCAATACTGGCAGACATCTAAGCATAAATAATAATCATCCTTGTATTTGGTATAGTGTCTTATCATGTAGTGATGCAAGTTAATAAGGCCATAAAAAAAGCAAACCAAGCATTGGGGTTCATTTCTCGAGGGATAGAAATGAAAAGCAGGGAAGTTATGCTAAACTTATATCAAACCTTGGTTAGACCATACTTGGAGTACTGTGTACAGTTCTGGTCCTCATATTATAGAAAGGATATAGAGGCACGGGAGAAGGTGCAAAGGAGATTTACAAGGATGATACAGCCCTGTGGGACACCATTGCACACTTCCCTCCAGTCAGAAAAACAACCGTTCACCACCACTCTCTGCTTTCTGTCTCCCAGACAGTTCTGTATCCGCTGCCACTGTCCCTTTAATAACGGGGGCTTCGATTTTGCTTCCAAGTTTCTTATGTGGCACTTTATCAAACGCCTTTTGAAAATCCATATAAACTACATCAACTGCACTACCTTCATTCACCCTCTCCGTTACTGCATCAAAAACTCTATCAGGTTTGTTAGATACGATTTGCTTTTAACAAACCATGTACAGCACCTTGGGACGTCCTCCCGACGTGAAAGGCGCTCAATAAATGGAATCTTGTTGTTGTTGTTGTTGGCTGTCCTTTATTAACCCATATTTTTCTAAGTGAAAATTTATTTAGTCCGGATTATAGTCTCTAGAAGTTTCCCCACTACTGACATTAGGCTGACCGGCCTGTAGTTCCCGGGTTTATCCTTCTGTCCCTTTTTGTACAGGGGAATAACATTTGCAACCCTCCAGTCTTCTGGCACCACTCGGTGTCAAGGACGATTGAAAGTTTGTGGCCAGAGGCCCCCTTATTTCCACCCTTACCTCCCTCAGTAACCTAGGATGCATCATGTCCGGACCGGGTGACTTATCTATCTTGAGCACCGACAGCCTTTTTAGTACCTCCTCTCGGTTTATTCTTATCTGATCCAGTTTCTCTACCCTCCCCTCCGATACTGTGGCATTGGCTGCATCCTCTTCTTTTGTCAAAACCGATGCAAAGTACTTATTCAGTACATCAGCCATGCCCTCTGCCTCCACAATCTTTAGATTGCCTGTATGTTGAAGGACGTCTCAAAGTACTTCGCAGGAATTACTGTGAAATGGTGTGAATGTGTATTTGCGGGTAAATGTAGCATATAAACTGTGCAAATCTGAAACACAGTCAGTGTTTTCACCACGTATGTATTTGATTGAAACCTGGTCTATACTGAGATTGCTTGTCTCAAGGTGAGGCTACAGGGAGAGGTTAAATTGACGCAGCCCATCCTGGGGTTAGAGAGGGTTAAACAAGCTGGGTTCCTGTTTCTTATCCATCTCCATCACCCTCTTCTGGTCGTGTCTGTAAATGTGGCAGCACAACTGGGAAGAGGTAAGGTTTTACTCTGAATCACTCTACAGTCAAGTGACTCGCTGAAGCTCTCTGCCAAGGCTCACACATGAATAATTACCACATAGGTAGGGTATTGGAGAGCAGACAGTGTCTGAAACTGCAACCCAACACGAGGAGGCTGAGGATCAGGAACAAAGACACACATCAATGGGAAGTTTTTATTAAAAAAGAAGAGATTGCATGTCAATACTCTTATCACTATGCATGTTGGAAAGAAGAAAATCAATTTGAGTCCACCAAATAAAAATTATTTGATAATTTCTAAAATAAGTATTACAGCAACATAGTAACAACAATTTATATAGTGCCTTTCATACTTACACCCCACTCACTCTACCTGCCCCTTTGCTCAGCTGGCACCGGCGTCCTGCACATCCCTCGTCCCCTCCATAATCGGCAGCTGGGCTTTCAGTCAATATGCCCTGTGATTTGGAACTCTGCCTCGGTCCCACCACCTTGGCCCTTCCTTGTCTGTCTTTAGATTGCACCTGAAGGTCGTCCTTTTCATAGAAACATAGGAACAAGAGTAGGCCATTCAGCCCTTCAAATCTGTTCTACCATTCTTCAACTTCCGTTACCTGTCCTTGCCCTATACCACTTGATACTGACCTAACACTTATCTATCCACATCAATCTTGAAAATTTTAATGGATCCAGCATCCACAGTCTTTTGGGGTAGATTTCCACTGCCATTTCGATGAAAAATGCCTCCTGATTTCACTCCTAAATGGCCTGGCTCTAATTTTAAGATTATGCCCCTTGTTCTGGATTTCCCACCAGAGGAAATAGTTTCTCTGTATCTATGCTATCGAATCCCTTTATTATTTTAAAAATCTCAATCAGATCACCACTCAACCTTCTAAACTCAGGGGAATAGAGACCAAATTTGTGCAACATGTCCTCATAATTCAACCCTTTAAGCCCTGGTATCAATGTGGTGAATCTGCGCTGCACCCCCTCCAGAACCAATATATCTTCCCTGAGGTACGATGCCCAAAACTGAATGCACTCCAGATGGAGTCTGACCGAGGCTCCCTACGATTGAAGCATCATTTCCACTCCTTTATATTCCAGCCTCCTTGAGAGAAAGGCCAACATCCCATTAACCTTTTTGATAACTTTTTGTACCTGTGAGCTTGATTTTAGTGATTTGTGTACATGGACACTCAAACCTCTACTCCTCCACAGTTTCTCACCATTTAGAAAATATTCTGTTTTGCTATTTTTGGAACTATAGTGGATGACTTCACACTTCCCCACATTGAATTCCATCTGCCACAGTTTTGCCCACTGACTTAGTCTGTCTAAATCCCTTTGTAACTTTCTGCTCCCATCTACACAATTTACTGTGCCTCCTAACTTTGTGTCACCTGCAGATTTTGATATAAAACTCTAACCTTCATCCAAGTCATTTCATATATATGTATGTATACATATATATGTGTGTATATATATATATAGTGAAATGCTGAGTCCCCTGTACAAACCCCTGGGGAGCACCACTTGTCATATCCCGCCAGACAGAGAAAGTTCCCTTTATCCCTATTTTTTGTTTCCAGCCTCCAAGCCAATCACAAAGCCACGTCGCAAGGTAACCGCCGATTCCATACACTTTCATTTTTGTTAATAACCTCTTGGTGCAGAACCTTATCACATGGCTTCTGAAAGTCCATGTAGACGACATCCATAGACAAGCTGTTATCTACCATGTTAGTGACCACCTCAAAAAATTAATAATAACTATCCTTGCATTTGATATAATGCTTTTCACGTCTTCTAGACGTCTCAAAGCGCTTCACAGAATATACTGTACATTTGTGGGTGTAGTACAGCAGCCAATTGTGCACAGCAGTGTCCCACAAACAGTCGTGCATTGCGTAGCCAAATTTTTTTTGGGGGGATTATTATCCCCGGAAAAGCAATCTGCTTTTAAAGTCAATTAGATTCGTCATATATGACCTACCCTTCACAAATCAATGCTGATTGATCAATACTTGTCCAAGTGACTTCTCTTCCTCGCTCGGGTCAAGCTCTGCCTCAAGACTCAACTACGGAAAGTCCCTCCTTGTCGACCTCCCAAACTTTTCCCTCCACAGGCTGCAGATCATCCAGAACTCTGCAGCCCATGTCCTCTCCTGCACCAGGCTCCGTGACCCCATCGCCCCCTCCCTCCCCTGGCTCCACTGGCTTCCCATCCCCCAGAGGATAGAATTCAAAATCCTCATCCTCACTTTCAAGGCCCTCCATGGCCTTGTCCCCTCCTACATCTCTGACCTGCTGACATCCTATCAACCTGCCCGCTCCCTCCGCTCAGCGGGCTCTGACCTGCTCCAGGTCTCCCGCCCGACCCACCCTATCATTGGCAGCCGGGCTTTCAGCCTCTCTGCCTCCATTCTTTGGAACTCCATCCCACAATCCCTTTGCCTCGCTCCCTCTCTTGCCTCCTCCAATGCACCTCTCAAGACCCTCCTTGACTCCGTCCTCTTACCTCCTCTGCCCTCCTTCATCCCAACCCTGCCCACCCCACGCTCGGGACCTGATCCCTGACTGTTCAGTGCCTTCAGACGTCCTCCTGACGAAAGGCGCTTTACAAATGTAATTTTGTTGTTGTTGCCACTGTTAAGTGCTGCAAGACCCTACCTCATGTGAAGGGCACCGTATAAATGTGTGGGGACTATGTGTGTAGTGGAGGGGGGGTGCATTTGACGCGGAGGGAGAGGGGGGGTCCGTCTGCAGCGGGGGGTGCGAGTGCAGCAGGGGGTGGGAGTGTGTGGGTGCAGTGGAAGGGGGTAGGTGGTGTGTGGCGGACGGAGGATGGGGGTGCAGCAGATGGGGGGGGTTTGTGTGGGTGTAGCGGAAAGGGGTGGGTGGGTGTAGCGGAGGGGTGGTGGTGTACATGCAATAATAATAATAATAATACTTGTATTTGATATAGCGCTTTTCACGTCGGGAGGACGTCCCAAAGCGCTTCACAGAACACACTGTAAAGTGAATTGACTGTATGTTTGTGGACGAACGCGGCAGTCAATTGCACACAGCAATGTCCCACAAACAGTCGTAGATTGAATATGACCAATTTATTATTGTTTTGGTTTTGGAGGGATTATTATTAGGCTCTGTGTGGAGTAAGGAAACTTGCCCAAGGTTTCGCCCTCTGCCTGGAATTGAACTCAGGTCTCTCACTTGCAAAGCGAGTGCTCTAACCACTGAGCTACAGGACTCCACGGAGTGGGGGGGTGTGGGTGTAGTGGGGGGATGTAGTGGGGGGGTGCAGCGGGGTGGGGGGGGGGATGTGGGTTTAGCGGAGTGGGGTGTGTAGCGGAGGGGTGTGTGTGTGTAGTGACGGGGGCGGTGTGGGTATGGTGGAGGTGGGTGTGTGTGTGCAGCGGATGGGGCGGGCAGGTGCAGTGGAAGGGGGTGTGTGTGGGTGTAGCGGAGGTGGGGGTTGTGGGTGTAGCGGGGGGTGGTGTGGGTGTAGCGGAGTGGGGGGTGTGGGTGTAGCGGAGTGGGGGATGTGGGTGTAGCGCAGTGGGGGGTGTGGTGTGCCTTGGAGGGGGGGTGGTGTATGTGCAGTTGAGGGGGGTGGTGGTGTGTGCAGCGGATGGGGGAGGTGCAGCGGAGTGAGGGTTGTGAGTGCAGCGGAGGGAAGGTGTAGCGGAGGAGGGTGGTGAGGGTGGGGATGTGGGTTAGAGGAGTGTGTGTTTGTGTAGCGGAGTGGGGGTAGAGACACATAGAGGGACACATATACACACACACAGGCAGACCCAGAAATACACAGAGAGGGAGATACAGAGACACTCACGCAGGGGATTCCGCGGGAGAGGTGTGGGAGCACTTTGCTATTGGCCAGGTTATAAGCTATTACTCTGGTGGTGAGTTGGGTAAGAAGTTTGGTTAGTTAATACGTTTAGTGAAACTAAGATTTTGTTTTTCTAACTTGCTCTTGGACAGCCCCATTTATATTTTAATCTTTTATAATAATATAATAATAACTTTCATTTGATATAGCGCTCTTCACATCTTCGAGATGTCTCAAAGCGCTTCACAGAATATGCTGTAAAGTGAATTGACTGTATATTTGTGGGCGAACGCGGCAGCCAATTGCACACAGCAGCGTCCCACAAACAGTCGTGGATTGAAAATGAACAATTTATTATTATTTTGTTTTGGAGGGATTATTTATGTTTATTGTCGAGTCTGAAATTATTGATGATTAGTTCAAACTGGAGGAGCAATGATCGATGTGTATCTGTTTATGGGAAATGCTCTTTTTCCCACTTAATATCCCAGGTAAGGGGCCAAGACCAAAGTGCGTTGCAGCACCTGAGGCCCAGTAAGCTGTGCATTAACACTTTATTGACGCTTTTGTTTGATGGTCTCTAGATCCGCATTGCAGCTTTAAATGCCACGACAGTGGTTGAAGATCATGAGGGGTCCTTCAAGAGTCACAAAACTCAAACTAAAGAGGCTCAGGTTTGTACCTGATATGAATACAGAACAACCGTCAGGATGTTAAAACAGATTTATTGATTAAGGGAAGAAAGCGAAATTAGTGTTTACTCATCAACAGATGAGAGTACCAGTCCAGGTCTAAGACGTCCTGATGACACAAACAAACAATGAACCACATCAGGGGAACATTAGACAGATTAGTTGATTGGGCAGAGAAATGGCAAATGAAATTTAATCGAGACAAATGGGGTTCATGTACAAAAATCCTTAGAGGTGTCAAGTCAGATGGATAAAGCTGATGAAGAAAGCATATGACATCCTAGGTTTTATAAATAGGGATATAGAATATAAAGCCATATTCAATCCTTTGGTTGCAAACGTAGCTGCAACGGGTACAGCTAGTCATTTATAAAGCTTTGGAGGATGGTTCAGAGGAGCAACACCCTCGATCAGAAAGAGAATAGAGAAATGCAGGGTGATACCATTACAATATCTAATATGTCTTAAAGAAATGATGATATATTTTTATAGATAATAGGGTAGTTATCAAGACTTTTTGGTCACCCTTGTATTGTGAATGTTTCCGATTAAGACAGTTATTAAGTCCGAAACAATATGACTTTCTTTTGATTACCAGCTGAAGGGATGTCACAGGGAATCTGTGAATCCCTTGGTGTTAGTTTTCCAGGCTGACCTACATCTCTCTTTAATCAGGAAGCTGAAGCCTTTTCTCTGTATCACAAGGCATTAGACCTGCAGAAACACGACCGATATGACGAGTCTGAGAAGGCTTATCATGAGCTGCTGAACACACAGCTGTTGAAAGAGGTGAGAATTACACGATAATAAAATAATAATAATCCTTCTATTTGATACAGCACCTTATTATGTCTTTGAGACGTCTCAAAGTTCTTTACAGAATATACTGTAAAGTGAATTGACTATATTTTGTGGGTGAAACGTGACAGCCAGTTGCGCACAGCAGTGTGGATTGAGTGACCAAACTCTTGACAATGGCTAAGAAGTGTTACATGATATTTAAAAGCACAAAGAAGAACCAAGAATAAATTCCATGCAGCTTTGTTTTGGTTGACCATGAATTTTACACACTTATTTTCAAGGTGCAAGTGCTACTGTGACTGCATGGTGCTGGATGTAAGCTGCAGGGCATCCATTATAAAGTGGTGATCTGAGCCCAGTTATCTTAAAACCAGTGATAAAATCACAAAAAATGTAACAACCTCCATTGCCATCAAAAATAATAACAACAACAATAAGATTCCATTTATAGAGCGCCTTTCAGGTCGGGAGGACGTCCCAAGGCGCTGGACAGTTGGGTCAGGACCCGAGCAGGGGGGAAATGGTCAGGGTGAGGGGAGGGAGTGAGGAGGGGGTAGAGAGTCGAGAGGGGAGCTGAAGGTACGGTCAAAGAGAAAGGTCTTGAGACCGGCCTTGAAGGAGGAAAGGGAGGAAGCGGCGAAGGCACTGGGGGATGGAGTTCCAGAGCCTCGGGGCTGAGAGGCTGAAGGCCCGACCACCGATGGTAGAGCGGTTGGGGCGGGGAATGTGGAGCAGACCGGAGCCAGAGGAACGGAGGGTACGGGCAGGTAAGTAGGGGGATAGTAGGTCGGAGAGGTAGGAGGGAGCGAGGCCGTGAATGGCCTTGTAGGTGAGGATGAGGATCTTGAATTCGAATAATAATCCTTGCATTTGATATAACGCCTTATCACATTGTTGAGACGTCTCGAAGCGCTTCACAGAATATACTGTAAAGAGAATTGACTGTATATTTTGTGGATGAACGTGGCAGCCAATTGCGCATAGCAGTGTCCAACGAAAAGTGACCAAATTATTATTTTATTTTGAAGTCACTGACGTCACTTCCTGCGTGTTACAAGCTACACTTAAGAAGCGACAGTGGCGTGCTCCGTGAAATGATGTCAGCAGCACTTCCTATGCAGCACGCATGAAAAGACATTAATGGAGCTTCCTGCGTGTAGCACATACTCGCAGCACATACAGGAAGTAACACCAGCGACAATTCCTGCACGTCGAGAACATGCTTGCAGTGTGCTCTACCACTGTCAAGTGCTCTGGTACGCTACCCTGTGTGAGGGGTGCTATATAAATGCAAGTTGTGGTTGTTGAAACAATTTGAAACGATAAATACAAGTGAAGGAAAAGGAGCAAATCTATTATTCTTGGATGATTGTGGATGTTTCTTGCGAATTAGGATAAGCAGGTGTAATCGGGTATTTAGAACAATAAAATTAACCTGAGATTGATACCAACGTATTCGTGTAGCAGTGGTTAATTTGCTAGTGTAATGTTCTTCTTTCTAACACAGGCTGTTCTATCTGGTGATGAGAATGAAGGTTTGAAGCATCCTGGGTTGATGCTGAAGTACTCTACTTACAAGAATCTTGCCAGTTTGGCTGCTCAGAAAGATGAACCTAGTACTGCTATGGAATTTTATCTGGAGGTGAGGAATAATATATTTTTAATATTAACTCTCAGTAGGTCAGGCAGCATCTAGGGAGAGAGGTAAGTTAGTGAATATTTCAGGTCGATGACCTTTTATCAGAACTAAATGAATGAGCTAAAAGCAAACAGAAGTCGCTGAGAACACTCATCAGGTTAGGCAGCATCTATGGAGAGAGGAAAGTTAACGTGAATTAACTTTGATGACCTGCCGAGTGTTCCCAGCGACTTCTTTTTTTATTTCAGATTTCCTGTGTGTATTTGCTTGCCCTTGTTTAAAATAATTTTGTATTGTAGGCTGTAATGCTGGACTCTACAGATGTGAACCTCTGGTATAAAATCGGAAGAGTGGCATTGAGGCTGATTCGTGTTCCACTGGCTCGGCATGCTTTTGAAGAAGGACTGAAATGTAATCCCGATCACTGGCCGTGCCTGGACAATCTCATCACCGTACTGTACACACTAAGTGATTACACTAGTAAGTTGAAATGCTTTGTTTTCCAATAGACATTTTTATTATTATTATAACTGGTCAGGCATAACATGGACCAGGGAATATTACAAAGTCTAAAAGTACCACAAGTATGAAGTGCTTATTCTTCGCATTGATGGCATTTCATTGGCATGTGCAATCAGAATAATCCTTGCATTTGATATACTGACGTATTTTATGGTTGAAATGTGGCAGCACAATTGCGCACAGCAGTGTCCCGCAAAAAATACAAATAAAATAAATGATCTTCAGCAAAGTAGGGAATGCTTTGGTTTGTTTAAAAATAAGTTGTACTGAATTGCTCAGTTGGGTGGAAAATAGAATCATAGAATATTACAACACAGAAGACCATTCGGCCCATCATGCCTGTGCCGGCACTTTGGAAGAGCTACCAGGCAGTCGCACTCCCCTGTTCTTTCCCCATATCCTTGCAATTTTTTTCTTTTCAAGTTCCCAGATTCACAGACCCAGTGTAAAATAGTTAGATTTGCAGTTGACACCCAGTTTGGGTGAACTGTGGAATCAAAGAGGAGGCAGCAAAGGTCCTATAAAGAGAGCTTGTTAGGGTTATGCACATGAGCTGATAACTGGCAAATGAATGCAAGGTACTATATAAAGCAGGCAAGAATAGGAAACGCAAAGACTCCATTGATGGGATACAACTTGCTATGAGCAACGATGAGACAAGCTCGGGCTCTTCAGTCTTGAGAGAAGACAATTCAGAGGGGACCTCATAGAGATGTATAACATTTCAAATGGGATTAAAAAGTAAACCCAGATCAATACTTTAGGATTCTGCAAGACAAGTAAAACAAAACAAAATGCAATGTAAGTAGGCAATTTCAGGACAGACACCAGGAAGTTTTTCTTTACCCAGAGGGTAATCAATGCTGGAACAATTTGCCAGGAAGGTCAGGATGCTGGACTCATTTTAAAATGAGTTGGTGTGATGGGGAGAGTAGTAGGTTGGGATGGGATCAGATGGGCCAAGCAGCATTCATACAAACCAATTGTGATATATAATTGTAATCCTTGTGTTTATGTTGGGAGACCGGGAAATATTTCACTGTAAAGTGTAGTGAATGTATTTTGTAGGTAAACGCAGCAGCCAATTTGCACACAACAATGTCCCACAAACAACCAGAAGTAAATGATCAATTTTATCTTTTTATCAATTTTAATTTTGGACGTTGGCAACCGTGTAAGCAGTCTATTCAAACATCACATTTTAAAACACACACCAATGTAGCCTGAAAACAAATTGTTTGATATCTTTCGTCCCTCTGTTTCAGATTGCCTTTATTATATTTGTAAAGCCTTGGAAAAGGATTGCCGCTACAGCAAGGGGTTGGTGTTGAAAGAAAAGATCTTTGAGGAACAGCCCTGTTTGAGGAAGGATTCCTTCCGTATGTTCTTGAAATGGTGGGCTTCACATTCATAAATGTCTACTATAGTTCAAACGATTGCTCAGAATTGTCCTGATTTTAAAATGGTTATGCAATTCATGTATACAGATTCTTGTCTCCTATGAACCAGAACTGCATCTTTATTGGACTCGCCATGTTAGACTCACCACGAGTCTTTCAGGACTATAAGCTTCTATATTGAATATATTTACTATAGTCATCGGCTGCGCTTCCAGTCCTTATGGAAGATCTCTTCCTTCCATAAAAGTATTCAGAAATCTGCAGCTCATGTCCTGTCCTGCACCCCCATCCTCACCCGGCTTCATTGGCTCCCCATCCCTCAGAAGATTGAGTTCAAGATACTTGTTCTCACTTTTGTTGTTGGATTTTAGTTTAATTGAATAAAAGCTTGTGTCAGCTTGTACAATAACAACAACAAATCGCACTTGTATAGCGCCTTTTGCATTAGGGACGATGTCCCAAAGCGCTGGAGAGTTGAGGGTTTGCACCCAAGCCAGGGGGCGCTATATAAATGCAATTAGTAATTTGGTCACCCTATCTCTGTGACCATCTAAAATCTATCTCTGTGACCATCTAAATCTTATCAACCTGCCTGCTCCCTCCGCTCTGCAGGCACTGCCCACCCTATCTGCCCACCATCAGCAGTCGAGCCTTCAGCCTCTCTGCTGCCGCCTCTGGAATTCTACCGCAGAGTCTCTTCGCTGCTTCCCTTGCCTAATTCAAGATCCGTCTCAAGACCTTCCTCTTTTACTGTGCCTTTGGTCATCTTCCCACCACCATCCTTGAATCCAACTCCCAGCTCGGGTGCAAACCCTCGACTGCCCAGGGCCTTGGGCCATCCTCCCAATATGAAAGGCGCTGTGTAACTGCAAGTTGTTGTTGTTGTATAAGCCTTCACAAGCTTTTTCCAATTGAACTAAAATCCACTAAATACTTGCACTTATACAGTGCCTTTTGTGTAGGAAAAGGTTTCAAAGTGTTTTACAGAGACTGACTTGGGGCCTGAGCAGGGAGATGAGTGGGATGGGTGGGGGGGAAAGAGAGAAGAATGAGGTGTCCATAAGCTGCAGTGAGAGAGAGAGGTATTTAGACAGGTTTTGAAAGCACAGAGGGAAGGGAGTTGGAGGAAATTATTGGAAATTGATGGAGACTGGATTGGGGTTTAGGACCACAAGAGATGTTGGGGCAATGGAGATGGAAGGCAATACTATACCCGACTACTCTTCATGTTGGATCTCAGACACTTAGCGAGGGAACTCACAGTCAGGGTAACCTCTGGTGAGGATGATGGGCTTGTGGAGCCTGGGGTGGAAGAGAATGTGGGCTGTGGAGGTCTGGATGATCTTGAGCTTGTGGAGGATAGAGCTGGGAAGGCAGGTATTGGAGAGATAAAGTCTAGAGCTGGTAAAGATGTGGATGAGGATTTCATTCTGTATTGAATCTTGGAGTTGGGATGGAGAAAAGTGTTTTTGTGGAGATGGTGGAACTTGGACTTGATCAGAGTTTGGATGAGTCAGACTGAGGGTTGAATATTTTTTTGCCCACAAAATACACAGTCACTGCACTTTACACCATATTCTGTGAAGCGTTTTGAGATGTCTCAACGACGTGATAAGGCGCTATATCCAAGGATTATTATTATTATTTATAACAAAACGACAGTCCTGTAAATGTGTTGTTTGTATTTACAAGATAGAGGAATTGAAACCAAAGAGTTATGTGCAGACCACAAATGTGTGATGATATGAAATCTAAACTGAGCTTGTAGAGTCCTGTAGCTCAGTAGTTAGAGCACTCACCTCGCAAGCAAGAGACCAGGGTTCGAATCCCGGCAGGGCGAAACCTTGGGCAAGTTTCATTACTCCACAAGCCTGATAATAATCCCTCAAGAAAAAAACAATATTAATTTGGTCACTCAATCCACGACTGCTTGTGGGACGCTGCTGTGTGCAATTGGCTGCTGTTTTTCACCCACAAAATGTACAGTCAATTCACTGTACAGTATGTCCTGTGAAGTGCTTTGAGACCGCTAGAAGACGCGAAAAGCGCTATATCAAATGCAGGGATTATTTATTTATTATAAAACAGTCTTCGGATACATTTTAAACTCGATACATTTTGAAAACCCGATGACTACAGTTCGGGTATCAATTTCTAATTTTAAATTGATCCATTTTATTCTCTGTGTTTGTTCAGTGACATGTCCATTCATGCGTTAGACGTGGATCCTGTGGAAGCTCAGGCTGTTGTTGAGGAAGCTTTGGAGCTACGCAGAAAGAAGCAGGCGTTAGCGTTACCAGCGGAGGAGCCAGACCTCCGGTTGATCCAGCCAGTCTCTTCCTTCACGTATGTATCATAGAAACATAGAATATTACAGCACAGAAGGAGGCCATTTGGTCTATTGTGCCTGTGCCAGCTCTTTGGAAGAGCTACACAATCAGTCCCACTCCCCCGCTCTTTTCCCAATGTAATAGGAGCCTAACTTAAAATAAGGATTAAAAAAAATTATTTGAGTCATAAACTGTTAATGGTGGAACAACCACAGCAGCAAATTACATTTATACAGCGCCCTTCACGTCTGGAGGACGTCCCAAGGTGCTGGACAGTCAGGGATTTGGACCCGAGCTGGGGGTTGGGAGCAGGAGGCGTGGAGGGCAGGGAGGGTAGGGGTAGGAGGGTGGCCGAAGGCACAGTCAAAGAGGAAAGTAACATAAAACTGCATAGAGTTTTCAAAAGGAATGAAACAAATTCTTTTTGAACGAGATGATTGAGGCTTAATAGATTTAGAGATAGATACATCAAAGGAATTTTGTGGGAGATGGGATGACAGACTGGGTGAACTACTCCTGCCTCAAATGGTTATGAGGTTACAGGCTGATTTTATTTGGAATCTATTCTGCAGAACTAAACGTAGTTACCACATGGCTAATGTTGATGGGTATACTCTGAGGGAAGGGGTTGTTAATGCTGTAGAGCCCTGTTATCACACAGTAATTAAGATCTGTGACATCGAAGTTGGCCAAGTTTTAGCTTGCATGTTTACATTTTTTTGTTAACTAAATGTTGGGTCCACACTCCAATAAGCGAACCTGAGTTATAATGAAGGCATTGTGATGGAGTTCCACAATATTTCATTTAGATTTTTCTTTATATTCAGAGAACTAAGCAGGTTCCCATGTTTAACCCAAACCCACGAGAAAATGAAGCCTAATCCAGATGTTGCTTTTTACTGACCTCAAAGTTTGATGCACTCCATGATGCTCCTCATATTAACATCTAGTTATATTTGTCTGAACATTAAACTGTTACAATTTAGGAATGTCCCAGCTGGAAAAGACCGTCCAGCCAAAGTAAGAGGGAAATCCTACCCTGGAAAGCTGTGACGTTGAGTTCTGTTCTGCTGGGTATTCATTCTGGATCCTGCTGGATCCTGGAGTCCTGTGGCTAAGTGGTCAGAGCACTCGCCTTGCAAGCGAGACACCTGAGTTCAATTCCAGGCAGAGGGCGAAACCTTGGGCAAGTTTCCTTATTCCACACAGAGCCTAATAATAATCCCTCTAAAACAAAACAATAATAAATTAGTCATTTTTCAATCCACGACTGTTTGTGGGACGCTGCTGTGCGCAATTGGCTGCCGCGTTTCGCCCACAAATATACGGTCAATTCACTTTACAGAATATTCTGTGAAGCGCTTTGAGACTTCTAGAAGACGTGAAAAGCGCTGTATCAAATGCAAGGATTATTATTATATCAAA
This sequence comes from Callorhinchus milii, assembly GCF_018977255.1. Lineage (NCBI taxonomy): Eukaryota > Metazoa > Chordata > Chondrichthyes > Chimaeriformes > Callorhinchidae > Callorhinchus > Callorhinchus milii. The sequence continues at coordinate 1,304,624 of NW_024704749.1, read as the reverse complement.
CCAAGCTGTGTGTTACTCTACAGTTCTCAGTATTTGTCACTTACCGTTTTTTTTGTAGGTGGAGATGTTTGGGTGAGAGCTTACTGGCCACGTACAGAGACTTAACCTGTGAGCTTCCTCGCCCCAGCCTCGGCAAGAGGATAGATCTATCCATGTATAGAGATCTTTCCCAACAGCTGATATCTTCACCAACAGCCACTCCGGTCAGTGTTATCCAGCCGAACCCCACCACCTCCAGTCCTACAGCAGCAGTGACCACAACGCCAATAGCAGCATCAGCATCAACTGTGCTTGTATCAGCAAATCCTCCCAGTGCAGCAGATTTGGTAGCATCTCAAGGTTAGTTCACGTACACCTAAGTCTGTAATGAAATGGGGGTGGGATACAGGAAATCACTCACACAACGACTGTCTATTCAGTACGTTTCCTGAGCTCATAATGAAGGCTTATATTTTCAACTCTGTCTTTGTATTGAAAAGTTTAGATGGATACTGCTCAGTGACGCAATGTATTGGATTGGTGAGATATGGAGTTGCATCTGGTGATCCTCTTGATATCAGTGTCGCTATGGGAAGAAAACCCTTGTACAAGGAGCGAAGGGCAGAAAACTTCAGTTGCCTCTGAGCTGCATTTGTCTGATATTGTGATTATATATTTCTTCTCAAGTTGATTTTTTTTCCTGATCAACTCGCTTTCCAAACAAATGTATTTCAAATGTAAGTTGATGTTGAGGCTTACTCTTAGGTTAGATGCTATATCAGATGTACAGCGAAGGCTTGTTTTCAGATATGTAACTATATAAATAGTACTGTCACCGTTCTTTGCATCTCCTCATCTGATTTCTTAATAACAAAGAAATGTTCTGATTAAAGCAGACGCTTCGATTGTAGACAAGACTAAGAAAGGTGCCAAGAGGAAGCGAATAGCTGATGAAGCAGGAGAGCCAGCAAAGCGACGTTCAGCTCGAGTCAGGAACACCAAGTGTAAAAAAGAAGAAAAGATCGATTTTCAAGAACTTTTAGTCAAATTTTTACCTTCAAGGTACAATAAATCTTTTGTTCAAATTAAAAAAAAAAAAGCTTTTCATTCGGGAAGGACAAGTTTGCAGGGATATGGGGGAGAGTGGGGGAGTGGGGTTGATCAGCACTATGGGGAGACAGTGGGGGAGTGGGGTTGATCAGGGCTATGTGGAGAGAGCAGGGGGAAGGGGGTTGATCAGGGCTATGGAGAGAGAGCGGGGAGTGGAGTTGATCAGGGCTATGGGGAGAGAGTGGGGGAGTGGGGTTGATCAGGGCTATGGGGAGAGAGTGGGGGAGTGGGGTTGATCAGGGCTATGGGGAGAGAGCGGAGGAGTGGGGTTGATCAGGGCTATGGGGAGAGAACGGGGGAGTGGGGTTGATCAGGGCTATGGGGAGAGAGCGGGGGAGTGGGGTTGATCGGGGCTATGGGGAGAGAACGGGGGAGTGGGGTTGATTTGGAAGCTCTTTTCAAAGAGCCGACACAGACACGATGGGCCGAATGGCCTCTTTTTGTGCTGTGTAATTCTATGATTCTATGTAGATACAAAATGTGTAAGCATGTCCCAGTGGAGATAGAGGTACAAGAACAACAACTTGCATTTATATAGCGCCCTTCACGCGTGGTAGCGTCCCCGCCCACCGAGCCAGGGGGAGAGGGAGTGGGGAGGTGACCGTAAGCACGATCAAAAAGGAAGGTCTTTAGGCTGGATTTGAAAGTGGTGAGGGAGGGGAAGGATTGAGGGAGAGACTTCCAGAATTTAGGGACGTAATGGCTGAAGGCATGGCCACGGATGGTGGAGCGGAGGGGACGAAGGACAAACAGGAACCCGAGCGGAGGCGGTGGAGTGGGGAGTAAGCAGATCGGATAGGTAGGGAGGTCGAGGGCACGAAAGGATTTGAAAGCGATCGAGAGGATCTTGAAATCGATAATAAAAATATTCCTTAGATTTGTATAGCCCTTTCACATCAGGAGATGTCTCAAAGCATTTCACAGGATTCACTGTAAAGTTAAATGACTGTATTTGAACCCACAGCCTTCTGACTTGGAGACAAGAATGTAATCAATTTGAGCCAGAACGACACATTGATAATGGAACCTTAGAACTTTACAGCCCATCGTGTCTGCGATGGTTCTTCTAAAGAGCTATTAATTCTGTCCCATTTACCTGCCTTTTCCCCATTACCAAGTTCCTCCTATTTAGATATCTATCAAGTTTTCTCTTGGAAGGTGATCTGATGTCTGCCTCGACCACTGCTCCTCAGAAGGTGTTTCACATTCTAACAACTCCGTAAAATAAAAAAAAGTGATAATTTAACATGAACCAGGGAGCAGGAGAATCATTTAGATATTTTCTTCAGAAGTTGCTTTTTTATCCTGCCCTCGCAGTTATTGCCAAGTCCTGCATGAGCTCTAACTTCCTTCAGTTGAATGTCCACAAGATCAAGGATCAGCTGTTTGACTCCTGTCAGCGCCTTCTTATCAAACACAGACTGTATCAACCTGCACAGATGCTCACTCCACCTTATTTGAGTCTTTGCGGAACCCAAGTGTCTAGTTTGGCCCACATCTTCCAAGCCGTGTATTCTGTGCTCTCACTTGCTCAGCTTTCCCACACCTTTGCATTGTTACCTGCCCCCAATACTTTCTCCCTCATCTCCCAGAGGATTGAATACAAGATCCTCATCCTCGCATTTAAATTCCCTGTGGCCTCACCCCACCCTACCTCAGCAACCTACCAACCTTGCTTTGCTGCTTCCTCCACTCAGTGATCGCTGACCTGCTTCATCTCCCCTGCCCGATCCATCGGTCAGCAAGTTTTCAGGTTTTCTGCTCCCGCTCTCTGGACCTGCATCCCAGACTCCCTCTGTGTCTCTCCATCTTTAAAACCTGCCTTAAGACTTGTCTCTTTGGTACTTTTCAAAAAGGGAAGGGAGTTCCTCTCTCCCAGTGTCCTGACCAACAATCCCCCAGAATAAAATTGGTAATTTGTTTCATGTCTGTTTGTGAGACACTGCTGTGTGCAATTGGGCTGCTGGGATCGCCTACAAATACACAGTCACTCTGCTTCACAGTAAATCCTTGCGATGTCCTCTCAACAACAAACAACTTACATTTGTGTAGTGCCTTTTACTTCCAGAGGATGTCCTCTCAACGTGAAATATGTTATTCTAAATGCAAGGATTATTATTATTATCATCCTGTTTTAGATCACCTTTCCCCTGTTCCCTTCAGCTCTCTTGCTTGGTTTGCCCAGCCTGCTATGTGAAGTGATTTGAGATATGCTGCTGACAGAAACATTGCTATATAAATGTATATTGTTTTGCCTTCCTTCACCTCCATTGTGCATATCAAAGGGGTCAAGTTGTGAAATTTACTGTTTTTTTCAAATGTTGGTAATTTTCACGTTAGCTTGTTACTCAGTGCCAGGGTCAGCCTGGCTATTTGGGTATTGGCTGTTGCTGTTTTGCTCAATGGAGAACTGGTTTGCTTTCCAACCACAGTACTGGGGATATTTTGAGATTGTGCTGGAATCATTTAGGAGCTTCAAAGTTAGCTATTGAAAAAAAATAGATGTAGGCAGAGTACAAAATAATCCAAGACATCCAATGTCTTAAGAAATTGCCTCCTTTGTTCAAGTTGCACAGTCCTCAAACAGTGTACATCTTGTGAAGGAAAATGATCATGTACATTTAAAATGGTGTAGCTACAAAAGCTTCTTGTTTTGAAGAAAATATGGCATGAAACTGATTTCTGAGACACCTTATTTATATAACCATATTCACAGTAATTCGCCTCACAAGCAAGAGGACCCGGGTTCGATTCCCGTCGGGACAGGTCAGGGCAACCTAGCAGTAGCAGTAAGTTACCGAGCAGTAAATAGGAACCTGCTTGTTAGTTGATTGGCGAATCACTTTTCCCGGAGTAATAATCCCTTCAAAATAAGAATAATTTGGTTATCCAATCTGTGGGACGCTGCTGTGCGCAATTGGCTGCTGCGTTTCACCCACAAAATATACAGTCAATTCACTTTACAGTGTATTCTGTGAAGCGCTTTGAGACGTCTCGAAGATGTAATAAGACGCGATATCAAATGCAAGGATTATTATTATTATTATTATTATGTAGCTATTACAGTCGATGTGACCTCTTGAACTCCCGTTCTCACTAGGCTGAAAAAGGCGGATCTAGAAGAAGATGATGAACCATTTGGCAACTATGATGTTCAGACAGAGTTGAAAAAGGAAAGTCATCAGCTGATGGGTCCTTATCGAATGCAATTTGATTCCACAGCTTTCATAGACTTGGGTAGGTCATCAGAGCAGGATTGTTTCAAGATCAGTCCCGGATTTTTGTTTGTTTTTGTGGTGTATAGTGGTGTATTGCACTTTGATGACGTTGGTATCTGCTCTCCTTGGATCTTGATCTCATGGTCTGGAAAGCAGCAGTTACTATATATGGCTACCCAGCTACTCAAAACATTGTAAATAAAATTATTTTTAAATTGTCTCTCATGGAGTGTCCTATATCATGTACGTAGGAGCATTGTATGCCTAAGACTGGGTGGAAAACCTTCTGTTCTTTGACCTACATCCTCCACAAACCAGATGCCTGAATCAATTTGGGAAACAACAAGGCAAACAACAAGGCCTCGGGCTGAATTTTCCTTTATTGGAACGCAATGTCTTTTTCCCTCCTATGTAGTGAATAAAGGTGTCAGCATGGGTCATTGGCAGTTCATATATTCTGAGCAAGAAAACTGCTCTGTGTATTCGTTCAGTCTGGAGTTGTGCTTACTTATATATCTTCTGAGTTTAATGGCAATAGTTCGGGGGTGAGGGGTGGCTGGGTGGGTTCGGGAGCCGAATGGGAAGAATAGCAACTCCCAGTGACTAGCTTGTTCTTCCAGCTGCTGCCATCATCAGCAGTGCCTGGACCCCCCAGTCCAGACATTCAACCACACAACGTCCACACAGGAGATCCCATTTGCCTTTCCCCAGCTTCCACAAGAAAGATCATCACGAGGTGATCTAACATTATACCTCTGACAAGGGCATGTTTGAACCCTCACCAGGGGGATGAGCAGAACAACTCAGCATTGCACCACCCACTGCCCGTACACGGCTACCCATTAAGCAGCGATTCTAATCAGCTGGAGATATGGAGCTCCAGCAGAAAATGGTTATCAAAGAATCATAGAATTATACAGCATAGAAGGAGGCCATTCGGCCCATTGTGTCTGTGTCGGCTCTTTGAAAAGCCTTCCAATTCAATCCCACTCCCCCGCTCTCTCCCCATAGCCCTGATCAACCCCACTCTCTCCCCATAGCCCTGATCAACCCCACTCTCTCTCCCATAGCCCTGATCAACCCCACTCCCCCGCTCTCTCCCCATAGCCCTGCAAACTTGTCCTCCCCAAATAATTATCTTTCTGTGTACCAGTGAAGGGAGCAAGTCAGGAATTTATGAATGTGTCTTCAGTGCTCCAGGGACTTCAGCCAGGTAGCTCATTTAGTAGCAGAATGAGTTGGAAAGCCCAGAAATGGCAGTTTGAGATCTGGAAGACCAAACCCTCTTGATGTTGATTTGCTGTTTCACTCTTATTTCCCACAGTAAGAACCTAGACATTGCTTATTTATTTTTTATTTAGGGAGACAAAGACAATCATATATAATTCCCTCGGAGAAATCATTTTGAAACCCCAGTTCAGAGTTCCCCCATTGTAGCAATACTCAAGATAAGAATAGGCCATTTCTGTTCATCTGCCTGGTTCCATTTAAGTAACTTTGCTCTGTGACTCTTCTACCTCAGTCCATATATAAGAACATAAGAATTTGTTGGTGAAAAAAGACCAAGCTTCTTCTAGACCCCTCCCACCATCCTGGCAGTCTCTTGTCGTGTCCCAAACTATATACTGTATCCCCAGATATTATTTTCCAGCAGAAATCTATCAAATTTGTTCTTAAAACAAACAACATTTTCTGTTTCCACCGTCTGTTTCCCTAGGGAGCCTGTTCCATAAGTTTACTACTCGCTCACTGGAGTAGTGTTTCCGCAGATTTGTTCTGAATTTACCCCCCTTCCCCCCCAACCCCACTTATTCTGCCTGGGAGTTCCTGTGAGTTGTTTCAATAATAATAATAATCCTTGGATTTGATACAGTGCCTTATCACGTCTTTGAGATGTCTCAAAGCGCTTCACAGAATAGACTGTAAAGTGAATGGACTGTATATTTTGTGGGTGAAATGTGGCAGCCAATTGCGCACAGCAGCGTCCCACAAACAGTTGTGGATTGAGCGATCAAATTATTATTTTTTGAAGAAATCCTTACCAATCCCAAATTGACGGACGAGTAAATTGCAGCGACAATTCAATTCAGTACCATTTGTTTGATTTATTTCAGTATTTTCACATGGCCCTGACTGCCCATACTGCCCTCTTTGGATCTAGACCTTTGTATTCAGGCAGGGAAATCAGAAGGTGATTTGTAAATTTCTTAACTGGAAAGCACAATTAGTATTTTCCCCCCTCTCAACTGCCCATGTAATAATGTAAAGTATGACATTTTTACAGGACACTTGGAGGTCAATCGAAGAATGAAAATCAGTACTAAAGAGAGGTGTATCTAACCATCATTATTGTGTCTGTTGTAACCGATTGCTTTTATTTTTTTATTCAGAAAAACAAGATGTTCATAAATTTCTGTGTAACAATCTGAAGAACGGTGGAATACTGGATCTGATGTTGAAATATCTGAAGATACTCGGTCAGAAGTTCCTGTCGAAATGGCCATCAGGACTGACTGACGTCGTTCTGACAATCTACAATAGCTGGAGGAAACACTGCAGCAGCCTTCCAAACCCCATCCTGAGAGAGTGCAGTAACCAGCACATCAAGGTACTGGGTCATTAAACCTAAATGGCTTGGATAATTGTGCAGAGCCATCCGCTTCTCTCCGTTTGTGTTCTGTAGAACGTGTTTTTCTCTGCAAAATGAAGTGAGTTGTGGCCTTTTTCATTAGTCTTCTGCTGTTGTCCACCAAGACAAAAGCGTGGATTTGTTTAATGATAGTGGCCAAAGCCAGATCTAAACCTGTCTGCACACAAACTCATCAGTCATTGACCAAGTGTGAGGTTCCTTGTCAGACGTTGGACAGATATCCAGTGTTCAGTGTTAGCTTACAATACACTAGTGATCATCCCGTGCTTGCTATCGGGATATGTTCACATTTGTAATTCGAAATCCCGGAGTATCAATTTATCTTATATTTGGGGATTGTAGTTTAATAGGATCTCTTTGACATGATCCTGTCAATCTTCTGGCTGACTCTCTGGAATTCCATGCTGGAGTCCATTCCTCCCTCACTCACTCCCTCACCCCTCACTCCCTCACTTGCTCCCCATGTTCAAAGCCCACCTCAAGTCATGCATATTTGATGGTGTTTTGGGTTATATTCCCCTTGCCAGCTTGCTTTGCCCCTTCCCCGGCAGCAAAATTGAGCACATTGAGACATCCTCCCGATGTGAGAGGTGCCATAACAATGTAAATGTTATTGTGTTGTATTATATTATTTTGTGGTCTTCACAAAACGTTATCCCCCATCTTGCAAAATAGACCGCTGCAAGAGAGAAACGTGAGTCTAAATGTAGAATTACAGTATTTAGACAAATAATAATCCTTGCTTTTGATATAGTGCCTTATCACGTCGCTGAGACATCTCAAAGTAATTCACACAATACACTGTAAAGTGTAGTGACAGTGCATTTTGTGGCCGAAACGCAGCTGCTGATTGCGCACAACAGTGTCCCACAAACAGTCGTGGATTGAGTGACCGCATTATTCTGTTCTACCAGAGTGTTTAATTTGGATCATTGTAGCAAGCTGCATTATCGTTCCTTATTTTGGCAGGATATGATGTTGATGTGTCTTTTGTGTATGGAACTTCAACTTGATCAGTGGCTTCTGACAAAATCTAAAAGTACCACAGGTATGAAGCGCTTATTTATCACATTGATGGCATTTCATTGGCATGTGGAATCATAATAATCCTTGCATTTGATATAGTGCCTTATCACGTCAACAAGACGTCTCAAAGCACTTCTCGGGATATTCTGTAAAGCGGATTGACTGTGTATTTTGTGGGTGAAATGCGGCAGCCAATTGCGCACAGCAGCTTCCCCCAAACAGCTATGAAACGTGTAAAAATTATGTGCAGCAAAGTAGAGAATGCTTTGGTTTGTTTGAAAATAAGTTGTACTGAATTGCTCAGTTGGATAGAAAAGAGAATCATATAACATTACAGCACAGAAGGTCATTCAGCCCATCGTGCCTGTGCCGACTTTTTGGAAGAGCTACCCAATCAGTCGCACTCCCCTGCTCTTTCCCTAAATCCTTGCAAATTTTTCCTTTTCAAGTACCTATCCGATTCCCTTTTGAAAGTTGTTATCAATGTTGCCTTTTATAAGTGGTTCCTTACAATAAGGCCACCGGGTGATGATGGTTCATAGAAACCATGTTCCTGACATCTGTATATGACTTTGATACTTGCTTTTTCAGTTTCTCCCAGAAAATGTACCTCCAGCACCACAGCTGCACAACTAGGGCCAGATTTTCCCGGAAACCATTATTTGGGTGATCTGATTCAGTTGGCCTTCACCTCCTCTCAGAGGGACCTGTTTGAGAGCGACTGGCTAGTGTTTGTTGTTCGGGTGTACTGGCTGAAGGCCCGATTCATGGCACTGCAGGTATGTACATAGGCTTAGCAACAACAACAACAAAATTACATTTGTATAACGCCTTTCACGTCGGGAGCACATCCCAAGGCGCTGGACAGTCAGAGTTTCAGATCCGAGCTCGGGTCGGGGAGGGTGGAGGGCTGGGGGGGAAGCAGGGAGATCAAAAGCATGGTCGAAGAGGAGGGTCTTGAAGTGGTTCTTGAAGGTGGCAAGCGAGGGAGCGAGATGGACGGACTGCGGCATGGAATTCCAGAGGGTGGTGGCAGAGTGGGAGAATGCCCGCCCGCCAATAGTGGGACGAACAAGGCGGGGGACGTGAAGCAGGCCGGAACCCGCTGAGCGGAGGGAGCGAGCAGGTTGGTGGGGGTTAGGAGGTCACAGAGGTCGGGGGGAGCAAGTCCATGGAGGGCTTTGAAGGTGAGGACCAGATCTTGAATTGTATTCTCTGTGTGATAGGAAGCCAGGGGAGGAGGGGGGTGATAGGGTCGAGCAGACTAATGCAGAGAGGACACGGGCTGCCTCCCAACCAATTACCAACCCACATCACAAGGTTACCTCCGACTCCATGCACTTCCATTTTTGTTAATAATCTTTTGTGGAGAACCTTACCAAATGTCTTCTGAAAGTCCATATAAATGACATCGACAGACATTCTCTTATCCACCATTTTAGTGACTTCCTAATTAAGAACACATTGGCAATCTGACTGAGAGAAGCCACAATGATGGATGCTGCCCTAGATGCTGTGCCTGTCCTCGGAGTGCTTGATGCCAACACCGGCATATTTCATCTTGACACAAAACAATCAAGCGCTTTGAGACATCTTGAAGTCGTGATCAGGCGCTTTATCAAATACAAGGATTGTTATAATTCACAAAAAAATTAAGATTCAGTTGCATTTAATCATTTGAGTTACAATCCTTGCATTTGATATAGGGCCTTATCCTGTCTTCGAGACGTCTCAAAGTGCTTCACAGAATATACTATAAAGTAAATTGACCGTATATTTGTGGACGAAACACGGCAGCCAATGGCACACAGCAGCAAACAGTTGTGGTTTGAGTAACCAATTTTTTTTTTATATAACATTGTATGTTTTTTTAAACAAAAATTACGTCAGCTCTATCGATAGCATTGATAACAAAGCTTAGCTGGTAGCAATCTAGCCTCTGAGTCAGAAGGATGTGGGCTCGAGCCGTTGGTTGGGACGCTGAGCTCCTGGTCGAGCAGGGTCTCCAACCGCTCGATTGCCGCGAGGCGGTCTTGTGCACACTCAATAAAAGAGTGATATTTACTGCAGTTTAAACATTAATAGTTTATATTTTTGTTTTGAGATGAGTGACAAACTTTGCTTTCGACTGGACTCAATAACAATGCGGTTCTGTCGCTCTATTCCTCTTGTCTTTTTGATCGTGAACAAGAGAGAAACTTAATGGCGATCGACTGGGTTGGAGACCTCTGATCTAGACGTAGTCTGCAGTGCTTGAAGAGCGTTGCATTGCTGGAAATGCCGTCCTTCAGATTAAACCCGTCCTGTCTGTCAAGCGCTCTGTGACATGACCACACGTGAACTTGTTGCTGCAAACAATCCCCCACAGAAACGTAGAAATCTATAATGCAGAAGGGCATTCTCAACAATAACAACAACAACTTGGATATAAATAGTGCCCTCCACGCCGGATGGCGTCTCAGAGCGCTTCACAGTAACGGATCCCGGGACCGAGCCAGGGGGAGGGGGAGGAAGGTGACCAAAGGCGCAAGAGCAAGGGCATCAATTAAATCTCACCGCCCTCTTATCCCCTCACCCATACAAGTCCCTCTCTTTCATATGCCCGACATGAAAGACGCAGTGTAAATGTCATTTGTTGTTGTTGGAATCTTTTGCAGCTGTTTGACTTTTATCCCATTAGCTAAAGGTCAAATTAAACCAGATTGTGTTGCAATTTATCTGACATGTATTCCTCCAGCCTTCGCCGAGATTTATATTTCCGTCTGCAGTAAAACTTGCTTAAGTCTTATCTTTATAAATAGTATAATCACCTAAATCATACATTCACCTGAGTCCCATTCAGTTTCTTATCAAAGCCACTTAAGTTTCTTTGCACGTATTAATCACCTTCTAACTCGTAACGCACTCCCTTATCCGCCATTATTCCCGCACTTACTGGTTGCATTGAATTGTGGAAAATGCAGTCTTGACCCATCACCGCATGCGCACTTTACTGGCTGCAGTGACAATCTATCGCATGCACAATTACCAGCTGCATTAAATTAAGCATGCACAGTGTATTGTTGATTAAATCAGATTTCCTACGACTTATACAGTTTGCCAGCGCCTTGGGATGTCCTTCCGACGTGAAAGGGAGTGTCTAAATGTAATTTGTTGTTGTGTTTCGTGCAACTCTGTGAATGTCGTATTACAGGTTATGGTCCCGTTCGATACGACTTGCGTGAGTTTTACTGAGGTTTGTTTGTGTGACAGGGTGACATGGAGCAGGCGGTGGAGAGCTACGATATCTGCACCAGTTTGTTTTGCAGCTCTGTTGGAGTGAGGGCGGGCAGCAGGAGCTGTGATGGCTTCACAGTCAGATTGCCAAACCTGTACGTGGACTCTGCCATATCAGTGGATGAGGTACAGATATTTACTTCTCTCATTGTGCAAACCTAGGTTAGAAATAAAAGGCAAAAGGCTGATACTGCAGAGGCTGGAAATCTGAAATAAAAACAGAAGTCACTGGGAACACTCAGCAGCTCAGGCAGCATCTATGGAGAGAGGAAAGTGAGTTAACGTTTCAGGTCGATGACCTTTGGTTACTTTCCTCTGTCCATAGATGCTGCCTGACCTGCTGAGTGTTCCCAACCACTTCTGTTTTTATTTGTTGAAAAAAAATAATACTGTTCCACATATTGCTCAAATAGATTTTTCTCCTACTCGATCTCCCTGAGTTTCCTGCTGCCCTTGAAGGGCAGGCATTCAACCTGTTTTCTGGCCACTGCACAGGACCAGATTAACATTATGGCAGAGGCAATGTTATTGTCCTGTAGCTCAGTGGTTAGAGCACTCACCTAGCAAGAGAGAGATCTGGGTTCAATTCCTGGCAGGGCAAAACCTTGGGCAAGTTTCCTTACTCCACACCCCTGATAATAATCCCTCAAGAGAAAGAAATAATAATAATTTGGTCACTTCAATCCACGACTGTTTGTGGGACACTGCTGTGCGCAATTGGCTGCCTTGTTTCGCCCACAAAATATACAGTTAATTCACTTCACAGTATATTCTGTGAAGCTCTTTGAGATGCCTCGTAGATGTGATAAGGCACTACATCAAATGCAAGGATTATTATTATTATTGTTGAGCCAAATGCTGGGAGGTACTACAAGAATTTACATTTATATCTTGCATTTCATATTGAACGATGTCTAAAAGCACTTCACACAGATGGCTGGGGAGGGAGCTGAGGAGTTTGTGTGTTGAGGGGGGGTAAGATCATTGAAAGCACAGTCGAAAACATAGGCCTTCAGGCAGGTTTCAAAAGTGGGGATGACCCAAGGTGGTGAGGTACAGGGACTTTGGGATGGAGCTCCAGTCTCAAGTGACATAATGGTCGGGAGAGGACAGGCTGGAGAAGTAGGACTTTTTCCATTAGAGCAGAGAAGGTGACGTGGGGACCTGATAGAGGTCTTCAATAATAATAATAATAATCCTTGCATTCGATATAGCGCTTTTCACATCGGGAGTACGTCCCAAAGCGCTTCACAGAACACACTGTAAAGTGAATTGACTGTATATTTGTGGGCGAACGCGGCAGCCAATTGCGCACAGCAATGTCCCACAAACAGTTGTGGATTGAAAATGACCAATTTATTATTGGTTTTGGTTTTGGAGGGATTATTATTAGGCTCTGTGTGGAGTAAGGAAACTTGCCCAAGGCTTCGCCCTCTGCCTGGAATTGAACTCAGGTCTCTCACTTGCAAAGCGAGTGCTCTAACCACTGAGCTACAGGACTCCACAGGACTTCAAAATCATGAAAGGTTTCGACAGGCGAGATAAGGAAAAGCTGTTTCCGCTGGTAGGTGTGTCTGTGACCCGTGGTCACAGTCTTAAGATATCTACCAAAAGAAGCAGAGGGGAGGTTAGAAGAAATGTTTTCACTCAGCGAGTTGTTCGAATTTGTAATGATCTGCCTGAAAGGGCAGTGAAGTCCGATTCGATAACAGCTTTTAAGAGAGAACTGGATAGGTGTCGGGGGAAGAAGGGTTTGTGGGGTTATGGGGAGAAAGCTGGTGATTGGGGTTAGTGAAAGTGACACTCTGTCAAAGAGCCGCACAGACTCGATGGGCCGAATGGCCTCCTTCTGTGCCGTAACATTCTATGAATCTATGAATCTATGAGAGACAGCAGGTGGGATGAATTGGCTGGGGAACATGAAGCTGTTAGTTGGGGAACACTTCATGTAACTGTGTGGGGCAGGAGGAGAAACCATTGGAAGAGACAAAGGGAAATTGCTAGGATAGGCAGAAGTGAAACCAGGAAACAACAGAATCATGGACGTGTAGCAGGGAGGAGAGCCGATGGGAGTGGTCGACTGTATCGAACGTGGCAGAGGTTGAGGAGAACGAGAGATCCCTGGTCGCAGATGCAGAGAATATTGTTGGTGACCTTAACCAAAGCAATCTAGGAGCTGCGGATGGGGTGGAAACTGGATTGAAGGAGCGGCTATTTTTCCCAGGGACATAACATGATGGTGGCAGGTTTGATGGGGTAGGGATGGGGGGGAGGAGAGGAAGGTAAAGGAAATAAAGAAGTAGTCAAGGTGGCTTTATCAGGTGGCTTTGGTAGAGATAGAGAGTAAAAGTAATTATTACCTACTAAAAATATTATTAGACTGCTTGCCTTTTGCATGAGAATAAGTCACTATTATTCTGATTTGTCAATCCATCCATTTCAATTGAGAAAACTGGGGTAAAACTTGGAGAAAAGCCTTTTTTAATAAAGTAAGGAATGTCCATTAACTCCCAGCAGGTGTCAGCATCCCTCTCCAGGTACGTTTCTCTCAGGGTCCCAACACTGTCATTCTGTTTGAAGCAATTGGAGTCCTGTTGCTCAGTGATTAGAGCACTCACCTCGCAAGCGAGAGGACCCAGGTTCAATTCCCGGGCAGGGTGAAACATTGGGCAAGTTTTCTTACTCCACACGCCTCGATTCACTTTACAGCATAGCCTGTGAAGCGCTTTGAGACGTCTCAAAGACGTGATAAGGCGCTGTTATCAAATGCAAGGATCGTATTATTATTATAAGTGCTTGTATTTTATAACTTTTGGACTTTACGTCAGGGCCTTATTTTGCTTATTAGCCCTTAACAGTGGTCACCTGTTGAGAAGGTTGAAATTCATGCTCTTCCTGAGCAAAAAAAAATCCTTGCATTTGATATAGTGCCTTATTAGGTCTTCGAGACGTCTCAAAGCGCTTCACAGAATATGCTGTAAAGTGAATTGACTGAATATTTTGTGGAAAATTTGTTTTTTATAGGATCTTCATAATATTTAGTTCAGCTTTCAGACTTGAAACTTTTTTCTCTGTCTTGCTTCAGCATCTGCACCTTGGGACGTTCTCCTGACGCGAAAGGTGCAACACAAATGTAATTTGTTCTTGTTGTTGTTGCTGCTGTAATGGTGCTTGGCTGTTTTCTCTGTAGATTGATAAAAAGCTGAAGTCCCTGGAGCGTTGTCAGTCGCTGGAGGAAGTTCAGCGCCTGTACGAGATGGGAGAATATGAGCACGTTGTGAAGCTGCTGAGACCTACCCTGAGCCTCGGTGCCATTGGGAGAACAAAACCCTTGGAATTTGTTACCTCCATCCCTGAGCGGCCTGCTCAGCTCCTCCTCTTACAGGTCTGTATGCTTAACCATAAAAACTGCACTATTTTATATATTAAAAAAAGGTGTAAGCAGCAGTCATGGGAACATTAGGCTATAAAAACAATCACTGTAGATGTATCTTGTGATTTTGTAGATTGTCTATTGTCTATTAGCACAATTATATAAGGGAAGTGTGGTGGCATCTGGGTGACATGAAGGTGACCTCCTCATTCTTGATTGTTGAGTTTATTGGGTCTATTTTTTGAAGCTCGTCTGAAAATTGTGGACATTTTTCTTAGTATAACTTGTTTTAAATACGGGTTCTAAAGACTGATGCAGGTCAATGTGTAATTGGATAGACTTGTTATTGGTGGTTTCCTTTGCTCAGCCACTTTATCCTCAGGCATATGCTTCAATTTTTCTTCATGTCTGCTGGGGCCTACAGTTATCCCAACTGCATAGTCAATGTATAAAATAAATAAATAAATATATATATACACACAGATATATCTTACTCCCTCCCTCCAAGGACCCCCAGCTTATATTTCCCTTTTTATCTCCAAGGACTCTCTAATGAAACTGAGAGATTACAGGCAGTGTCTGGAGTGTTCAGAAGTTGCACTAAACGAAGCCATTCAGCAAATGAACGTGATGTCATCTTCCTCCAAGGAAGAGTGGGTCTCAACAGTGACCCAGCTGTTGACGGGGATTGATTATTCCCTCTCTGAGTATAACAGTATCTTGAAGGAGCACGCTATCACTCCATCTCTCGTGCGGTTCACTAACAACCTGATCCAGGTAAAAGGGGAAACAACTCGCAATGGTCCCTCAAAATATTGAATATATCAGATTTTTTAATATAATTCCAATCTGTTTGCAGGTAGTAATCCACTCGAGTTGCTAAATTTCAATATTTTCTACTTTTAAGGATGAGGGACTTTTCAGAAAATATTTTAGTAATATAATAATAATAATACTCGCATTTGATATTGAGTCTTATCACATCGTTGAGATGTCTCAAAGCCTTTCCGGGGTTCACTGTAAAGTCGTGTGACTGAGTATTTTGAGTCAGTGCAGCAGCCAATTTGCATACAACAGTATTCCACAAATGGCCAAGGAGTGAATGACCAATTTTATTTGGGGTGATTGTAGGTCAGGACACCGGGAGAAACTCCCTTCTTTTTTTCAAATAGTGCAGTGGGATCTTTAAAGTCCATCTGAAAGGCAGACAGGATCTCGGTTTAACGTCTCGTCTAAAGGACGTGTGTCTCTGACAGTGCGGCACACCCCATCACTGTGCTGGAGTGTCAGCTTAGACTATATGGGTTCCAACATGTGGCTTGAACCCACAAACTTCTGAGGTGAGAGTGCTCCAAACTAAACCAGGCAAAAGGAGGCTCTAGGTTTACCCACTTCTGCTTTCCTTTTTTTACCTCCCTGATGGAGATATTTTCTAAAAATGCAGTCACCCAATCTACGACTGTTTATGGGTCACTGCTGTGCGTTTCACCCTGTTAACCATGTATCTGCTTGCTAATGTAGATCATTGACTGTACCATGGGGCTTCCAGATGATCCCAAAGATCAAAGTGTGCCTTCAGTGCTGCCCTGGATCATCTTGTACAGAATCATAAAACACGAGGAGGAACAGTTTGATACACTCCGCCGCCAGCAGCGTCAGAGCAGCCCAGATGCAGGTCAGTGCTACTTTGCTTGAGGATAAAACATGTAGTGTTGTGCTTTGTAGCGTGTTGGTAATTTTATTCCGACGTGAAAGGCGCTATACAAATGTAATTTGTTTCACCCATTATTATTATTATTATTAATAATATTATTTTATTCTGCAATGTTTAACATAAGGTTACATTTCTAGAGAGGTGAATATGTCTTACAATGGCTCTATTCTACAGAGTCTGAAACTCCTATGTTACCGTCCTCGCTGATGTTGCTGAACACAGCACATGAATACCTGGGTCGACGGTCCTGGTGCTGTAATTCTGAGGGTGCTCTGCTCAAGTTCTATGTGAGTATCTCAGTAAAGCAGTCCCTATTATGTACCCAAACTGTTTTTTTTATACCCGTTTTACTGGAGTGATGTCCTATTATGCTCCTTACGTGTGAAGTGCTTTGAGGCTCCTCCTGACACAAAAGCCACAATATAAATGTGAATTGTTGTTGTTTCATCTGCTATATGATTAAACAACTGAGTCCTGTAGCTCAGTGGTCAGAGCACTCGCCTCACAAGCGAGAGGACCTGGGTTCGATTCCCAGCAGAGCGAAATGTTGGGCAAGTTTGCTTAACTCCATACACCTCTGTTTACTTAGCAGTAAGTAGGAACCTGGTTGATAATCCCCAATTGGTGGATTGCTTTTCTGGGTGGTAATAATTCCTTCAAAAAAAAAAGAAAAAAATAGTTACTCAATCCACGACTGTTTGTGGGACGCTGCTGTGCGCAGTTGGCTGCCGCATATTGGCCACAAAATACAGTCACTACACTTTACAGTATATTCTGTGAAGTGCTTTGAGACGTCTCAACGACGTGATAAGGTGCTGTACCAAATGCAAGGATTGTTATTATTTATTATTATAAATTGTCGTTGGCTATTTTGGCAGGTGCGAGTGCTTCAGAAGGAGTTGTCGGCTTCCAGAGCTGAAGACGCCCATCCATTTAAAGAGGAGCTGGAGACAGCCCTTGAGCAGTGTTTTTACTGTCTGTACGCATATCCCAGTAAGAAGAGCAAAGCTCGTTACCTGGAGGAACATTCTGCTCAGCAGGTATCGGATTTATGCCCACATTATCCCCTCTCTCTTACAGAATGCTCAATACAATACACAGTTACATTTACACAGCGCCCTTCACGGCGGGAGGACGTCCCAAGATGCCAGACAGTCAGGGATTTGGATCTGAGCTGGGGAGAGTGGTGGTGGTGGGGGGAATCAGGGAGGGGGGAAGGGTAGAAGAGTGGCCCAGTATTTAGTATTCCTTAGATTTGCGTTCATTCGTAAAGAATCCTCTTAAGAAATACACAAATTAGACCCCGACACACTCTGAACGGCCTATATATAACTGAAGCTGTTTCCCTATGTATGTGTGTGTGTGTGGGGATGTGTGTGTGTATGTATGTATGTATGTATGTAAACTGCAGGTGGAATTGATTTGGAACGACGCCGAATTCATGTTCGATTACTTCAAACCCAAGAACCACCCGGAGTTCGACAGTTACAAGACGAGCACAGTATCCGCGGATCTGGCCAACCTCCTGAAGAAGATTGCGATGATTGTTCCTCAGCCGGGCAAGCCGCCTCTTACAATAGAGAACGTCACAGCTTACATCGAAGGCTCCGGCAACACGGTAATCGTTCAACGCAGGCGCAAAGGGTTGAGCGGAAAAGTCTGTAACAATGATCTTGATAACCAAGTGAAGGGAGTTATTTCATAAAGTTGGGAAGAGGGGAAGCCGCTTGAGGCTGACACATCAGGGCGGCCATTTTGTCCGGCTTAAGTGATGTCCGAGGGCAATCGAAGTTCTCTTAACTCTTTGAATGAATAGGTTTTGTTCTGATGTTTCTCTTGTTGGTCTGCAGGTTCCGGTTCTCCCCGAAGGAACAGATTCTGGGCTTCTGGTTAACGAGTTGTATTATCTCTTGGCCGACTATCATTTCAAGAACAAAGAACAGGCAAAAGCTATCAAATTCTACATGCATGACATATGTGTTTGTCCGGCCAGGTACAATCTGCTAATTATATTGGTTTAAAATTCCTCGAGTCCTGTATCTTAGTGGTTAGAGCACTCGCCTCGTAAGTGAGAGGACCTAGGTTTGATTCCCGGGCAAGGAGAAACAATGGACAAGTTTCCTGACACCACACCCCTCTGTTTACCCAGCAGTAAGTAAGAACACGGTTGTTAGTCGATTGGTGGATTGCTTTTCTGGGGGTAATAATTCCTTTTTAAAAAAAACATAATAATTTGGTCACTCAACCTATGACTGTTTGTGGGACGCTGCTGTGTGCAATTGGCTGGCGCTTTTCGCCCACAAAATATACAGCAAATTTACAGTATATTCTGTGAAGCGCTTTGAGACGTCTCGAAGAAGTGATAAGGAGCTATATCAAAAGGAAGAATTATTATTCAAATTAAAATCTGGATTTGAATCAAGTGTAGATTATATTGTAGAATATATAGAAAGAAGAATTACGTTAGTTTCTTCAACACTGTCGTATAGGCTGAGCTGCTCTTACAGCTTCAAATGCAGACTAAGATACCATGTTAGTGCAACATAATATAGGGGATAAATTCTGCTGTGAAAAATCTTGTACAGTAGATTATAGCCTGAAATGTGCTGCCACAGAAGGCCCCAGATGCAGAATTGATTGGGATCTTTAAAACAGTGATGGATATTTCGGAAGTTAGGGCATTTAAACGATGGAGGAAAAGTTGGGAGAAAGTACAAAGGATCTGACATGATCTAATAAAACAGCAGAACAATCTTGACGGCTGGATAACCACCTCCTGTTGCTGTGTAAAATGTATGTTTTATTCTGCAGACGACTTTACCTAAAACGTCAAACTTCTGTGTTCTGTAGATTTGATTCCTGGGCGGGTATGGCATTGGCTAGAGCCAGTCGTATCCAGGATAAGCTGAATTCAAATGAGTTAAAGAGCGATGGTCCCGTTTGGAAGCATTCAGTGGGGGTGTTGAATTGCTTTAAACGAGCACTGGCGATAGACAGTTCTAATCTCTCATTGTGGATTGAATATGGCTCCATGTCCTATGCACTGCACTCTTTTGCCTCTCGTCAGCTGAAACAGTGGAAAATGGAATTGCCAACAGAAGTTGTACAGCAGGTAAGAACTTAAAGATATTTGTAAATGCCAGTAAAACTAATATGGTAACTCAATACAATATAAAACAATATAAAATTTACATTTATATATTTATACGTTTATATAGCACCTTTCAGGTTGGGAGGATGAATTGTTACGTAATCTACAGTTCATTACTGGTGTTTGCCAGCCCTCCTATGATGGTATGTGGTTTAGAAATTCCGATGAAAAATGGAGTATAGTAGATATTTTGTGTTGAATTTCCTTCTTCTTAGTCTGTCTCATTTATGTACTTCCCTGTGCTCACTTCCCCCAACCATCAGATCAACTCCCTCAAACACCCACTTGACCTGGTCATCAGAAGTCTTGTCATGTTGTACAGTGGTTTTGGTAGTGGATATCCTGCTTGTTGGGTGGGGGTGGGTGTTGGGGGGAGTAGGAAACGGAGTGCTACTTGCAGCTGAACTGGCTCCAAGGTGACATGTTTGGCAATGGAATGCCAGAATTGAGCCATCCCTTTGTGGGGGGTCTCAGTAGTCTCCCCCTGGACCAAGCGAGTTCAGAGTATTCCAGGGCACAGCTGATGACCCAGGAAGCCGGCTCATTGGTAGGACTTCAAGGGAAAGACCACAATTACTGGGGTCAGAGTCCACAGTCACAGGGATTCTTCCCACTCAGCTCCTGTTAAACCTGAAAACCAAAGCACTAATGGGTAAGGGTGGTCCTAGCTGGACAAACAGCGGGAAAGCTTTCCAGTCAGTGCTTTCAATGGCAAGTTATGTGGTTTATCCAGTTAGACTCCAGCAGTTACCCTAATGCACTCTGAGTTCTTTGTTTGATCTTGTCGACTTTAGTCTAATACTCTTTGGAATTAGATAAGAAGGATGTGTCTTATCAGGGAGAGATGTGCATTTCGTTCCAATAAACAGGAATTTCCACGTGTAGGTGGGTGCATGAAACTCTGTTTGGATACTCTTAAGCATGGTGATAGTTTCTGTAAGTGTTAGACACCCGGCTGATCAAAAAAGAAAATGGATTTTGAAAGCGGGGAGAATGGAGGTGGAGGGATTTTAGAAGAGAGTTGCTCTTCACTTCACAGCAGTTGGAGATAGTAGTGTGGTTTGGCAACCAAGACTGCAAGAGAAAAAAATCTATTTTTGAAATCGCATGTGATGAAGAAAAAAAACCTAGTGATAAACCTTAGGCAAGTTTCCTTACTCCACACGCTTCTGTTTCCCTAGCAGTAAGTAGGAACCTGGTTGCTTTTCGGGGATAATAATCCCTCCAAAAAAATTAATAATTTGGTCACTCTATCCACAACTGTTTGTGAGACATTTCTTGCCCAATTGGCTGCCGGGTTTCACTCACAAAATACAGTCAATTCACTTTACAATATATTCTGTGAAGCGCTTTGAGACGTCTCAATGACTGGATAAGATGCTATATCAAATGCAAGGATTATTATATTGTGCTGCAAATCAACAACAAATTACACTTGTAAAGTGCCTTTCATGTTGGAAAGAAATCAGTATGTTCTGTCTGAAGCACACTCTTTTAGAGTATACATTTGAACCATTTAGCAAGATTATAATCACTGCCCCACTTGTTTAAAATTTTATTAAATGTTATGATAATAATCCTTGTATTCGATATTGAACCCTTCATATTAGGAGTTATATCAAAACTTTTCAAGATTTACTGTAAAGTGTAGTGACTGTATATTTGGAAATGAATACAGAAGCCAATTTGCACACAGTAATATCTTACAAACAGCCATGGAGCAAATTACCAATTTTCTCTGGTATTATTGATCGGGAGAAACTCCGTTCTCTTTTCAACTTGTGCCACGAGAGCTTTAAGGTTCACCTAAACAAGCAGATGAGACCTCGGTTTAATGTCTGTATCTGCAACAATGCAGCAGTGGCACCTCAGCAGGGCATTCGAGTGTCAGCCTAGTTTATGTGAGTTCCAAGTCCCAATGTGGGACTTCAATCCACAATGGTCTGACTTGGAAGTGAAAGTGCAACCCACTGAGCTAGGCTGACACAGGCTGTTGTTCTGTTGTGAGTTTCATTGTACCTGTTGTGCACTGCAGATGGCAGAGAGGAGAGACAGCATGCTGGAGACAGCCAAGCAGTGCTTCTTGTCAGCGGCACACTGTGAAGGAGATGGCGATGAGGAGGAATGGCTCATCCATTACATGTTGGGCAAAATAGCAGAAAAGCAGAAACAGCCTCCGAAGGAATACTTGCAGCATTACAAGAAGGTCAGGGTTCAGGCCAGTGCCTCAGACTCTTTTGTACTATTTCACTCTCTGTCCTCCCAACATCCTGTTGAAATGGAACCGGATCTTGGATCGACGTGGGGAAAGCAATATAGGTTGCTGAGCTATGTGCTTCCCACACTCCTGCACACGTAAAAACCATGGTGACTTGTCAATCACCATTAGAACCATAGATAGTTATAGTACAGAGTGCAGCCTTTCGGCGCATCATGTCTGTGCTGGCTCTCTCAAGAGCGATCCTTTCAGCCCCATTTACCTGCCTTTTCCCCACACCCCTCCAGTTGACTCTTTTTAAGATACTTGTTTAGTCCCCCCTTGAAAGCTAATATGGATTGTTCCAGGCATTGAATATACTAACTACTCTGTGCATGAAACAAATTCTCCTCACCTACCAATTTGCAAGTTTACTATCCTTTATTGATGCCATCCGGGCACTGATCATTGGAAATATTTTTTCCCTATTGACGCTTATCAAACCCCCTTGTAATTTTAAAGACCTTTATCAGGACAACCCTCAACCTTTGTTTCAGTGGAAAAAGTCACTTTTTCCAGTTCACTTTTCCCGTGCTGCTCGTCTTATGATCCACTTTAATTGATATCTTAGCCCTTTGTTGTTGGAAAGATTTGTGGTTTTCCCTTATCCCTTAAAGCTTCCCTAACTCTTGTATACCTCTCTCTTGAAACCAACAATGCACTGCACCATCTTAAGGCATTCCACCTCCCATTAACCATTGTGTGTGGAAAAAAAACTCTCCATTTGCTCTTCTTGTGACTATCTTCTACCGATGTCACCTAATCACGGATTCTCCTACCAGTGGAAATAGCTTCTCACCATTCACCTTGTTACGCCCCTCATCATTTTATACACCTCTATCAGGTGCCCTCTCAACCTTCTCTGCTAGAAAATAATATTTGGGGATACAGTATATAGTTTGGGACACAACATGTCAAGTGACTGCCAGGATGGTGCAAGATGAACTAGATGGACCTTGCAATTCTTATGTTCACCGCTCCAGTAAAAACAGGCCCATTCTATCATTCTTGTAAGTTCCTATGTACCCCCTCCCAAGGCCTTAACATCCTTCCTGAAGCGAGGTGCCCGGTACTGAATGCAGCTGTAGCCTAACCAATAACTATACACCTAACCAATGGTTTGTAGTCTTACGTTACCTATATTTGTTTTGTCCAGGGAGCACACAACTTACATGAGGATGCTGCTCACTACCCTCGGAAGATCCATTATCACAACCCTCCAGACCTTGCTATGGAGGCTCTCGAGGTACAGAGACAAATGTTTACCTTAGCTTTAAGGATTGAATGTCTTGGATAGTTTTAATTAATAGCTTTGTCCATTATTCACATTAGGACTCTGAATCATCTCAGATTCAAATGTTTTAGGCATGAACAAAAAGGCAAGTGGAAGGAACAATAGAACTGTGTAGTTATTGAGTCCAATTGAAAACAAAGTATTTCATGTATCTCAAATTAATGGATTAAAAGTCGTTTAACCAATTTTTAAAAATTATTTTAGTCCATATGTCTTGTATGTAGAATAAAACAATCGATAAGATTTGTTACCAAGATGTTGAAATGCGAGGGAAATTCTTAAGTGGTTTATAGTCATCAAATGTAATAATAATAATAATAATACTTGCATTTGATATAGTGCTTTTCACATCTTCTCAACGTCTCAAAGCACTTCACAGAATAATAATAATAATAATAATAATCCTTGCATTTGATATAGCGCTTTTCACGTCGGGAGGACGTCCCAAAGCGCTTCACAGAATAGACTGTAAAGTGAATTGACCGTAGCTTCCATTTTACCTTTTAAATTCAAGTCTTAAATTTCCGCAGCTGTGAACACTCTCCCAAGCTCCATATAAACCTCTTTGTTTCAAAGTAGGAGTAGTGAATGTTACTGAAATTCTATGGAAACATGGACATTCTTAATCCTGTGTTTTGACAAATGAATTGTCATTATCCAGTTGAGTTTTTAAAAATTTAAAGTAGGGCTAAGTTTATGAAACACCATTTCTTCCAATTTTTCCTGCATGGATTGATCTATTTAGAACAACGAGTTGATCACCACCAGATGGCTCTCTCGGCATGATCAAAAAGACAAGACGAACAATAGAACTATTGAGGCCAATTGAAAAATAAGTATTTCCATGCATCTCAAAATAAAAATATAAACTTTATTGTTTAAACTGAGGTAAATATCACTCATTCCTCTTGTTTTTATTGAGGTTGTGCGAGAGGACACCTAGCTGCCATCAACTGGTTGGAGATAGACCCCTGATTTAGAAGCTCCACGGATTTTTCAAAGAAAATGCTGAATTAGAACTTGAATTAATGCAAACTTCATAGCAATTGGGAGACTTTTGAACATATAGGAAGATGACTGTTGAATCTTTTTAAGAACATAGTCAAAAAATACTGGTGTAAAAAAAAATGCATAATTTTAAAGTTGGTTTACATATTTTGCAGCATATTTCACATATTTGGGTTTATAGCAAATTTCTAAATCCTATCTTACGCAGCTAAATGCAATTGAATGATAAGTTATGGATGTGGATGGGTATTTAATGGGCAGGTTATGATTTATTTTCAAACTGTTATGCTGTTAAATATTCAGGTCTACTTCAGACTTCATGCTTCCATCCTCAAACTACTGGAGAAGAAGGAAGTCGTCATAGACTGCGAGATGTTATTCAGTTACATAAAGCAGGCAGCGCACGGACCCTTTGCCAGAGGAGAAGAAAAGAACTTCCTGAAGGTCAATGAGAGGTAAACAGCAGACAGGTTGATATGGGGTCAGCAGATCACAGAAGTAGGGAGGGGCAAGGCCGTGGAGGGCTTTGTAGGCGAGGATGAGGATTTTGAATTCTATCCTCTGGGGGATGATGGGGAGTCAGCGGAGCCGGGTGAGGGTGGGGGTGATAGGGTCACGGAGCTTGGAGCAGGAGAGGACATGAGCTGCAGAGTTCTGGATGTTCTGCAGCTTGTGGAGAGAAGAGGTGGAGTAGGCGTAGTAATAATGTAATAAATGCATGGATGAGTGTTTCGATGGCCTGAGGGGAGAGGCAGTGGCAGAGCCGGGCGATGTTGCGGGTCCTGGCACGGATGTGGGGTAGAAAGGACAGTTGAGGGTCAAACAAGACGCCAAGGTTCCAGACTGGCTTAGCAAGCTGGAGTGTGCAACCATGGGTGGTGATGCTGTCAGCGCCTGAGGTGAGGAGGCGCTGACAGGAGCCAATCAGAAGCATCTTGTTGATGTTCAACTGTAGAAAGTTAGCTCTCATCCAGGACTTGATATCTGACAGACATTCTGTCAGGGCAGCAGTGGGTCCTGGAGTCAAGGATGGAGGCAGAGAGGTAGAGTTGGGTGTCATCCGCATACATGTGGAAGTTGACCCCATGTCTGCGGATGAAGAGGGAACATGTTGAAGAGGAGGGGACCAAGGACAGGGCCCTGAGAAACACTGCACGAGATGGTGCGGGGGCTGAAGGAGAAGCCGTTTGTGGAGACGAAGTGAAGCCGCTGATTTCTTGGTATCTTTGCTGAAATTGCCCTTTACAACTAAACTTCATTAGTTAATCCAATAAATTCTCTAGAATTTCCACGTGTAGGTAGGATACATGGAACTCTGTTTGGTTTGGATGCTCTTAAGCATGGTAATGGGTTTCTGAGTGTGCCAGGTACCTACGTGACCCAAAAAAAATCCATTGACATTGATAGCAGTCAAGTGATCAGATGAATTAATCACCCACTTGCACACGCAGGTTTATTTGTTAACCCAAAAACGGGGAAAGGCAAAAGAAGTAGATAAACTTCTTTAAAATAATAATAATACAGATTGAAATATGTAAACACTTGGAAAGGCAGAGATTTTGGAGCCCTTTAGCTCAGTGGTTAGAGCACCTGCCTCGCAAGCGAGAAATCTGGGTTCGATTCTAAGCAGGGTGAAACTGGGCAAGTTTCCTTACACCACACGCCTGATAATTATCCCTCAAAAAAACAATAATAAATTGGTCACTTCAATCCATGACTCTTTGTGGGACATTGCTGTGCGCAATTGGCTGCTACATTTCGCCCACAAATATACAGTCAATTCACTTTACATTATATTCTGTGAAGTGATTTGAGACGTCTCGAAGACGTGATAAGGTACTGTATCAAATGCATTATTATTAATCTGGGATAGTAGTATGGAATTGTAAAGGGCAGGTCCAGCTTGATTAAATTAATTGGATTTATTTCACAGCAGTGGGCAAATTTGGTATTTCTTGACATTTTTGTTTCTACTTGATTTTAAGAGTTATATAGGTATATATTCAATATAGAAATATAATATTAACAACGTTAAGCCTGGCACACACTCACCTCTGAGTCAGAAGTTGTAGATTCTAGCCCCACATTGGGATTTGAAAGGTGACAATCCAGTGCAGCGCTGGGGGAGTGTTGCATTGTTTGGATGAGATGTTAAACCGAGGCCTCATCTGCCTGTTCAGACAGAGAGTTCCTCTCTCCCAGTGTGCTGACAAGCAATCCCCAAATACCACTGGTCACTCACTTCATGGTGTTTATGGGACAATGCTGTGTGCAAATTGCCTGACCCATTTCATCCACAAAATACTGTCTACAGCCAACCCACTTTACTGGATATTCTGTGAAGAGCTTTGAGACTTCTCGATGCAAGGATTATTATCATCATTATTATTATCATCAAGGGATATGGGGAAAGAGCTGGAAAATACAATTTGTTAAAAAGAGGAGATTTAGAAAAACGGGCAGCAGTGGCATGAACACGCTGGGCTGAACGACTCCTGTGGAGAAAATTCCCATGTTTTTATTTTGAGTGTTGTCTTTGTGTGGTGCACATAACAGCTGTTCAGGAACATGAATAGGACAAAGTGTATGTAGGGGGAATAAGCCTCTTTTCTCCCAGCCCTGGTCATGTTTTTATTGAAGGGAATATTTGTTCGACAAATGGAAATACCATCTGGTAATTTCAAATATTGCTGATACTTTCTATTCCCAGAGTGACTTTTCCACAGATTGACAGGATTCTAACTCAATTCCTTATTTAGAAATTCTTCTACTGATTGTCATAAATTATACCAACAAAATTACAATGTGTGGGGTATACATTACTCATAGCCACAGAGCTGGGATGTCCTCCTGACGTGAAAGGCGCTCTTCAAATGTAATTTGTTTTTGTTGTTGTTAACAAGAGCTGAGTGGGAGGGAGATTGATGGTGGCTGAAGGCACAGTCAAAGTCGGTCTTCAAGCAGGATTTTGAAAGTAGAGATGGAAGGGCGATTTTAGGGATCTTTAGAGCAGGGTAAAGTGGCTGAACACTCCCCCGCCAATGGTGGGATGGAGCAGGTGGTCAGTGTGAAATAGGCCATCGGTGTCGCACCTGAGGGAGTGTCCAGGGAAATAAGGTTGCAGGAAATCACAGATAGAGGGTGTTGCAAGGACATGGAGGCATTTGAAGGTAGAACGAGAGTCTTAATTTGCTGGCGAAAGAAGACTGAGGTCCATCCTGGCAGTCCCTTGACACGTTGTGTCACAAACTGTATACTGTATCCCCGAGATATTATTTTCTAACTTGTAAAGTTGATCCACTGGGGGGAATAAGGAGCCAGTGGAGCTGGGCAAAGATGGGTGAGATGTAGGGCTAGTGGAGTGATAGGTTGCAAAGTAGCTTTTAATGTGTATGGATTCATTCATCAACTTTCTTTGTAATATTTTAATGTTTTGTAGCACTTTGTACTTTGGTAAGTAGCATTTCAGTTTCAAGCATTAAAATGTATTTCTTGGGGAATTCATGAAATGAAAAGCCCCACAAAGTGAGGAAGCACAAGAGGGACATCTAGTGGTAACGATCCTGCAGCTTCTGTTTACCTTGCTGCCAATTCAACGTTCTATGAGTTTATTTGCTACATCTACGCAAGACAGTAAACTAACCCAGAAAAGTGAAGACTTATTCTACTTGATGTTCTTCTGCTCTGTGTTGTAAGCTTAAAATGTTTGAATGAGAATCTTTACCGGAAGTCATGGCTTCTAGGGACTGAAAGCGTTATCTTACTGTTTTCTCTTCTCTCTTCCCCCACCCCACTCTGCCTTTAGGGAAAAGTCCTGTACAAATGATGATGACTCACACTCTTCTGTTGGAACCCAGCAAGGTCAAGGAAACCTTACCTCAGGTCCAGGTCTGACATCCCCACCTTACACAGCCACTCCGATTGACCACGATTACGCCAAACGTAAAATCCCCCGTCAGCAGGCCTCAATTGATGGTATTGTTCTTGTTCTAGATAACGGCAAAGCTGGGAAATAATGGTTAAATAATTGGGGCAATTATAGGTGGTGAATAGTGTTAATTGCACAATACTGGGCTGTGGTCTAGGAAAATGGGCAATATGGCTGCTATCTTGCTTAAACAATGATGGGTATCACAATCGGACTCTTTTTCTGCTCTTGGCTTGGGTTGCTGCTGCTAGCTTTTCTGTATAAATTGCAAACTGACCAGTATCGAATTTTTGTGTCGTAGGCCGTTGTTGTGAAATCAATGCATGTGATGGTCATCAATTAGATCTCTCCATCTCAAATCTCAAATAAGAGATTTTAGCAATAGTCATCATTGTTGGAAAATGTTTGGAAGTGGAAAGTGGTTTTGTGGCAGTAATAATACAGCCAGCATTCAGTTTGTTACAGCACAGAATGCAAAAGTTGCTATCCGGACAGACCATTTGCCCTTGGTTTGTGACGTTCTGCTTTTCCATCTGGTCTTGTGAGTTTTTATATCTAGGCATTTACCCAGAAGCTTTCAGTTGGAATCTGCTGAGTTTGAAGATGGTCAGCACCATCTTCATACACTTGAAACTCAGCAGATTCCAACTGAAAGCTTCTGGGTAAATGCCTAGATATCAAAACTCACAAGACTAGGTGGAAAAGCAGAAAGTCACAATCTTAAATCAACCAACAACCTCTTTACCCGGGTTCTCATTGGCTGCTAATCCTGTAGTTCAGTGGTTAGAGCACTCGCCTCACAAGCAAGAGGACCTGGGTTTGATTCCCGGTCAGGGCGAATCGTTGGGCAAGTTTCCTTACTCCACACACCTCTGTTTACCAGCAGTAAGTAGGAACCTGGGTGTTAGTCGATTGGCAGATCACTTTTCTGGGGGTAATAATTCCTTAAAAAAATTAATAAATTAGTCACTCAATCCACGACTATTTGTGGGACACTGCTGTGCGCAATTGGCTACTGTGTTTTGCTCACAAAATATACAGTCAATTCACTTTACAGTATATTCTGTGAAGTGCTTTGAGATGTTTCGAAGACGTGATAAGACGCTATATCAAATGCAAGGATTATTATCTTAACTGTTGTGATTTTCACCCTGCTCTTACTAGCTTTTGCTTATCAGTTTCCTTTGTGAAAATATTCATTTAGTATTTATGCCATTTCATTATTTGCTGTGAGCTTCTCCCCTTGTCCCCTTAATGGTCTTAGCCCTTCTTTGACTTTTCTTACATTGCCAACATGCCTATAGAACACCTTGCTGTTTCATTTTATATTTTTGGCTATATTCTCCTCATGGTTCCTCTTTGCCTTCCTAATCTCCTCTAAATAGCTATATTCCCTCCTGTATTCCTCACCGTTATCTAATCTTTAATTTTCAAATCTTTTTTACCTTAGCTGCAGTTTGTCATCCATGGCGTCCCATTACTAATTAATTTTCCCTTCTTAATTAAATATATTTTTCCTGCACCTCAATTTGTTTGTGCTTAAAAATCTTCCATTGTTCCTCAACGTATTTGTTTGCGAGTTTTCCCCTGCAGTCTACCGTGGCTAGTTCATTCCTCATACAATTCTAATTAGCTTTTTTCCAATTCCTGGTCCTCGTATTGTCTGTCTCCTTTTCTACAATTGTTTTGAACCTTATATTGTTGGCAGTGCTCCCGAGGTGCTCCCCCATGTTCAAATTCCTGACCTGCTCTGACTCATTGCCCATAACCCGGTTGATCTCTTCTTTTGGGAGGTTTTACGTATTGGGACAGAAAACAGTCCTGCCCACATCGCACTCTCCACCCTCTCCTTACCTACTTCTCCCTCTCTGCCAATCTCTCTGGGGACGAATGATATTTGTGCTCAGTTTGTGCTCAGCTCCCTTATCTAACTTCATTTTCTTCTATTTTTCCACTGTTGATTGGCTGTCATAGGAGTGTGGTTACTCCTTTTTCATCCTTTATCTCTCACCAGGTGGATTTTATCTCTACCCTAAATTATTTATATCTCTTCCTTCTTTTAGAGTCTCTGACCAATACTCCTACCTCACCTCCCCCTTTTCCCTCTATCCTTTCTAAATATATTGTATCTTGCAGTATTTAATTGCCAATCATGTGCAGTTATAACCATGTTTCTGTTAATGTTCCTCCTGTGAAGCAGAATTCACCAAGTGTTGGATTGTTCACCCACCAATGGGGAATGAATGTGAGTTGACTTAGTTTGTGGTGACAGGTCAGTTATACCCGGCTGGTGATGTGTTGTTGTCAGTAGACAATCCCTCACTTTTGACTCCCACCTTCCAGTTAGTTCCCAATGCTCTGTGTGTAACAGTACAGGCAGTGCAACAGACTCCCACCTTTCACTGTTTCCTTGTTATTTTCCACTAGTATCTCCTCCCCGAGTATTCCCAATTCTGCTCACCTCTCCTCTGCCAATTATTACATTAAGGTTATTTTGATTTCTGCAAGGCCCTATTTTCTCACTCCCTCCCCCACCCCCGTATCAAATCAGGCTCACTCCCCCTCCCTACTCTGCCACCTTAGTTTAACCCATCCACAGCAGCCCTGGTTATTTTTCCAGGAAGGATTCTGGTGCCATTCTTACAAGGACGTCATGGATTTCTTAATAACCAATAATCAACATAATCAGTTGCTTGGCTTCCTGTACCACCCTCCACTCCTGTCCTCAAGCGCCTCTACCCTTCACACCTTTGATTCTGTCTTCCCCTCATCCCTCTTATTTTCCCCACATGAAATCTTCTGCCTTGACCCCATTCCCCCACATCTCCCAGACCACCTTATTAGTGATATCACCATATTGCTGATTCTCACAACCTGCTCCCTTGATCCTATTCTCACACCACTCCAGTCCAGCTAGCCCTAGCTTCTTGCTGACCTTCCCCGCCCCCCCATCACTCTTGAAAATAAAAAAATAATGCTTACATTTGATACAGTGCTTTATCAGGTCTTCGAGATGTCTCAAAGCGCTTCACAGAATATACTATAAAGTGAATTGACTGCATACTTTGTGGGCAAAACTTTTTTGGTCAGTGTCATCGACCTCTGTTTTTTCTCCAGCACTGTATCCCGCCTTTGCAAAATTGCAGTTATTACGCTCCACAGGACCCCTCTGCCTCATCATCCTACCTCTGCATTTTGAGATGTTTTCCCAGTGTGAGAATGCTATATAATTGCAAATGGTTGATATTGAATTACAATCCATACCTGATCCATGAGCTCTGCCGCATAGAGCTTGGAGCAGCCAAACTATAATAGAATCTACTTTAGTAATTCACTCTCCTCCACTTACAGCCCTCGGCTGGGTCTGATCTCAGTAACCATGATATAAGTGAAGCATTTAAAAAAAGCCAATTTCCAGGTCATTGCTGATACACTCTTCCTGAATGCAACGCCAAACAAATGTGCAATGCTAATGGTGCTTCCCTCCCACCCCTCCCCCCAGCTCGGGTCCGTAACTCTGTCTGTCCAGCGCCTTGGGAAATCCTCCCGACGTGAAAGGCGCTATACAAATGTAATTTTGTTGTTGTTGTTGCTATGCCTTTATGAAGTGATGTCAGCGGCACTTGCAACACGCAGGAAGTGATGCCGGCCATAGTGCCTGTCAGGAAGGTGATGTCAGCGGTGCACTTGAGACCTTAAAATGGAACGTTTGTGAAGCGTGAGAAACAGAAGCTGCGTGCACCATAAATATATTGTAACTAAAAACATCTCTCTCTCTTCCCTACCTCCCCTTCTTTTTCTTTGCTCCCCCCACACTCCCATTGTCAAGTCTCCTCTTCCCCAAAGAGTGTCAGCCATTCTCTCCCCAAAGAGCCTCGATCTCCCAAAGTAACTATGGCAGAGAGGAGCCAGGAAATCATCTGGTGTTGATTTGAGCTGGTTCTGCTGCTTCGGACTCGGACACTCTTCGTAGACTCAGGTCTACTCTGCTCCTGGGACTCGGGAATGCATCGCTAAATATTTTATTTCAGACATATTCTTGTTCTGGTTCTGATTAATTGATGCCGCCAGCTACATAAAGCAAAATGCCAGAGTCTAATTATATTGCAACTGTGAGGGAATGTACTCATCCAGTGCAACCAGGAACATTTCTCAACACAATCAATTGTGAGTGTGAAATAATGCCCTAGAAGCCGTAAATGGATGGGTTGGGGGGGTGGGGTAGTGGGGTCCTTTTTCCTTGTTCCTGGCGTCTCCTTGGCATTGAGCTGATTCTAAGGTGACGTGCTTGACAATGGATTGTCGATGAAATCAACGCTCTGTTGCAATCCAGTTCATGAGCCCCAAGGCAATGCTGATGACAACAACAACAAATTACATTTGTATAGCGCCTTTCACGTCGGGAGGACGTCCGGCAAGCCTGGCTCAATGGCAGGCCTTTTTCCCATTCAGCCCCTGTTATTCCTGCAGACCAAAGCCCTAATGAGTGTTCCAAGCTGGCTAAGGAGCAGGGAGCTTGCAATAACAAGCTATGCAGTTTTGGCTGTTAAACTCCAGCAGTATACCAATGTGCCCTGGGGCACCTAAGCCTTGGTTCTTGCCAATTTGTGAAGCGCTTTGGGATGTCCTCCCGACGTGAAAAGCGCTATATCAAATGCAAGGATTATTATTATTATTAATTTGCATTTAGTCTTCTGGAATTAGATAAGTGGGGTATGGGCTTTTGGTGAGAGAGTGCACCAGGCATTTTAGACAGAGAAGTTTCTGTGATTGGGTTGCTTGGCAATGGGGAACTCTCAATCTGAGATAGTTCCTGGGTTGGCGTTTGGTTTCTGCATTTATCAGACACCTGCTGATCAATAAAAAAAATAGTGAATGCAATTTATTTTATGGTCTTTGAACGTTGCAAGGTAGATGCTTGAGCTGTAGGAATATATCTTAAGGAAGAAAAGGTGGAGAAATTGGTTTATTGTACAGAGCTCCAGGTACTAGCAAAATGGCAAACCAGCTTCGTCAAGCTGAAGGGCCCACTCCTGTGTCTGTATCATTTGTATAGTGCTGTGAATCTTTACTATGGATGGATTCTTTTGTTTCGACTGCCATAGCACAACTTATTTCTAAGTGATGCCAGATCCTGAGTCCCAGCCTCATCTTGCTCTGTAGCAGAGAGACGTCTGACAAGCCTGTAAATACTTCAGCTCCCACCTCAGGGAGACAATTGAACAAGATTGCTGTCCCACCACCTTCTCTCCTCATCAGCAGCACATTCCATGTTAACTCCTATTTCTAAGGAAAAGGGAAGCCGTGTCTTGAATTGGTCAGAAACTGGTGTCTTACTGGACACATACAATACAAAATTACAATTACACCTTTCACCTCGGGAGGACATACCAAGGCCCTGACATAGGATAAAGCTTAATCTCACACAGTCTTATCAAGTTGATTCAGTAACTGTCAGATCTGACCCAGAGCAGGCAATCGTGGTCAGCAATGACTGGTATTGAATTGACTGCCACAGTCACTACGGATGTCCTGAACAGGATAGTCGTCAAGAACATCAGTTTGCTTAGGTTTACATCTCTGAAAATAGTTGTTTTAGTGTAGTTCATAGCAACACTGAAAGATGTGCCAGCAGAACATGCAAGGGGTCATCAGGTTAGCAGCCAAGAGTAAGCCTGAAGTGGAGCAGGACCGATCTGTGCTCGAGATGGCAGCTGCCAGTCTTTGGCCCCACAGTGAGGTTTGCACTGTGCCATGATGCTACTGAGCACCTGGTACCTGGTGGCATCAGCCTGATGGACCTGTGGTTGCAAATGCCGTTATTTATGCAGCACCTTTTGATTTTCTTTTGTAAACTAAAAGTGGAAACTCACAGTGATTTAATTTCATTAAAAATTACTCTAGCATGACCATTTCTGCACTGATCCTCGCTCTACCTATATTCTTTAAATCCTCTATGTAGGACAACTGTGCAAATCCCAAGAGCTGGATAAATTGCATCTGAGAATCCTTAAGAAACTAAGGGAGGAAATTGCAGGAACTCTGGCACAAATCTTTCAGAAATCACTGGATATTGGAGAGGTGGCTGGGGACTAGAGAAAGGCAGATGTCACTCCTATCTTTAAAGAAGGTAGGAAAAGTGACCTAGGAAAGGATAGCTAATATGAGTTCATGAAGGGGAGATCCTGCCAAACTAATTTACTGGTTTTCTTTGACTGTGTGACAAAGGAGTTTGATTCCACTGGCTTCCCATCACACAGAGAATTCAGTTCAAGATCCTGGTCCTCACCTTCAAAGACCTCCCATGGCCTTGGCTCCCCACCACTTCTGCGACCTCCTAATCCCCTACCATCCTGCCCCCTATTCTCTGCTTGGCGGACTCCAGCCTGTTTCATGTCCCCCATCTCGCTCGCCCTACCTAACATTGGCGGGCGGGTCTTCTACCATTTTGCCCCCACCCTCTGGAACTCCATCCTGCAGTCCCTCCGCCTCGCCCCCTCCCTTGCCTCCTTCAAGACCCATCTCAAGACCCTCCTCTTCGACTGGGCTTTCAATCTCCCTGCTTCCCCCCTGTTCTCCACCCTCCCCGATCCCGACCCCCAGCTCGGGTCCGAAACACTGATTGTCCAGCGCCTTAGGACGTCCTCGCGACACGAAAGGCGCTATACACATGTAATTTTGTTGTTGTTGATGGTGATAAGGTTAAGGTAGTGGATGTTATTTATTTGGATTTCAGTAAGGCCTTTGATACAGTTCCTCTTGAGAGGCTGGTACTGAAAATAAAGAAAGCAGGAATCAATGGAAGTATTTTTTTCAGATAGGCTGACTGATAAAACCAAAAGGTGGTGGTACAGGGAATGTCATCAGGCTGGGAGAATGGAGTTCCACAGGAGTCTGTTTTGGGAGATCTTTTATTTAACATCTTCACAAATGACCTGTAGTTAGGAGTCACAAGCACAGTGGCAGACAAAGCTAATGAAGGTGGTAAACTGCAAAGTTGAACAGGACAGGTTACAGGAGGACTTGAACGTACTTGGGAATTGGGCAGGTCAAAGGAAGATGAAATTCAAAAATGTAGAGAAATGCAAAGTGGAGGCAAAAAATCTAGGAAGGGACTATTATTTAAATGGGAAGATGATAATTTGTACGGAAAATGAAAAGGACCCGGGGGTCCTGAGTGGCAATAAATTTAAGCTTTCGCAACAGTGCTCGGCAGCAGTGAGTAAGGAAACCCAGCTGCTGGGTTGTATTAAAAGGACAATATTGAGCCGAAATAGTGGGATAATCCTGCCACTGTATAAATCACTGGTGCGACCACACTTGGAATATTGTGTTCAATTCTGGTCACCCTAATATAAAGAGGATATTGCAGTGATGGAGGGACTGAACAACGAGGAACGATAAGGTAAACTGGGAATGTTCACACTGGAGAAGAAAAGGTTGAGGAGTGATATGATTACGGTCTTGAAGATTCTGAAGAGAATAGATAATGTAGACCATGAGAAGCTGTTTTATCTTGTACTGAACAGTAGAACCAGAGGACACAGCCTGTGATTGAAGGGGATAAATTCAGAACAAATCTGTGGAAATACGACTTCAGTGAGCAAGAAGTAAACTTATGGAACAGGCTCCCTAGGGAGGCGGCGGAAGCAAAAGATGTTGTACGTTCAAGAACAAATGAGATAGATTTTCAGCACAGAAGGAGGCCATTCGGCCCATCGTGTCTGTGTCGGCTCTTTGAAAAGACCTTCCAAATCAATCCCACTGCCCCGCTCTCTCCCCATAGCCCTGATCAATCCCACTCCCCCGCTCTCTCCCCATAGCCCTGATCAACCCCACTCCCCCGCTCTCTCCCCATAGCCCTGATCAACCCCACTCCCCGCTCTCTCCCCATAACCCTGATCAACCCCACTCCCCCGCTCTCTCTCCATAGCCCTGATGAACCCCACTCCCCCGCTCTCTCCCCATAGCCCTGATCAACCCCACTCCCCAGCTCTCTCCCCATAGCCCTGATCAACCCCACTCCCCCGCTCTCTCCCCATAGCCCTGATCAACCCCACTCCACCGCTCCCTCCCCATTGCCCTGCAAACTTGTTCTCCCCAAATAATTATCTACTTCTCTCTTAAAAGTTGTTATCGAATCGGCTTCCACCGGCCTTTCAGGCAATGCATTCCAGATCCCAACAACTCGGATTTCTGCTAGAAAATAATATCTGGGGAAATAGTATATAGTTTAGGACATGATGTGTCAAGCGCCTGCCAGGATGGTGGAAGGCGAACAAGATGAGCCTCAGTCTTCTTAACTAGCAAATTCTTAAGTTCTAAAAAAAAGTTGTGATTTCCCAATTGCCTAGTATCGTATCAATGCTGGAGGAACAGGAATACAAAAGATTTTTCCCATTTTTGTTGCGTCCTGTGAAATTACAACAAAGCTAGTTTCTTTTGGACAGTTGATTAAACATGGCAATTTTATCTTAAAGATTGCTTCATTTTCACTCAATGTGACTGCCTCTTAATGTTTTGATGAAAGCTTGTAAATTGTAAATTTTAGTCTGAATGAGATTTCGTTTTCAAATTTGCCTCTCTGCAGGGTAAAGAGTTGTGATGCTGTTTTGGGGTTCATCCTGTACCTGATCTTTGTGTCCTGTTGTCAAATCGATGCTTACAATGTGTGCCTAGGAATTCCACAGCAGCCATATTGCCCAGTTTGCCTATAACCTTCTCAGAATAATATGCCTATCAATCTTTGCCTGCTTGCACCTGACAAAACTTGCTTTAAATATAAGCCACATTATGCATGCTGAGCTCAAATGGAGATTGTCTGCAGAAAATGAATATCCCCTAATATTCCCTTTTTTTTAATTAAGATTTACCTAAAATGGGAAACCTGTGCCCTGTTAAATAACCAGGAATCCTGGGATCAGCACAGCAAAAGGTTAAAAATAGCAGAGTTTAAAACTTTCAAGACTAATGGATGTTTTCGACAGCCTCGTTCATTTGTTTTGTGAACTATTTTTGTTTGAACTGAAAGTACTGTACTGAGGCCCTTATGGGAAAACGTATTAAGAGAGTGCTGGACTCTGGCAAAACAGTGGATCTGAGCTAACGTATTCTTCCGAGGACTCTTCTTGGTTAATTTTAAGCATTTTCAGAGTCTTCTACTGTTCTCTCAGGTGATCTGTACATGGACTGTGCTCAGCCCTGGAGCAATGTTATCAATGTAAGTTGTTGTGTTGTTGTACATCTACAGGGTGACCAAAAAAGTCATGATACCATTACAATGTCTAATAAGTCTTAAAGAAATTATGATTTTTTTTAGATAATAGAGTAGTTATCACGACCTTTAAGTCACCCTGAAGATTCGGATCTCACAGACAGTCTGTGATCCAACAAGCCTTTATGTTAACCAGACTTGTGTGTACTCTACTCACCAGGTCTCATAATATGGATTTAACACCACAACAAGCAGAAGTGTCAAGTTTTATTGACATGAACTATAACCAAACACAAATATTAAACCACACCATATAATAGCCACTGTACTGCACAAGGTACTGTACTAAGATTTCTCACAAAAAGATTTAAATGGAAAGTGTTATGGTGCTTTCATTTGGAAACTTACAGAGATCTCTTCAAAGATGAAGTAATTTGTTCAACGTTCTAGATGTAAAAATGTTCAGTGTTGATTGCATTCGACTGGGTGGGAAACTACAGTTAGAATCATAGAATTATACAGCACCGAAGGAGGCCATTCGGCCCATTGTGTCCGTGTCGGCTTTTTGAAAGAGCTATCCAAAGTAATCCCACTCCCCTGCTCTATTCCCGGAGCCCTGCAAATTTGCCCTCCCCAAATATCTATCTACTTCTCTCTTAAAAGTTGTTATCGAATCAGTTTCCACCAGCCTTTCAGGCAATGGATTCCAGATCCGAAAAACTCGCTGTGAAAACATTTCTCATCTCCTCACTAGTTCTTTAACAACTATTTTAAATCTGTGTCCTCTGGTTACTGACCCACCCGCCAGTGGAAACAGTTTCTCCTTGTTTACCCTATTGAACCCCTGCATAATTTTGAACACCTCTATTAAATCTCCCCTTAACCTTCTCTCCTCTAAGGAGAATAATCCTCGCTTCTCTCGTCTCTCCTCATAACTGAAGTCCCTCATTCCTGGTACCATCCTGATCAATCTCCTTTGCATCCTCTCCAATGCCTTGACATCCTTCCCTAAGTGTGGGGCCCAGAACTGAACACAGTCTCTCGCTGAGGCCTAACCAGTGCCTGAGATGAGATTTATCACAGCTTCCTGACTTTTGTATTCTATGCTCATATTTATAAAGCCTGCTGTCCTGTATGCTTTTTTTTAATCAGCTTTATATACCTGTCCTATATGAACCCCCAGGTCTCTCTGTTCCTTCACCCCCTTTAAGATTGTACCATCAGCTGTTGCCTCTCCTCATTCTTCCTTCCAAATTGCATCACTTTGCATTACTCTGCTTTAAATTTCATCTGCCCTGTGTCTAC
This sequence comes from Callorhinchus milii, assembly GCF_018977255.1. Lineage (NCBI taxonomy): Eukaryota > Metazoa > Chordata > Chondrichthyes > Chimaeriformes > Callorhinchidae > Callorhinchus > Callorhinchus milii. The sequence continues at coordinate 1,266,121 of NW_024704749.1, read as the reverse complement.
CCATTTTCCAGTCAGTTTGTGTCCTCTTGCAGTCTGCTACTACCCTTAGTTTTTACTTAGGAGTTCATAGAATCATAGAAAATACAGCACAGAAGGAGCCATTTGTGCCTGTGTCGGCTCTTTAGAAGAGTTGATGGTGAGAGTCCTGTAAAAATTAAATGTCTGCTTGTTAGATGGTGCAGCTGCTGAGTTGAGCTATAGATGAGAGAGACAGAGTTTCAAAATCTATACGTCTGTGTAGAAAATGGGTTGTTGACTTGGGACTAGTTTTCTTGGCAGATGGAAGGAATTTCTTTGCAAGATTAATGAAACAAGTTGAACAGATTGGACCAGATCATTTTGTGTGTGAGCTAGAGTTTCTCAAAGTGCTACTCTGAAAAGCGTGTTTGTTTGAATAGGATAGAAACATGATCAGTGACAGGGTGTAGCCATTTCTGAGTTGACAGAATCTAACCAGTGCAATGGAGTTGTGTTCAGGCACCGGACTGTGAAACAGACAAACCTGCTTCTGATCTGACTGGCAGTTTTCCACAGAACAATTATCTTGTCAGACATCAAGTCCTGGATGAGAGCTAACTTTCTCCAGTTGAATGTCAACAAGCCTGAGGCTCTCCTGAGTGGTTCTCGTCAGCGCCTCCTCACCTCAGGCACTGACAGCATCACCAGCCATGGAGCTCACTCCAGCTTGCTGAGCCAGCCCGGAACCTTGGGGTCTTGTTTGACCTTCAACTGTCCTTTCAACCCCACATCCGTGCCATGACCTGCTCTGCCTTCACCCACCCTCCGCAACCTCTGCCACAGCCTCGCCTGGATGAGGGCCGTCGAGATCCTCATCCACACATTCATCACATCCAGGCTCGACACACTAACTCCCTGTTTGTCGGCCTTCCCAACCCGTTCCTCCACAAACTGCAGATCATTCATACCCATCCCAAATCCTCGCCCGGCTCCACTGGCTCCCCATCCCCCAGATGATAAGAGTTCAAAATCCTCATCCTCAAAGCCCTCCATAGCCTTGCTCCTCCCTTCCGCTGGGACCCGCTAACTCCATACCAGCCTGTCCGCTCCCTCCACTCAGCATGTTCCAGTCTGAACCAAGTTCCCGGCCCACCCCACCAACAGCGGTCGGGCCTTCAGCTTCACTGCTTCCACCCTTTGGAACTCCATCCCACAGTCCCTTCGCCTCGCTCCCTCCCTGGCCTCCTTCAAGGTCTGTCTCAAGACCCTCCTCTTCAACAGAGCTTTCAGTCACCCTCCTACCCTCCCTGTCCTCCACCCCTCCTGATCCCAACCCCCTGCTCGGGTCCAAATCTCTGATTGTCCAACGCCTTGGGATGTGCTTCCGACGTGAAAGGCTCTGTATAAATGTATGTTTGGCGTTTTTGTCTCTCTTAACAAGTATGAATTTGTATTGTGATAAACATGAATATTAGTACAGATGTATAATTTTGTGCATTAGTACCAATAGCATCATAATCACAACAACAACAAATTACATTTGTATGGTGCCTTTCACATCAGTACCAAGTGCAGACCCATTAAAAGATGAATCCGGAGCGAGTTTCATACTTGTTTCCGGTTTTGTATCGACTTTATGGTACCAATAGATGACATAAAATACAGATGTAAGGAAGTCAGGTTCTACGTTGAGATAATCTGCTTCATTAACTCCGTGTGAACACATTCAGGTTGTATGTTGCTACTAATTTGTTAATGCACGCGGGAGCTTGAGATTTTTTTTCTGTTCCCAAATGCTTTTCTGCCTTGTCTTAGTTTAAGATGAGTAGTTTATTTTTTCAAAGGAATCTGTGGATGTGCAGTTTTTGTTCGCACTATACTATCTGCTAACAACTCTACCCAGGAGGGTGAAATCATCAAGATTGAAAGCCTCGCTACTGCTGCTGCCATCTGTCGGTACAGCTCCTTCACAGGGAGAGTCGAAACAGTCCAGTTGTCAGGGCTTGTAGCTGCTGCCGACATACAGTAGATCTTGTGGCCAGAGAGAGGAAGTTGCAAGTGTATGGACCTATCTGCTCTGACAACTACCATTGAAGGGGGTAAATTCAGACCAAAATCTGCGGAAACACTACTCCAGCGAGCGAATAGTAAACCTATGGAACAGGCTCCCAGGGAGACAGACGGTGAAAGCAGAAAAGGTTGTTTGTTTCAAGAACAAATTAGACAGATTTCTGTTAGAAAATAATATCTGGGGAAACAGTATATAGTTTGGGACATGACATGTCAAGCGACTGCCAGGATGGTGGAAGGGGAACTAGATGGACCTCGGCTTCTTTCGCCAGCAAATTCTTATGTTCTTATTTTCTCTACAGGAGCAGTGTGAGAACAATGTTGGTCACAAACCTTTTCAATGCTCTTTCCCTCCCACCCCAGCAAAGTTAGGTTGTCACTTCTAATCATTTACAGGCTGACCTCGGTATAATGAACGCCTTAGGGACTTGGGGAGGAAAAAGAGGATTATATCTGGGTGTTCACTATAAACATATGAATAATGAAATAATGTTACATGAGGTGAGCAGTCAACCACTGAATTATATCCTCCCATGATTGGCTGCCAAGTTTCCCCCATGATTGACTGCCGAACACCAGGGCCATTTTGACTTGATTGCAGATCATAATAATCCCTTAATCACTCAATCCATGACTGTTTGTGGGACGCTGCTGTGCGCAATTGGCTGCCGCATTTCGTCCACAAAATATACGGTCAATTCACTTTACAGTGTATTCTGCAAAGGCTTTTGAGACGTCTCAAAGACGTGATAAGGCGCTGTATCAAATACAAAGATTATTATTTACATTCAGGGGCTGTGCTGCTTCAATGATCGCTGTATTGGAGTAAGATTCAATAAGAAAAAACGTGTCTCAATGTCAAGTTTGCTGTAAAACAGGGATTGTAATAAACTCAGGGTCATTACACAGAGGTCAATCAGCCAGTATGTAGTTTAAATAGCTTCAGTCCTAGTACCGATCCCCTGAGGTGGAGGAAACTAGACGGTTCAGATTAAATCACCTTATATAAAGCAGTGAATACCCAAGCAGGTGGAGAAGACAAATTTGTCAGAGGGGAAACCTTGTGAAAGGTAGGAACCCTAAGTTACTGTAGAATTATTTTTCGTTTTACGTTGGGGTTTTCTTGGTCAATCACATTCACATGTTGGATATTGATATGGGAATACAGTATATTGATGGCTTGTCACCCTCTGTATTACACAGGTATCACATTAGAATCAATTTTATTTAATGATTCTTTAATGACCTTAGCCATCGCCTCACAAATTTCCTATTCAGAACTCTGGTATTTTTTTTAATCAGTCAGTTGTCTGATACATGTGGAAACCATCACAGCGAATGTCCAAAGCAAACTATGCACATATGATCTTTTTCTCTGAAGGGACACACTTTGCTTACCTAATCCAAGGCCTAGGTACAGGAATACAAAAGCCCAGAGGGACCCAAAAGTAATCATTGCTTGAGTTTAACTACAATTTGCCAACATGTACACGAGGAAGTTGCATCTCACCTTTTTACTGCTCTTTCCTTCCCCCAGTTTGGTATCATCAGATAAGTTAGCTTGCTGCTTCTATTCATTTATGTGGTCTGATTAGGGCATCAATCCTAATACTGTGGAGGATGTGGAGGATATGAGACAGTTCTTCTTATCCAGCTAGAACCAACCAACCGTTAGGTCTTAGGCCTGCGGGTGTTAACAGGAGCTGAGTCTTCATAGCCCCAGTGACTTCTGTTTCTCCAAATCTGTTAATGAGCCAAGCTAGCTGGTCTTGTCATCAAAACTGCCCTGGAATACCGTAAACCTGCCTGGCTTAGGAACTGGACTAGTGCGTACATCACTGTCTCCACTAACGGCTTCTTCTCCAGCCCCCGCAACATCACGTCTGGCGTCCCTCATGGCTCTGTCCTTGGTCCCCTCCTCTTCAACATTTACATGCTCATTCTTGGTGACATCATCTGTAGACATGGGGTCAACTTCCACATGTACGCAGATGATACCCAACTCAACCTCACTGCCTCCACCCTCGATTCCAGGACCACTGCTGACCTCACAGCAGTCGGACATCAAGTCATGGTTGAGAGCAAATTTCCTCCAGTTGAATGTCAACAAGACCGAGGCCCTCTTGCTTGGCTCCCATTAGTGTCTCCACACCTCAGGCACTGATAGCATCACCCTTCATGGATACACACTACATCTCACAGAGCCAATACGGAACCTCGGCGTCCTGTTCGTCCTTCATCTCCCACAGCCATGCAATGACCTGCTCCGCCTTCCCCCACCTCTGCAACATCGTCCGACTCCGCCACTGTCTCACCACAGGCCGGGAGACCCTCGTCCACGCATTCATCACTTCCAGGCTCGACTATGAAAACCCCCTACCTCTGTGACCTCCTAACCCCTTACCAACCTGTCCGCTCCCTCCACCAGCAGGCTCCAGCTAGCTTCACACCCACCGCTTGATCCACCTCACCATTGGCATGTGGGCCTTCAGCCTCTCTGCCCTCAGCCTCTGGAACTCGATCCCAGAGTCCCTCCGCCTCGCCCCTCCTTTGCCTCCTTCAAGATCCATCTCAAGACCCTCCTCTTCGACCGTGCCTTCGATCACCATCTTACCCCTACCCTCCCCACCCTCCACCCCTCCTGATCCCAGCCACCAGCTCGAGTGTGGATCCCTGACTGTCCAGCACCTTGGGACATCCTGATGTGAAAGGCGCTGTACGAATATAATTTGTTGTTTGACTAATTTCCGATATTGCATTGCCAGACAAATCACCTTGAAGCCATCTGAGTCCCATAGAGACTCCACTTACTTGCCTCTCCCCAAAGGAGCCTCGTCACTGGATGGTCAAAAGCTGCACGGGATAATAAGGCATCTGGCCCTGGGGATTTATTAGTTTTACTTCCCTTTAAATTGACAAGAATAGCTGGCACATTGACTTTCAAATCTTCCAGGATATTGGATATGCAGTAAAAGCTGGATGGCAAATTAGTTTCCATTTCTAGAAAGTGATCCTTTGAATATATCAATATATTTTATCTAGCTCTTTATTTTCCTTTTTTAAGCCGTAATGTTTCCCAGCTCAAACAGGCTTCTAATCGTGTCTCCTCATGTCAGGCACTGATCATATCAACCTCCCTGGCTGCTCCCTCCAAATCATGGAGCCTGTGCAGAATCTTGGCAATTTGTTTGACTTTCCATAGAATCATAGAATATTACAGCACAGAAGGAGGCCATTTGGCCTATTGAGCCTGTGCCAGCTCTTTGGAAGAGCTGCCCAATCAGCCCCACTCCCCTCTTTCCCCATGTCCTTGCAAATGCTTCCTTTTCAAATACCTGTCCAATTCCCTTTTGAAAGTTGTTATTGAATCTGTTTCCACCAACCTTTCAGCCACCTGCTTCCACGCTCGGCATTATCTCCCATCCCATTGCAGCTGAAACCCTCATCCATGTCAGTAATAACGCCCGGACTTGATGTTTCTAACATCCTGCTCCTCAGCCTCCCTTACAAATTCTCTGCAAATTCCAAGCTATACAAAACTATCCTCTTCCAGTTTAGTTTATCTTGCTACTTGCTTTCCTTTTTCTTTTTCAGCCATAACTTTCTCCAACTTAATGTTGGTAAAAATGAGGCTGTCCTGCTTGGGTAGTTGAAGGAGAGGTTTGGAAGAACTTACTTTCCCACAGGTTGTCAGGGCGAGGAATGATTTACCAGGGGCAGGTGTTGTTTGGGGCTTGCAAAAAAAATTGGACGAGTGCATGCAAAGGAAGAATATTCGAGGGTATGGGGAAGGGAGTAATCACAAATGGGCTGAACGGTCTCCTGCTGTGCCGTACATATCTATGGTTATTGCATTACATTTGTCTTTTAGAATTTTATTTTCAAAGTACTTTGAAAGGTAATGTCATATTTCTCCCACGGACTCAAGTTTGTGCTGACAGACTAGAGCTGCTGGGATTGTTCTCCTTAGAGCAGAGGAGGTTAAGGGGAGATTTAATAGAGGGGTTCACAACTATGTGTGGTTTTGATTGAGTAGCCAGGGAGAAACTGTCAATAACCAGGGCAAATAGATTTAAGATAATTGACAAAAGAATCAGAGGGGAGATGAGGAGATATTGTTTACACAGAGAGTTGTTACGGTTTGGAACGAACTGCCTGAAAGGGTGGGAGTGGGGCTGATTCGGTGGCTCTTCCAAAGAGTCGGCACAAGCACGATGGGCCGAATGGCCTCCTTCTGTGCTGTAATATTCCATGATTCTATGATTTAAGTGGTTTCGTTTCAAGCAAGGTTAGTAACAGAATTGGATCTACCACCTGTACTGTCAATTGTCTCATTGTGGCTTTACTCTTAAGTAAAGTGCTGTTTCCACTGTCTGAAGCTCATTATACATACAGTCTAATGTTTATTTTTCATGTTCCTTGACAAAAATCCTTTAAAGAAACTTTAGATAATATAGAGTTCCATTACTTACAAGGATGTTTATTTCTTTAAGTGATTTCTATACCTACAAACCTTGTAATAATTTTAGTCATATTCACAGACTGTTCATCGGGCATAAAAATGCACTAAATCCAATTTTTAAATAACTTTTCTTGCAGACAATCTTTCATTGAACTTGTCCCATCCCTTGCTGTTAATGAGTTGTGTACTGTAATGGTGATAAAGTTCATTATAATTATAGCTTTCACAAGTCATAGCATCTCAGCTGACCAGATTACCCAATTATTCCAATAGTTTTTTTCAAAAAACGAAAATTGCCGTAGAAGATGAACTGGTTCTCCAGCTCCGATGTGTGCGTGCTTGCTTGTATTATTAGAGTATGTCGGCCTGACTCATTTGGTAGCACTCTTGAGTCAGAAGATTGTGGGTTCAAGCTCCACATTGGGACTCAGAACTCCTATATTCTAGGCTGACAGCCATAATGCTGAGAGGATACTACATTGTTAGTGACACCGTCCTTTGGGTAAGATGTTAAACCGAGTACCTGTCTGGTGGTGGACGTTAAAGATTCCATGGCACCAATTGAAAAGAGAAATGGCTTCCTGTGTTGTCCTGGTCAACAATTCCCTCAGATAATCATTGGTTGTTCACGTCACGGCTGTTGTGGGACACTGCTGTGTGCAAATTGACTGCTGTGTTGACCTATAAAATCCACAGTCACTACACTTTACAGTGTATCTTTGAAGCGCTTTGAGATATCTTACTGACAGACGAAGGCAGATGATGTATAATATAGGGAAGTGCGAAGCCATCCACCTCGGTAGAAAAAACAGTAGAGCGGGTTATTTTTTAGAAGGGAAGAGATTGGAATGTGTTAGCGTCCAGAGGGACTCGGGTGTCCTTGTACACCAATCACAGAAAGTTAGTCTGCAGGTGCAGCAGCAATTAGGAAGAACAATTTGGGTCTATATTCTTTAGAATACAGAAGAATTAGAGGGGATCTTATAGAAACCTGTAAGATCATCAAAGGGCATGATAGAGTAGATAGTGGGAGATTGTTTCCCCGGTTGGAGAAACTAAAACCCGGGGTCACAACCTTAAAATCAGAGGCAGCCCTTTCGCACTGAGTTGAGGAAGAACTTCTTCACTCAAAGGATGGTGAATGTGTGGAACTCACTACCCCAAAGGGCTGTTGACGCTCAGTCCTTGAACATATTCAAGACTGAGATAGATATCTTATTGCAAAAGGGATTAAGGGATATGGGGATAAGGCAGCGTCAGGTTATTAGCTGGAGTTAGATTAGAAGATCAGCCATGATTGAATGGCGGGGCAGGCTCGAAGGGCCGAATGGCCTACTCCTGCTCCTACATGTTATGTTATGTTATGACATGAAACGGTACTGCATCTAATGTAAGAATTATTATTATTTTGAAAACATTGCTGGGAAGCTAAAAGAGAGATAGGGCTGTTCACTTACTCACTATATCAAAATTGTGTCTGGCATGACAGAGCAAGGCAAACTAGATGCTGGGCTACATTACCCAATCAGTTGAGTTCAAATCCCTGAATGTTGTCTCAAACTTTATAGTACTTTGACCGCACCTAGAATACTGCATACAGTTGTCGCTGTAATACAATGGGCCTACTCAGGCTATCGAGGCGGTGCAGAAGAGAGCAGTAAGGATGATCCCCGATGTTACAGGAAGGAACTTTGAGCAGTGATGAGACAAGCTAGGGCTCTTTAGTCTTGAGAGAAGGTCTGGGGGACCTTCTTCATCCCAACTGATCTGTTCTCATATGAAAAGCCTATTTTTTTTGTCTCAGTTGTTTGTTTACAGAATGGTGAGAATGGCATTTTGTATTTTCAATTTAGCCGGACAAAGCACAAGCTCGAAAATACTTGGGTGAAGTTTAGTAGACTGAACAACATTTGCGTTCTTAAGTTTAGTTTACTTATCAACTCTGAGTGGTCAACTGGAGTCCTGTAGCTCAGTGGTTAGAGCACTTGCCTTGCAAGAGAGAGACCTGGGTTCGATTCCCAGCAGGGCGAAACGTTGGGCAAGTTTCCTTATTCTACACACCTCTGTTTAACAGCAGTAAGTAGAAACCCAGTTGTTAGTCGACTGGCGGATCGCTTTTAATAATTTTAAAAAATTGGTCACACAATCTACGACTTTGTGGGACGCTGCTGTGCGCAGTTGGCTGTCGTGTTTCGCCCTTAAAATATACAGTCAATTCACTTTACAGTTTATTCTGTGAAGCGCTTTGAGATGTCTCAAAGACATGATAAGGTGCTATATCAAATCCGGGGATTATTATTAAATGAAGCTTAAATTACTTATACCATACATTAATATATTAATTTTAATGGGAAACTTCAGATACTATACCCCTAATCTCTGGAACTCCCTCCATCTCCTTCTCCGTCTGTAATTATTATTATTATTTAAATTCAGTTTTAAACCTAACTCTTCGACCGCACTCACCTATGGTCACCTCCACCTTCCACTCTCCATTGTTCATCATCCAGTCCTATCTGTGTGAAATGCTCCAAGACCTTATCCCATGTGAAAGGCACTGTAAAAGTGCAACTTGTTGTTATTCCTGTTGGATAGTGATGGCAACTCTGATGAGATTTCCTCTCCCAAAGCCATAAAATATACCGTCAATTCACTTTACAATATATCCTGTGAAGCGCTTTGAGATGTCTCGAAGATGTGATAAGGCGCTGTATCAAAAGCAAGGATTATTTATTTTTTCATTATGAGCCTTAGTATTGATAGTAAGCATCATACCCCTCACACAGCCCTGACTAAACCCCACATTGCCCTGACTAGAACCAGCACAGGGAAAGGGGACCTTCTTGGTCTCGGACTTCGAGTCACCAGGATTCAAAAACTGATTTTTTGAATAAAATGAATAAAAATGCTTAAGAAAGTTTAAGTTCTTTTGCTTTGTATTTTGGAAGGATACAATCACTAAATACTGAATAGAATACTGAATGTGTAGCAAACCTATTTGCAGTCTCTAATAGAATTGGATTTGTTTCATTTTTCTGTCTAGAGAGGAGTCAAGACAGTGTGATCTTGGTGCTGTCCGATTCTAACTCAACACAAGACGTCTTTACAGATGCAGCAAGCTCCCAGGACAGCAGCAAAAAGAACCACTCTGGGAAAGGAAGCCCATCTTCATCCTCCACTATGGATGCAACCGTGCTGCCCAGGGATATGCATGTGAAATTGGAGGAAGAGGATTCAGTGGGACGTGTCTCTTCAGACCATTGTAGAGGAGGCAGTGCAGAGATTACAGAAGCCATAGATGCTTTGGCTTTGAGACTGGCGGAACATACAGGTCACCGGCTACCAATGGAGCCAGCTGTGTTGTCCCAGGAAAGCCATAGAAAACTGGAGGAAGACGATTTAACAGGGCGAATTTCTTCTGATGTTTGTGGTGGAGGCAATATGGAGATCCCAGAAACCATAGATGCTTTGGCTTTGAGACTGGCAGAACGTGCGGAATACAGGTTGTCTATGGAGGCAACTGTGGTACCCAGTGAAATCCATAGAAAACTGGAGGAAGAGGATTCAGTGGGACGTGATGCTTCTGGGGTTTGTAAAGGAGGAAGCATGGAGATCCCAGAAGTAGTAGATACTTTGAGAATGGCCGAGCAGGCAGGACAAAGATTATCCATGGAATCCCAAACCGCTGCTCTTACCACTCCTCCCAAAGCCTCCACCTCATCTCAGTGGGACGCAAAGAAGAAGACAACCGAGCAATCTGGAGAGGTGAAAGAAGCTTACAGACTGGAGGACTTCCCTCAGAGTCTGCCAGCAGACAAGAGGGAGCAGCGCAGAGTTCTGACTGAGCAGTGTATCAGAGCCCTGCATCTTTGTCTCAGCCGATTCCCTCAGCACTATAAGAGTCTCTACAGGCTGGCATATCTGTATACTTATAGCAAAACACACAAGGTAAGTGAATGCTAGCCTCTGTCTTAATAAACATTCAGTTTGAGAAACCAAATAGCTGTTGCTTTGCATTCAGTGGTACGTTGTGTGACTGAACGAGTTCAGGCAATTGGATGGTGAAAGTGGTATAAAAGAAATAAAATTGAGAACTGCTGTTAATATATCTTACTCTACATTAGAATCCATTGTATGAGACTTATTTGGGGTAAGTTGAATAATTCTGATTACTGATCTGATGTTGAAGACATTAATCCTTGCCGTTATTAACACTTAAGAACTTTACTATGGCAAAGAATTAACATTTTTGTGTAAAATATCTCAGCGAGTTTGTATGTGTTAACTCAACTTGCCCATGAATATATATATTTATTAACCCTTGTAAACTGGATAACTCCCTTTATCCTTCCATCAGCACATGTATAGGGCTTCTGTTTTTCAATGTTTATTCATTTTATTTTTCGGGCAATGCTATTTTTTAGCAAAAGCTGCTTATTTTTTAGCAGCTTTTGATTTTTCAGTGGATGTCCAAAAATCGGGGATTTTTGCTTTTTATAAATGAGAAGATGTTTTTGGATACGCCTCTCCAGCCACACCTGTGCAAACAGAGGGGAGAGAGGCACTCTCACACACCTGCAATGTCTCCCTCGATCACATACACCCTTCATGAGATATGCCTGCACACACACAGAGGGAGAGGCAGAGAGCGAGAGGAATGCAGGACCAGATGGCACAACAGGACGTCATAGAGAGTGAGAGAGAAAGAGAGAGAAACTTTGGTCTTGAGTAATTATTTCAGGTGGTTTTCCTGTGTTTATCTGATAAACACCATTTTTTTTATTGGGGTATTTCATCGGTGTTAAAAGCAGCCCTTATGTTCAGGTAATTTTCCCTTCTCTCTTATGTTTTTATTCAAATGTCTTATCAAATTATATTTGACATGACTTCAAATTAGCACTTGTAGTAATGCCTTTCACATCCTTATTCATATATATTCCTTTGTGTAAAACAAATCATCTAACAGCGTCTTGTTTTGTGCTTCCAGTAATAATTGTGAGTTCATGTCTTCCTTTTCCTTCAATTCCTGGAGCAAGTTTTGAAGTGAGGCAAATGGGACAGGTTTTATTGCGTAGAGAAGAGATAGACCTTTCAAAATGACTTTAATGAGTAATTCAAGACTGTGAACTTGATGGTTAAAAGCATTGAGAATATCCCTTCGGGGGTATAAAAGCTAAAGGGAATTAATTCACACAGGAAATCAAAGGAGGGATCAGGAAAACAGGGAGAAAAGAGTCAACTTTGAAGTGTTTTTATATGAATGCATAAAGCATTCAAACTAAAATGAGATTATTTATTAGAACTCCTTCAATATAATAGCATTAACAGCATTATATATCTTTAAGGACGATGTAAAACGCGTTCTGGTGAAGTCTCTCTGGATAAGAGTTCAGAAATAATAAGGGATTGATTGCTTGATTAGGAGTATAGTACAGACTGCCAAATGATGCTAACCATATAGAGAGTGTCATTTGTAGGGTACTTTACTCTTACTTGTCTGTAAATAGATTGAGAATGGAGGTTTTTGTTACAATGCATTCAGGACTGTTTCCTTCACCAGTCACTGGCTCAACAGGAAAGGAGACCGAGATTGTCAATGCACACAGTGCCACCAGACAGCGTCACAGACATGCATTTATAGAATCATAGAGTATTACAGATCAGAAGGAGGCCATTCGGCCCATCGTGCCTGTGCTGGCTCTTTGGAAAAGCTGCCCAATCAGCACCACTCCCCCACTCTTTACCCATATCCTTGCAAATGTTTCCTTTTCAAGTACCTATCCAAGTCCCTTTTGCAAGTTGTTATTTGAATATTTTTTTTTATCAGATATTTATTTTGACCCCCACATTGTAACTTTCACTAAGTTTGTTTTCCCGCAGAACCTCACCTGGGCTCGAGATGTGTTGCTGGGCATCAGTGTCCCCTGGCAACACCTGAAGCACATGTCAGCACAGGGACTCTTCTATGAGAGGAACAAGACCAACTTTTTTAATGTAAGTTGTTTTTTTTTCTCTCTCCACAAAGAGAATATTTATTTTAAATGTAAAGTTAATGTCCTTCCTAAAATGGGTGTTGCGTGCATGTCCTATGCCAGTTCATGTGTTGGTCATTTGATATTTCCAGGGTATTTCTGGACTTTGCATTGGAATTTTGCTGTGTTCTTTTGTCTTGTTAGGTTACAATATAAATTTACATTTATACAGTGCTTTTCACATAGGGACGACATCCGAAGTCCTTGATACTGGCTGCGCATTGAGCTCGGGGTGAGAGCCGAGGGGTAGTGGGGTGTTTCGGAAGTCAAAGAAGCCGAGCAAAGGAGCCATGTAGGAGAGGACCATATGCTTCTGGATCACCCTCCAAAACTCCTGGCTCCTTCCAAACAATCCATAATCTCACTGTGGATGAACACATTGATATCCAGGGATGTGTGAAGCCAGGCTCCCTCCTAGTGAAACCTTCACATTCACTGAGGCAGCTTCATCAGGATTCCCATTCCATCATACTCTCACCCAGATTGCTGAGGCAGTGGCATTGCTTTGTTTACAAATTTTGCCTTGGTCTATCCCCTTACTCTTCTAGATCACTTCTCCGCATTTGAGCACCTCACTCTTTACCATCTCTAGCTTCTCCCTCAATGATCCTCAATGTCTACTCTCCTCCCAAACCTACCGGTGCTTTTTGTGCTGAAATCTCCTCTCTCCTATCTTCCTTCAGCTTCTCCGATTGCCTTCTCATCCTGGGTGACTTCAACCTTTTCTTCACTCCTGCCTGTGCCTGTTTCTGTTCTGTATTGGCTTTTCCTTTCCTCCGTCCTCTTCTCACCAAAACAGCCCTATCAAAGTCATTAATAACATCCCCTCTGCCTGGGACCAGGGCTCCATGTGTCTCCTGGACCTCCTTCTAATCTCTCCAGTGCTGAAACCCTACCCATTGTTTGTGTGTGAGCCCTTGCAGTGAGTGTTGGGAGGCCACTTGTCTGAAGAAAGTATCAAAGCTGAGTCTGTTAGGAAATAATGTCTCGGGATACAATATATAGTTTGGTAAATCACATGTCCATGCGACTGCCAGGATGGTGGAAGGCGAACTGGATGGACCTTGTTCTTCTTGGGCCTAACAAATCCTTATGTTCTTTTGTACAGCTGACCTGAATGAGATAGACCGGATCTTCGATTTTATTCTTTAGTGACAATTTTTTTTTCATTGTGCCATTATATCCTCATACTTTTTATATTCCTAGTCAGTCGGGTGTTTGACATTCATCACATCCAGGCTCGAATACATCAACTCCATCCTTGTCGGCCTTCCCTCCACAAGCTGCAGATCATTCAGAACTCTGCAACTCATGTCCTCTCCAGAACCAGGCTCTGTGACCCCTCCTCGCCCAGGCCTTCTGGCTCCTCATACCCCAGGTGATCGAGTTCAAAATCCTCGTCCTCACTTTCGAACCCCTCCACGACCTTGCTCCTCCCTACCTCTGTGACCTCCTAACCCCATAATGGTCTGCCCGGTCCCTCCACTCAGCAGGCGCCGGCCTGCTCCATGTCCCCCACCCTGCCTGTCCCACCATCGGCAGTTGGGCCTTCATCCTTTCTACCCCCACCCTCTCTGCCCTCCACCCCTCCTAATCTCAACCCCCAGCTCAGGTGCACATCTTTCACTGTCCAGCGCTTGGGATGTCCTCCCAATGTGAAAGGCGCTGTATAAATGTCATTTGCTGTTGTAGACACACATGGGCATCACCATGGTAAAGTATCCAAACCAGACTGAGAATTCCATGCATCCCACCTACTCATGGAAATTCCCTTGTTTGGAATGGAATGTGCACTCTCTCCCTGGAGAGACGCACTCTGCTTAACTAATTCTGGAGAGTATCAGGAGCAGGTTGGCAGCAATTGAAGCTAGGGGACCCCAGTCTGTGCGTTGGAGGACTGCTGGAGTTTAACCAACTAAGACTGCATAGCTTGCAATTGAAAACACTGTCTGGTAAGCTTCCCACTACATGCCCAGTTAGGACCACACTATCAATTAGGGCTCTGGTCTACAGGGTTAAACGGGTTGAGTGGAAAAAATCCACTGTAAATCTTATAGTTGTTTTGATTCATTATTTTCTTTTCTGCTTGTGCCCTCACTACCACTGTACTGGTTTGAGTCCTCTTCCACTATCCTGATTACTCTCTGGCTTGCCAGCACTCATAAGTAGACATATACAGGCAAAAGGTTCAGTACCTTAAAATGTAGGAGGTGCATCAATAATAATTGTCACCAGTGCACACAGCGAATAAGTGGCAACAACCTGTTCATTCAGAACAGCACCTCTGTATTTAGGATTAAATAATACCACTAGAACAAGGAGGATAGAATGGGAAGCCCAAAGCTCTCTCAAAACTGACCCATTATGGGAGAATGGATTCACCAAATGGTGTAAATTTAATGTTGAGGTGAGATATAGACCCCAGTCACTTGATTTTTGAAAGTGGTCTAGATAGCACACTTTGGGATTTAGCCCTATGAAAGGTCTTCTGGGTGAGCTCTGTACCTAACTCTAGAAGCTGCTGGGAACACTGAGCAGGTCAGGCAGTATCTACGCGGAAAGGAAAGTTGAGTTTGAAATGTTAACCACTTTCCTCTCTCCATAGATGCTGCCTGACCTCCTTCATGTTCCCAGCCACTTCTGTTTTTATTTCAGATTTCCAGCATCTGCAGGCATTTTGCCTACTTGTTTCCTGCATCTACTTCTCATGATTTTAAAACCAGCCATTAAACACTATCCCTAAAACCACAGGCTACAGCCCCAGATCTGCACAGATTTATCCTAAATGTAGCCCAGGCACAGTTCCAGAATAAGGCTCAGTTGCAGAATAACTCCTGGCAGCCTTCAACGTTTCCAGGCAACGCAAACAACCATCCGGCTTTCTCCTCCTGAGCACATTTGCATCATGACGTCTCCATGTTTACACAGTTAAAGCAATTCTTGGAGCTCCTGTAGGCTGAGCGAGGGCAGGCCGGATTATCCTTGGTGTCTAGGTACTGCTTTTGGGGACCTTTGCAACCTTCAGACTGCTGAGATTACTAGCTTTGAGATGTCTCGAAGATGTGATAAGGCACTATACTGAATGCAAGTATTATTATTATTATTACTAATGACGTTTTGAAAATTGAAACTTCTGTGAGACGTAACCTGTCCCAACATGCCTCATCATATTTGTTATGTGAATAGCCTAGACAATTTCTAGAGCTTGTGAGAAACTACATCTGTAATTCTATCTGAATGCATAATGTTAAGATACATTACATCATCAGTTTAGAGGGAACAAAGCCAAGTCACTCAAGAATTGGAACAAGTTGTGTTAGTTTTCTCTGCAGCAAACCAAGCCAAGCAGGACTGCAATGTTCCATCGGTGTACTTGCCCCACAGATTGTGCAGTAGATTGTCCCAAACTACTCTGATGGTGCAGAGGAAAATAATTCACAAAATAAGGGGAAGGATGAAAGTTAGATTCTTTCAAAGATCTCACTTATCTTATAACAATAATAATAATACAAAGTTCAGATTAGAGGATATCTGTATCACAGAAGTGTGCTCAGTAATATTTTCCTTAACGGCCTGCATGCTAGTACATCTCCATATTATATACAGCTCAGATGGTGGAGTCCTGTGGCTCAGTGGTTAGAACACTCGCTTTGCAAGTGAGAGACCTGAGTTCAATTCCAGGCAGAGGGCGAAGCCTTGGGCAAATTTCCTTACTCCACACAGAGCCTAATAATAATAATCCCTCCAAAACCAAAACAATAATAAATTGGTCATTTTCAATCTATGACTGTTTGTGGGACATTGCTGTGCGCAATTGGCTGCCGCGTTCGCCCACAAATATACAGTCAATTCACTTTACAGTGTGTTCTGTGAAGCAATTTGGGACGTCCTCCTGACATGAAAAGCGCTATATCGAATGCAAGGATGATTATTATTATCCTAATAACACAGTGATGTGCCCTGTGACATAAACGTGAACCATAATCATTTGATGAAATTGTTCTCTCCTTCTATTGTCATATTGGGATGGAGTCCTGTAGCTCAGTGGTTAGAGCACTTGCCTCACAAGCGAGAAGACCTGGGTTTGATTCCTGGGCAGGGCGAAATGTTGGGCAAGTCTCCTTACTCCACACGTCTCTGTTTACCAGCAGTAAGTAGGAACCCAGTTGTTAGTCGATTGGCGATCTCTTTTCCGGAGGTAATAATCTCTTCAAAAATGTTATTGAAAATAATAATAATTTGTTCACTTAATCCATGACTGTTTGTGGGGCGCTGCTGTGCGCAATTGGTAGCTGTGTTTCGCCCACAAAATATACACAGTCAGTTCACTTTACAGTATATTCTGTGAAGAACTTTTGAGACGTCTCGAAAATGTGATAAGGTGCTATATCAAATGCAAGGATTACTATCATTATTATATTTCAATGGTCTTGACCATTGGTGTTCATGGATCAAACATTGTTGGAAATTACATCTGCCTGTCTGAGAAAGAATGGAAGGATTTGAATGCTTTGAGACACCATCCGGCCTGAGGGACGTTATATAAATGGAATTTGTTGTTTATTGTTTCACCTCTTTAAAATTCGTGCTTTGTGACCTCTATGTACTGTCTCACTTGCTCAGTTTTCATAATGTCAGTGAGTTAGTCACTGTGGAAGCTGGGTTTTTGCAGTTCTGACACATATCGATCAGTGCCAATGCCTGTTTGTGTTTGTTCACTTTTATGTTCATCGACTATGCCTTCGGCTACCCTCCCTGCCCTTCGCCCCTCCTTTACTCCCACCACCCCCGCTAGGGCCCAAATCCCTAACTGTCCAACACCTTGGGAAGTCCTCCTGACATAAAAGGCACTATACAAATGTAATTTTTTAAATTGTATTATAATTCCCATTACATTTTTATGAAAGCAAAGTTGTATTATATTATAGTGCCCTCTGATGCCAACATAACTCAAAGCACACAAAACTCAAAACAACAAATTACACTTGTATAGCACCCTTCACTAAACCAGCGTGGAATCTTGGGGTCTTATTTGACCCTCAACTGTACATTCTGCCCCAATGTGAAAGTGCCTTACACATGTAATTTCCACATGTAATTTTGTTGTTGTTGTTGTTCACGTCAGTAAGATGTCCCAGGGCACTGGACAGTCAGGGTTTTTTGGAGTTGGGCTCAGGAGGAGTGGAGGGCAGGGTGGTTGGAGGGCAGGGGTGTGGAAGGCAGGGGGGTGGAGGTCAGGGGAGGTGGGGGCGGGAGAGTGGCTGAAGGCACGGTCGAAGAGGAAGGTTTTTAGACGGGACTTGAAGGAAGCAAGAGAGGGGTGAGGTGGAGGGATTGCAGGATAGTGTTCCAGTGTGGGGGCAGAGATGCTAAATGCCCAACTGCCATTGGTGGGGCGGGAAGTGCGGGGGACCTGAAACAGCCGGTGTCCACTGAGCGGAGGGAGCGAGTCTGATATGGGGTTAGGAGGTCAGAGAGGTAGGTGGGGAGCAAAACCCTGGAAGGCTTTGAAGGTGAGAACAAGGGTTTTGTACTGGATTCTCTGAGGGATGGGGAGCCAGTGAAGCCGGTCAAGAATAGGGATGATTGGTGCGGGAGAGGACACGAACTGCAGTAGTTACTCTCAAGTGTAGTGACTTTTGTAATTACACATATTATCCACACAACATTTTGCGATCACCAATACGGTGAGCGATCAATTAGTCTGGAGCATTGTTGGCCAAGATATCAGGAGAAAATTCCTTCTCTGTTTCACTAGTGGCATGGAATTCTTTAACATGCTCTTAGAGTACAAGCAAGCCTAACTCTGGAAGATGTGTAGGCAAGCAAAACATTGATGCAGCTGCCAGTGCTGGCGATAGAGTTCAAAAGAATTTCCAAAACCAGTTCCAAAAAAAAAGCATATCTGTTACAAATTGGATGCAGAACAGAGAGCAGAAGGTTTTTCTTTTCAAGCTCAGCTCCATGTTTGCTGGAACTACAAGCAGAGATTCTGAGCCTATTAGTTAGCAAAGGGGACGTGATTACTGACATCCTTGGGCTGGCTGGGTGCTAACATAGAGCACCGGGTGTTTACTTAGAGCACCAGGCGTTTAATTTGCGCACTGGTTTACTTGCACTCCTTATTTCCCCCATCTTGCAGACACCTTACAACTCCTTAATGGTTGACTATGAAGTTACTGCTAGAGATGCTATAGTCACCCAGAGATGGCATCTGTTTTGACTGAATGCTGGGAGCTGGAGGATGGGCTGAGCCAGGGAAATAGTGTTCCTGATGGAGGGAACACGCAGGATATCCTTTTGTGTGTCGTACTCGTTTAGGGTTGTTTTTCTGAGAGTCGCAGGATTCTGCGGGAAACACTCGCTGCCCTGTTGCGGGAGATGTAGAAAAAATAAACAGCAGTTGCCAGTGCCAGTGATCACTGGAAAAATCACAGAGGTGTTTCCCTACATCATTTTAACTATTTCTTCACCAAACCTACTGTTCCAAAGTCATCCTGGAGCCCATGGACAAGCCGATGCTCATTTTCTCTACCCCCGGCAGCTCCTGTGTTCCCCTTCAAGCCCCCTCCACTCTTACCTGCAATACCAAATATGAGGAGGTCATGGATTTTCTCATAAGAAAAGTTGACAATATTCCCCCTAACTGCCTGCCTCCCCTTTCTTCAGTCCACACCCCTTTGTCATCCGCCACTGCTTCTTACCCAGTGCACTCATCTCTCCCTCGGCCCTGGCTCCATTCTTGGCTTCCTCTCCCTCTTGGCATCCGCAGACATGGGGTTAACTACTATTCTTCACTCCATTTCCATTTCCACTGCTACTGTGTCCACTTGCTTGTCAGACATCACAATGCTTAATAGTGGTGGAGCTTGATATTAATAATAATCCTTGCATTTGATAGAGCACTTTTCACGTCGGGAGGACGTCCCAAAGCGCTTCACAGAACACACTGTAAAGTGAATTGACTGTATATTTGTGGGCGAACGCGGCAGCCAATTGCGCACAGCAATGTCCCACAAACAGTCGTAGATTGAAAATGACCAATTTATTCTTGTTTTTTGGGGGTTTTGGAGGGATTATTATTAGGCTCTGTGTGGAGTAAGGAAACTTGCCCAAGGTTTCGCCCTCTGCCTGGAATTGAACTCAGGTCTCTCGCTTGCAAAGCGAGTGCTCTAACCACTGAGCTTCAGGACTCCACTAATATTGACCCGGAGGAGAGGGGAGGTACCCTTAGGCTTGATCGAAGAGGAAGGACTTCAGGTGTGATCTGAAGATGGGCAAAGGTGGGAAGGTTGGAGAGATTGAGACAAGGAGTTTAATAATAAAACTTCCATTTGATAGTGTACTTAACTGACAAGTCTTCGAGTCATTTCAGGGTGCTTCACAAGATTTACCGTGGAATGTAATGAATGTATTTTGTAAGTGAACCTGTCAGCCAATTTGAACGCAGCAAAATACCACAAACAGCCATGAAGTCAGTGATCATTTTTTATCTGTGTCAATGCTGGCAAGTTGCAAGAGAAACACCCTTCTCTTATTGAATCGTGCCATAGGATTTTTAACATGAACAGGGAGAACCTCGGTTTAAGATCTCATTGGACAGATGGCATTTCAGACAATACAGCACCACCCTAGCTCTACACTTGGAGTGTCAGAGCAGGCTATTTGTGGGGCACTGCTGTGCGCAGTTGGCTGCTGTGTTTCGCCCACTAAATATACAGTCAATACACTTTACAGTGTATCCTGTGAAACGCTTTGAGACGTCTTGAAGAGATGATAAGGCGCTGTATCAAATGCAAGGATTATTATTATTATCATTATTACTACTATGACCTGAAGTGAGGCTTGAACCTGCAACCTTCTGACTCGGAGGCGAAAGGGCTATCAACTGAGCCAGGCTGACAGCTGACACAATGAAGAAAGGGATATTGTAGAAGATGGCATCCTAACCATAGTTCTTTGAATGTAATTTAATCCCCATGTACAAATTTCCCTTCATTTTTCTTCCTGGCCTGGCTTGGGAGGGCAGGGGCTGCTGCATTTTGTTTACTGCATGTCAAGGTCACAAACGATGTGATCAGAGCGCCCTCTTCCTCCTCCATCTTCAGATCGTGCCTATAGACCGTCCTCTTTGAATGTGTCTGTAGTCACCTCCCCGCTCCCCCCGACTCAGCGTTGTGCTCCACCACTGTCAAGCTCTCTGGGACGCTACCCTGCTTGAGGGGTGCTGTGTAAATGCAAGTTGTTATTGTTACTGCTCTTCCTGCTACTTAGAGTCTCAGTGATTGCTCTTTGGTAGAGAACAGAGGGTGTAGCCCAGAGGAAGACAATATACTGTTGTATTCACACATAGCAGTGAGAGAAGATCATGTGACTGCTCGGTGAATTGCTTTATTTGAGGGAAAATGTTGCATTTGTTTTTCTTTGGTTGAAAAATGACAATAAAGAGCAATGGTCTCGCCAGCGAGAGGACCTGGGTTCCCTTCCCTGGCCGGGCAAAACATAAAGCAAGTTTGCTTACTCCACCTAGCAGTAAGTAGGAACCCGGTTGTTAGTCAATTGGTAGATTGCTTTTCCAAGGGTAACAATCCCTTAAAAAAAGTATAATAATAATGATTTGGTCACTCAATCCATGGCTGTTTATGGAACACTGCTGTGCGCAATTTGGTGCCATGTTTCGCCCACAAAATATACAATTGTGCACAATTTACAGTATATTCTGCGAAGCCCTTTAAGATATCTCGAAGACATGATTAGGTGCTAGATGAATGCAAGGATTATTATTTAATTACCTATTTTTATACGAAAGTTGAAGCTGAACATTTCATTGTTTCTACCTAAATATTGCGAAATCTTCTGAGTGACTTCAGAGAATTGTTGCTATCCCATAAATTCACCTGCATAAATTGACGATCGACAGTAATAACTGAGCTTCTGTGTTTAATGCTGTATGTACGGGGTAGCAATCTTACAGGTCTTTGGTTACTGCTGCAGGAACAGGAAAGAACAAAGAAAATTCCTGTATGCAAGGGGTTAACTGAGAGAGCAAAACTGTGATATTCTTTACAAAACAACACGGATGAAAGTACAGGAAATGTATGTCTGGCTGCAGAGTTATGCAGCAGATTAGAGAGGTATAAAGAAAAGATGCAGCTAAATAGGCTGCCCAGCAATATAAACATTTCATTTTTGTGCTTTAAACATGTTGTCAGCCCGTGGTTCTGTTTTTTGCAGAATACGTGTAGACTCCTAGCCCCTACTGTATGTACTGTAACATCAGGTGGGTTTGTGTGCTTGTGTGGGTGGATGGGTGGGCGTTTTTCAGGCTTCTTGATTGGCTGCCTTGAGCCTCAAGCTACCTTAAAAGCAAAGAAGCCGGGGTCAGGGGAGAGTGTGTGGGCGTGAGATGGAAGACTTGAAAGAGGAACAAACGGCTGACAGTAGCATGCTGCCTGCCTCACACTTGCTGCTGTGTCCCTGCCTCTGTCAGAGCTGTGCTTCGGAGGCCGCATGGTTATTAGCACAGGCTGCGTTTTACGGAGGTTTGTAAGTAGCAGATACGACAATTTAGGTGGAGGAAGCTGCAACGACTGGTGTTTTGTGTTGTGATGGTAAGTAGCTTGAGGAATTGCCTGTGAAGACCTCTTTGTGTTTCACCTGTGGTTGTGACGGGGGAATCCCTCCTGAATGAGATGGGAAGGCTCCTCAACCATAATGTCTCAGCAGAAAAGTGGATTTTTGCCATTTATTTTTTCCTGATCTGTTCACGTAAACAGCAGCAGTATTTCTGGCAAGTATTTGTATTGCAACTGTTTTCACTTAATTCTTTCTGTCTGATTGGTATACGATAGAAATCTCACCAGCTCTCCGGAATTACATTTTGTAATCTAAACTATGTGCCATATCATTTATAAGTCAAAGTTGACATGAAGTATTCGTGAAGGTTGCCTTATTCTTGTGTGTTGTTGAGAGGTATGGATTTCATTAGAGGAGGAGCGTTACAAAGTTCCAACCTAAAAAGTCGGGTGCGTGTAAGCTGTTTGTTTTAACACTTTCAGGTTCTCCTAGAGTTGTAAAGGTGGCTCAGGAAGCTGAGGGTAAATAACTATTGAAGTGGGATTGGATTTTCTTTAATTGTTCTGCAGTTAGCTGTGTGGGGATTTTCTATGTGTTTTTGTGGTGATACGAATTGGGTCGTGTCCACCTTCCTTCTATGACTAATTGGTGATTCCCCTCTGTGTTTAATAATAATACTTGCATTTCCTATAGTGCCTTATCACGTCTTTGAGCTGTCTCAAAGCACTTCGCAGGACAAACTGTAAAGTGTAGTGATGTAAAGCGTGTGTTTTGCGGGCGAACCACGGCAGCCAATTGCGCACAGCAGTGTCCCACAAACAGTCGTAGATTGAAGTGACCAAATTATTGTTTGTCTTCATTTATACATTGCTCAACGTGGAGTAACAAACTGCGTAGTATTAATGGTGACTGACTGACTTTGGTTTGTTTGACTTTAAACTTCATTGCGCTGTCTGCTGTCAATCCTTGGAATAGTGTAGGCAGATCCTGGTGGATTTCAGAAATTCCTGTTTAATATTGCTATCATTTATACCATTGCTGGGGTAGAGGCCAATAATGAAATGATTACAGTTGGAATGGGAATTAGTAAACACACAATAGGGATTAACCATCAACGCACCAGATTAATGCACCAGACATGCTTTTATATTCTATATCTGACGGGATCTGCAAAAGTACCTTTGTTTGTTTCTGATGCAAAATATTGGGAATTAAAGTAGTCCTATTGTACGAGACCACTCGAGGCCTATTGATGGACTGTATTATTGGGGGAGAGGAGGAAAGGAGAGAAACCTAATGCTAATCCCTGTGTTTTGGTCTTCAAAAATACAAAGAGCTTTTCAATTGGCGCACGTATAAAGTAGGTCTTTACACGCCTTATCCTTTTTTTCAGTTTTTATAAAAATGTTCTTAAATTTCAAAAACAGTTTCAACTTGGGAAATCAGATTTGCTATATAGAATCACAAACTCACCAGGTCTAGCCATCGTTCAGAGGCCAGCCTCCATTTAGTGATGTATAACATTTGTTGTTTGAAGAGATTTGCGTGATGTTTAATATCTGAAACTCCACTGAAATGGTAATCAACAAATGCAGTTCCGTTGTGATTATCACATCTCTTAAAAGAGGGTTTGCTGCAGATTTGAGGCCCGACGAAACTCATGTTCTAGGCTGACGCACCAGTGCAGAATTGGGAGAATGCTACATTGTCAGAGGTGATGAGATGTTAACCTGAAGTCCTACTTTCAGGAGTTTCTCCCAGTGTCCTAGTCAACTACCCTCCAGATTAGTTGGTGGTTCACTTCATGGCTGTATTTGAGATTGTGCTGGCACGAATGGCAGTTGTTTCTCTTCAGAAACAGTCATTACACTCAACAGTAATTACTTGTCTAGTGCTTTGATGTCATACGGCTCCTTACAAATTTGTACTTCTAGTTTCTAAACGCACAATTGCAAGGGTCGCTGTGGAATTTTATTTTGTTGCTGCATAAAATAAATTCCTTCATGACGTATCATTGCTCAAGTTAGTGTGATACAGACAAAGTTTTCATAAGAATGGAAAGGCATTGAGATCTACCTGGGTAATTCTATATTCTGAAGAAGTGTTTGCTATCCCGTGCAGATAGGCTGGTGCCGAATGGTTAAGTTGGTGGCAGGTGAGAACTCCCAACATGTTGCCTTGATGCAACGTGTAATTGCTTCATTTGTATAAAATAGAATTTGAATCCATTAAAAACTTTGTGTTTGTGGGATGTAAATGTGCATAAACAGAGGACGATGTGAATTCTGAAGTTTTAGAAATACAAAGGGTGGGCAGGAGTCTAAAATTCTTGAAAAGTAAAGTTCAAAGTATACTATTCTTTGAACCTATCATGTTCGCAATTGGCTGTCGTGTTTCGCCCACAAAATATACAGTTAATTCACCTTACAGTATATCCTGTGAAGCGCTTTGAGACGTCTCGAAGACGTGATGAGGTGCTATATCAAATGCAAGGATTGTTATATCAAATGCAATGATTATTATTATTATTATCTACCCTTACCCTAGGGCCACCTGCCATTTTATGCAATATCTACAGTCAGTCTGGGTTCAGTTTAAGCAAAGTCACCTGTTTTATTGTAATGACTCAGATGTCACTACAATAATTCAGTTACTGACTGTTCTGCAATAGTTCAATTAAATCTTGAACAAAAACGCACAAAAAAACAAAATATATGTATGGACTTCTTCCATTTCAAAGCTGTTGCAGTTACTTAATGTCTTGGGATTCACTTCTTGAAAATATATCGCTTAATATTCTAGTAATGAGAGTATTGCATCAAATATCTTCATGTCTTGCCACACTCTACTTTGCCGACATAACCATTTAAGGTTGAAATTAATGTTCTGAGAACCGTAGACATTTACAGTAAAGAAAGCCATTTGGCTTCCGGTTTCTCCGTTGGTTAAATACAATCAGTGCAGTTATTCCTTGCCAAAGTTATTGGGACTCTGTTCCTCAAAGCATTGCATGCTCTGGGCATCAAGTGACCTTTCGCTGTTCTGCTGTATCATACATAATCATTAAGAAAAGACAGCTTTCACTTGTCTCCCTTCTATCTCAGCAACAGGTGTATCCTGTTGTTGACCACAACAGAAAGAAACTATTTTTGTTTTACTTACAATACAACACAAAATTACATTTGTGTAGTGCCTTTCACGACATTTAGGGATTTGGACCTGAGCAGGAGGTCAGGATCAGGGTGAGTAGAGGATGGTCGAAGAGGAGGGTCTTGAGAAATCCTTTGAAGGAGGCAAGGGAGGGAGTGAGGCAAAGGGAATGTGGGATGGAGCTCCAAAGGGTGGGGGCAAAGAGGCTGAAGGCCCGACGGCCAATGATGGGGCGAGCTGGGCGGGGGCCATGGAGCAGGACGCTGCCTGCTGAGTAGAGGGAGTGGACAGGTTGATAGGGGGTCAGCAGGTCACAGAGGTAGGAAGGAGCCAGGCTGTGGAGTGACTTGAGGGTGAGGATGAGGATTTTGAACTCTTCTGGGGATGGGGAGCCAGTGGAGCCGGACAAGGGCGGGGTTGATGGGGTCACGGAGCCTGGTGCGGGAGAGAGTTCTGGATGGTCTGCAGCTTGTGGAGGGAAGAGTTGGGGAGGCCAACAAGCAGGGAGTTGGCGTAGTCGATCCTGGTTGTGATGAATGTGTGGATGAGGGTTTTGGAGGTCAGAGCAATTAGGCAATGGCAGAGCCGGGCGATGTTGTGGAGGTGGGGGAAGGCAGAGCTGGTCGTGGCACAGATGTGGGGTTCTTCTACTCAGTCTTCACTTAATCTATCTTCACTTCCAAGTACTTTTAAGGAAAAGGTTTTTTTCCTTAAATTTTCACATTTTTAAAAGGTTTATAAAGCCTGTGCTGGGAGCTAGGGTCAGGACGGATGGAGGGCAGAGGGGTTGGGGTTAGGAGGGTTTCTGAAGGCACAGTCAAAGAGGAAAGTCTTCAGACGGGATTTGAAGGAGGCAAGAAAGGGGTTAAGGTGGAGGGATTGCGGGATAGAGTTCCAGAGTGTGGGGGCAGAGATGCGGAATGTCCGACCATCAATGATGGGGCGGGAAGTGTGGGGGAGCTGAAGCAGCCGGTGTCCACTGAGCGGACGGAGCGAGGCTGATATGGGATTAGGAGGTCGGAGAGGTAGGTGGGGAGTAAGACAGTGGAGGGCTTTGAAGGTGAGAACGAGGGTTTTGTACTCGATTCTCTGAAGGATGGGGAGCCAGTGAAACCGGGAAAGAACGGGGATGATTGGTTCTCGGAGCCTGGAGTGGGAGAGGACACGAGCTGCAGGGTTTTGAATAATCTGCAGCTTGTAGCGGGAAGAGGGAGGGAATTCCAGTGAGCAGGCAGTTGGCTTAGTCAAGTCGGGACATGATGAAAGCGTGGATCAGGGTCTCGGCGACCTGTGGTGAGAGGCTGTAGCGGAGGCGGGCAATGTTGCTGAGGTGTGCCATTGTTTATACTCCACATGAATCTCTACCCACTCCTTACTCCTTACTTTACCCTGCTTTTCCGCCCTCCGTCATGTGAAGGTCTCGCTTCCTCTTGAATGCAATTATACTATCTGATTCAACCACTGAATCAAGCAGCGAGTTCGAAAATCTCACTGCCTTCTATGTTGAATAGTTCCTTCTAACTTCTCTTTTCGATCCCTTAAATTACTATCTTATAATAATAATTCTTGCATTTGATATAGTGCCTTATCATGTCGTTGAACGCTTCACAAAATATACTGTCAAGTGAATTGACTAAATTTTGTGGGTGAAATGTAGCAGTGAATTCTGCACAGCAGTGCCCCGCAAATAGTCGTGGATTGAGTGACCAAATGTTTCATTTTTTTTGGAAGGAATTATTACCCCCGGAAAGCAATCTGCCAATTGACTGACAAGCAGTTTCCTATTTACTGCTGGTAAACAGAGGTGCGTGGAGTAAGGAAACTTGCCCAACGTTTCGCCCTGCCTGGGAATCAGAACACAGGTCCTCTCGCTTGCGAGGCGAGTGCTCTAACCACTGAGCTACAGGACTCCTTCCCAGTACCTTGGGTCCACAACACAACACCCATCTCTGTTGCTTTATATCATTGCACAACTTCTCTGTGTGAAACCGCATCCAGAATTAGTTCAAGTGATTGGCTTAATCGTTGCTCAGGGAATTCTGCCGCAAGAACCTCCGAGCTACAATTCCTTCTGTTGCAGGGAGAGCTCAGGATGCACAACAGTGAAGCTCTCCCATGAGTAAGCACAGTATTTCTTACTTAAAAATGCTTTAATTGAGACACGTTCTACATCAGCCCGGTAATGGTGGGAGACAGCTATGAGTCTCATCCAGGCTTCTCTAGCCTCCTTTAGCATCAAACAAAAGCCCTACATACCTTCAGGTTCAGTCACTACACCCTCTGTGGGTTCAGAGATTCCCAGATACTGACAAACACAGGTTACGATGGTCTAATTTCCCACCAACACAGTGAAGTGTGTTAAATTAAATTGTGTGAAGGTTATACATAAAGTCTACCCAGGCAGATCTGAGGTACCCTCATCCATCCTAGCCCTAGCCACAGAATAATATGGAGTCCTGTACAGCTCTAGCTCAGTGGTTAGAGCACTCGCCTTGCAAGCGAGAGGACCTAGGTTCGATCTCTGGGCAGGGTGAAATGTTGGGCAAGTTTCCTTACTCCACACACCTCTGTTTATCAGCAGTAAGTAGGAACCTGGTTGTTAGTTGATTGGTGGATTTTTTCCCAAGGTAATAATCCCTTCAAAATCACAAATAATAATGTAGTCACTCAATCCCCGACTGTTTGTGCGACGCTGCTGTGCGCAATTGGCTGCCGTGTTTCGCCCACAAAATATACAGTCAATTCACTTTACAGTATTTACTGTGAAACGCTTTGAGACGTCTGGCAGAGGCGATAAGGCGCTGTATCAAATGCAAGGATTATTATTATTATAATGTGACGAGACAACCAAGTTGCTGTAGCAAACTACTGCTGACAATTCAGAGACAGGCATGAGAACTGCAGCTCAGGGTTACACTATCTACACAGTACACAGTGAATCCTGGAAACACTTTGAGACACATCACTGACGTGACACTGACACGTTTCGCCCACAAATATACAGTCAATTCACTTTACAGTATATCCTGTGAAGCGCTTTGAGACGTCTAGAAGACGTGAAAAGCGCTATATCAAATGCAAGGATTATTATTATTATTATTATTATTATTATGACAAGTGCCATATAAAATGCAAGGATTGTTGTGGATTTCAGTTGCCACCCGTTGCTGATGCGATTTATCAAGCTTGTTTAGAGGGGAGATTGAATTAATACTGAATTAAGAACATATGGGATAAAAGAGGTAAGAGTAGAATTGTAGACTTTTACAGCTTCATTTGGTCCATTGTGCTTGTGTTGGCTCCCTGTAAGAGCTGTCTGTTTAGTCACTCCCCTGATGTTACTTACTGTATAACCTTTTAAATATTTCCTTTTCAAATATTTGTCTTTGAAAAGTACAGAGTCAGACAGTCCAACTAGAGCTGTCATCCAACCTGACCCTGCTCAGTGAAAATACATAAGTCAGCCCCTCGTTTCAGAGAGGAATTTTACTGCAGCTCCAAACTTTCCTTAAGGGAGCTCCCAAGCACACTGTGTTTTAGCTTGAGCTTGCCTTAAATATCGCATAGCTCTCCAGCACTGCAGTTGCGTGTGTGTGTGGGTGGGACGGGGAAGAACATTGTGCACAGTGAATGCTGTACATTGTGGAGTCTTGTAGCTCAGTGGTTAGAGCACTCGCCTCAAAAGCGAGAGACTTGGGTTTGATTCCCGGCAGGGCAAAACGTTGGCAAGTCCCCTTTACTCCACACGTTTCTGTTTATCTAGCAGTAAGTAGGAACCTGGTTGTTAGTTGATTGGTGGATCGCTTTTCCAGGGATAATAATCCCTTCAAAAAATAATAATAATGTGGTCACTCAATCCACGACTGTTTGTGGGACGCTGCTGTGTGCAATTGGCTGCCGCGTTTCTCCCCCAAAATATGCAGTCAATTCATTTTACATTATATTCTGTGAAGCGCTTTGAGAAGTCTAGAAGTGATAACGCGTTATGTCAAATGCAAGGATTATTATTATTACATCTTGAGTGGGTCAGATTGTCTGGGATTAGGCCCTCCATGGAACAGCTAGATATATATATATATATATATAGTGCAAAGATTTACACATGAGTTCCTATTTGCTGTGCACTAATTTGGCTGCCGCATTTGCCTACAAGCATAGTCACTACACTTTACAGTAAGTCATACAGGTATTTCCATATATGCAAAATGACACAAGATGTGCACTTCTCATTGGAAATTCCTCGTTGGTTGAATTACCCATTTCCTTATTTGCATTTTTATATAAAGCAAATGATTCAGACAGTTTTCTCTCCAAGGAAGTGGAGGCAAAAAAAATCTACAGTTGATATGATTACTGTTTGAATGAAACTGTTGGGGACATTTTTTTTAATTTTATTGATGCGAAAATAAAATAAACTATTATAAGCTTTGTATGTTGATGCTGCAACTGAGGGATATATTATGTTTATGTTACCAAATTCTGAGAGAATTAAAAGGATGGATGCTGCGTTTCACCTCTCTCCCCCCTCCCTCTCCCCCTCCCCACCATTTCATCTCAAAAGGTTTCTGATTCCAAATCGTTTTGTGGCAGTTTTCAAAACTTCGGCAATTTTGGAAACTTGAGTATCAGCTCATTAATTTATCAAACACCTTCAGTCTGTCCAGAAACTTCCACCTAATTTAAGCGCTCCGTCTGGCATGAAGGGCACGATATAAATGCAAATTGTTGTTGTTATCTGTAATTTTAGACACAGTTCTCTAGGGTTGCTTGTGCATAATCTCCCTTCTTTTCTGCCAACGCCATTTTTGTCTGATGTTTAATTGTGAGATCTCCTTTCATCCTGCATTTTAAACTGTGATTGTTACCGAACCTTTTTTCTCCCCTCAGGGAATCTGGCGAATTCCTGTTGATGAAATTGACCGTCCTGGCAGCTTTGCATCACATATGAACCGTTCTATTGTTATCTTACTTGATGTTTTATCGCAGCTGAAGGACCACAACACACTGCTGAAGGTATCGTCTATGCTTCACAGGACACCTGACCAGGGAAAGTAAGTTCTGTGCATTCAATGTTTCTGAGATAATGACCACTTCACCAAGACACCTGTAACAAGGTGTGACTTTATTAAACAGAAAACAAACTCTGTGCTAAACCTTTCCCCACCATACCTGTGGTGTTTAAAACTATATTTTTTTGTTCTATACAAAAGGGCTTTAAGCGCTCTGGGACGCTACCCTGCGTGAGGAGCGCTATATAAATGGAAGTTGTTGTTGTTATTTGAGAAAAATAAGGGCTGCCATCTTAACAGCTCAACAGCTTTTACAAGGTAGTAGCATCAGAAACGCATGTTCTCACCATATCTTTCATAATCAGTTGATGGTAGAGTTTGTAAGTGCAGCATTCCTTCCAGTATTGTGTCAAACTCTGCCAAGTTCACTCTCTACCATCAACTATTTTTGACAGAGAAGGCTCAGCCTTTGTGTTTGGAGTAGGATTATCTGCACCTGCTTCCTCAGAAATAAATGCCATTAGCTGTTGTAAAATGGCTCCCATTTGCCCTCCCAATAAGCCTTTTTTTAAGAATAAAAACATTTGTGTTTAGCTTTGAATCCCACTATATAATCCCTGTCCCACACCAGGCTCCTCAAACCTATCGCTCCCATCCTCACTAGGCTCCATCAGTATTAGCACTTTGATCCCAAGTGAATCAAGTTTAAATTCAAGATCCTTGTCTTGTTAGGTCAGAGTATCAAGGATTACGGGGCAAAGACGGGTAATTGGAGTTGAACATAAGAACACAAGAAATATGAGCAGGAGTAGGCCATTCGGTCCCTCCAGCCTGCCCTGCCATTTAATAAGATCATGGCTGATCTACTAACGTAATTCCATTTACCCGCCCAAACCCCATATCCTTTAATCCTTTTAGTTTTGAAAAATCTATCGATCTCAGTCTTGAATATGTTCAATGACTGAGCATCCACTGAGATCAGCCATGATCTTATAGAATGGCGGAACAGGAGTGAGGGGTTGAATGGCCTCCTGTTTCTGTGTTGAGCATTGTGGCGCTGTACAGAATTCCTGCTTTACCTGTAACGCTGTACAAATGGCAACTGGCCTGGACAATTAGCTGGTTTCCCTGTGGAGCTGTACTCAGTGGCTGCTTTGCCAGCCACCCTGTTCCGAGTGCCTGTGACATGTACGAGTGGCTAACTTGACTGTGATGCTGTACAGAGCAGCTGCTTTTCCTTTTAACCTGAGAAACATAGAAGACACAAAGACCTTTTGACTTTTGCACATGGTGAGGAGACAAGAATGTTTGCGCTCACTTTGCTGCAATTAGAATATACTGTATTCTGTACCTAATAGCTGCCTATATGTGAGAATGACCTGGTTTTGTACACGAGGCTTCCAGCACTCTGGGAACATCATGAAAATCACCAGCAGTAATGGAGGAAGTTCTTCGGTTCCTGTGGTCGTATTTCTCAGAAATGTTCTGCTCTAACTGCTGTTGTGTTTTTCTCTCTCTCTCTCTCTCTCTCGGTCTTTTCCATAGGAAGTATTTGCGTGATGTGGATCGTCAAGTCCTTGCCAAGCGAGCATTCATTTTCACAGTGAAAGTTCTTGAGGACAACCTGAAGGAACTAACTGGGGTAATGCTACAAATTAATATATTGATAATTTAGCATAATAATTTACTGAAACACGTGTGTCAACGGCTGCCAGCAACATATGAGGGTTGCTTTACATAAAAATAATACTCCATGCATTTGATATAGCGCCTTATCACATCGTTGAGACGTCTGAAAGTGCTTCACAGTAAAATGAATTGACTATGAAATTGAATCTGCTTTGCTGATTCTCCAACCCCATTTTGTTTTTTCAACCCTGTGAAGTGAAGTGCCAGAAATCACAATCACGTTTGGCAACTTGAAACCCAAAACTCAATTTTGTCTTCTAATTTAAGATCATGCAAAGTTGTGGAAAATCTCAAAGTTGGTCTTAATTTGAATGCTGTTTCTTTTTAAGAACTGTGAGAATCAACTTCCAAAGTAATATAATCAAATGTATTTTCAACAATTCTGTGTGTCTCAAATTTATTATTATAATAATAATATTAATAATCTGTACATTAGGTATAGTACCTTTATAGAGATTGCCCCAAAGCATTTCACAGGATTTACTGTAAAGTGTAGTCACTGTGTGTTTGGTGGGTAAATGTGGAGGGAATGATGATTTTTATTTTGGGAGATTGTTGTCCAGGACACAGTAAGAAACTTCTCTTTTCAAATGGTGACAACTGCACCTGAATGGGCAGACAGACCCACTGAGCCAGACTAACAATTTGAAACCTTGCTACGGAACAGATAGATGATCAACTGTAAGAATTAAACAAAGAGACGTTTTGTTAAGGAATAAAGGAGTTATTATCTGTGGCTGGGAGGGAGGGGAAGAGTCCTTTTCTTTTGTTCATGCTTCAAACAGGTATATCTGGAAATTGAATTTGGAGAAGTGGAAGGGGAGGAGAAGAATTTACTGACCAAGAAAGATAATTAATAACACATCAAATTTGTACAAAGTCCAAATACATCTTGAGCACTGAGGGACTGAGTTGCTCAGGGCACTCACGGTTGAACCACAATCCTACTGCTCTGACCTTGCCTCAGCCAAATTACCTTTCTATTTCAAGATCTTCCTGGAGACCTAGGGTAAACCCAGGTCCCTCTTGTCCATCACCAACTACCTATTTCGCCCACCTCCCTCTGCCTGACCATCCTCTTTCATTTCCAAATGTGCTGAGATGATGGACTTACTTGGGACCAAGATGTAGCAGCTCTGCTCTGTTGCCTGTGCGGCTGTCCACCCACCTCTCCCCCACCACCCTCTGCTCACCACTACCTCCATATTTTTGACACAGTCTTTCTTTTACATCCCTTTATTCCCAATTGAAACCCACCTCATGCTCCCTCAACCCCATCCTCACATCCTGACGCCTCAGCTTCACCTCCTTGCCCCCTTGCCAACTGACATGAACCGTTTATGCTTCCTTCAAAACCGCTATCATCACCCCCTGTTCTCACACCTCTCTCACTCCACCCATCTGTGTTCTCAAATTACTGTCCCAACTCCAACCTCTTTTTCCTTTTCTGGAAACTGGAAGGTACTGAAATGAGTCATTGCTTCCTGGTTTTGTACTTACTTTTCCAGCACTCCATGCATGAACTCCAACCCAGAGTCCTTCCGACCTGCTCCCTCTCGCACCTCATTCAAGGTTCAAGACCTTTCTCTTTGACCATCCCTTGGCCAACTTTTCCCGTGCACTTCGGTGCCAAGCCAGTACTACTACTACATACTAATACATACTTTGGGACTTCCTCTCGATAGTTAAAGGTGCTATTTAAATATTAATTAGTATTGTATTATAGTTATTTTGAGTTTGACATTTCATTTGCTTTTCAGATATCTGAAGATCAGGTGCCAAAGTCTTCAGTTTTATCAATGGGTGAGATGACGACAGACGTTTCTAACAAGCCGAGTGCTGAGGAGCATAAGGGTGTTGTACCCAAAAAGTCAACAGTTTCTGATGGGCCCATAAGGAATACCGAGAATGGGGTGAAGGATATTCCCAGAGGTCCGTCTCCCCAGGCTATGAACATGGAACAAGGTGAGAAAAATAACAAACTGATGGGTGACCTGACAAAGCCAAATATTGGTATGGAAGAACCAATGGAACTTAGCTCTGGGGAACCAGGCAAATTGGTATTTTCATTCAAGCCCCCCACGGGTTGGGATACAGAGCACAACAAGACTGCTGGAGTAACCGAGGGTAAGGCTTTGGAATGCAAACCCGCTGAGCTGTCCTTAGAGGAACTGAGCATTAGTTCAAAACAGCAAGCGACAACAATAACATCACAAGTTGTGGCTGGTCAAGCAATCAAGAAAGCAGGCCGGAAGAGAAAACTGCTGGAGGACACTGAATCTGGGAAAACTCTGCTGTTAGATGCATACAGAGTCTGGCAGCAAGGTCAGAAGTTTATGGCCGTTGATCTCGGAAAGATTGAGAAGATCATGTCGGAGACGTATATGCTGATCAAGCAGGTACAGTATATATTTTTTTAAGGAACAGAATTGAGGCAAGTACCCATGCTTATTTGATCAAAAATCTGTGTTTGATATCCTTTGATCACTTTGAAAATTGAATCTTCAAAGTACTGCCAGAAACGTGACCCAATCTGCGTAAACACGCTTATTATCTAAATCTGCAATAAAATCCCATAAAGAATTTGTAACCTACAACATCAGTATTACTGTATTTCATACCTCAACATTATTGTACCATCTTACTGGGTAAACATCCTGATTGAAACCATCCTAAGTCAGAATATATGGCATCAGGTCCACCATCAACAACAACAACTTGCATTTATACCGTGCCCTTCTCGTCGGTCAGTGTCTCGGAGAGCATGTGGCCCGCTTCCGTTCTTTCCCACAGCAGTGAGGTTGGATCGCTTTGGGCTTTTACTCTTCAATGAGCTACATTGATTGTGTGTAGGTTAGGAGTTCTCGGTCACCCAGTGCAGAAATGGCTGGTAAGTTAATAATAATCCTTGCATTTGGTGTAGCGGCTTTCATGTCAGGAAGATGTCCCAAAGCTCTCCACAAGATATAAGGCTGAGTGTTTTGTAGGGGGAAAGTGGCAGCCAATTTTGTATCCCACAAACAGCCATACAGTGAGTGACCAATTTAAATTGGGGGATTGTTGGCCAGAGTAAAACCCACTTCTCTTTTCGAATAATGCTAAGGGATCTTTAACATCTAACCTTAACAGGCAGATGGGGCTTCGGTAAATGTCTCATCCAAAGGACGGCACCTCCAACAATGCAGCACACCCCCAGCACTGCATCGGAGTGTCAACTTGGACTATATGAGTTCCAAATCTCGACATGGGGGCTTGAACCCACAACCTTCTGACTCAGAGGTGGCAGTGCTACCAATTGAGCCTGACAGCCTGACACACAACATGTTTAGATATAGCGCCTTTATGTCAGGAGAATTTTACTGTAAAGTGTGGGTAACTGTGTTTGTAGGTTGCAAGTTTTAGGAGGATATTTGGTATGTGGCTAGATGTTACCGGTTTGTTTCGACTCCTGATTAATGCAGCAATTTCAAGGAAAAATAGTCTATTCTAGAATCTGATTCAAGTCGGAATGAACTTCTGTTTGTGGGAGGGGGAGGGAGGCCAAGGAGGATCACAGTTTACTGACTCTCCCAAAGTTGTTTTGCAGTGGTAGGTAAGGAAGAAATAACTTTTTTTTACAGTGACTTATGTCATAAAACACATCAGAAGTAATTACTGTTAAGTGTAGTGACTGTTTTTGTTGGCAAACACAGCAGGTATTTATGCCAGCATGAAAGCTATGAGTTTGGGGCCAGGTGGTCTTGATTGGACACGAATGGTTTCCCTTTTAAGATCTGCGCAAATCGTGATCTGTGAATTTGTAACTTACAGCACTTAAAAGTAGTGCAAAAGATATGTGCAAACAAATAGAGTGGGTCCTTCATTCTTTGGTTCCTGGAATAAACCGTAATCTTGTGATGCTTCATAATTCCATATTGGTGCAAGAATGCTGCAACGGTTTTAACTGTTTACGTTAATTGAAAGCATAGGTTTTGTTTAGCAAAATTGTCAGGATCGCCATTTTTGTGTTGCCCCCGGCCTGATACAGTCAAGTCCTGAAAATGAGCAGTTGTGTTATGTTTTGATCCCCTGGCAACCTACAGTGCTGTAACTACAGCAAATACATATTCTCTGGTGTGTTCTGTGTGCCTGAGTCGCTAATGACCGGTCTGCTAATCGCAGTCAAGTTTCTAATTTTAACAAATTGAACTTTTGGTTCCTCAAAAGCAACTTGTAGAAATAATGCAAGTGCTTCCTGCAGTCAGTCACTGATCAGCTGTATGTCAGGATTGTTTTTTTATTTGCTTATGTATTTCTGAATTCCGTTAGCTTCCTTGACCTAAAATTTCACTTGTTTTAGCCTTAATAGTGTAGAATTTTGGAAAATTCTTAAAATTCATTCTTGTATGGAAACTGGAATTTTTCTGCTGATCTCTTTTTGCATCCCACAAATAGCCTCCCTCCCTCCCTCCCTCCCTCCCTCCCCTTCACCATTGTAATTCTGTCTGTGAATTATAGCTGTCAAAATTCAGCATTCTTTATCTCCCCCTCACCATAGACATGTTTTTGCTGGCATTCTTGTTCAGAGTTGTTCCTATTCCGATTACCTGGAACTACCAGATAATAATGATCCTTGCATTTGATATCGCGCCTTATCACATCTTTGAAACTCTCAAAGTGCTTCACGGAATATACTGTAAAGTGAATTACTATGTGTTTTGTGGGAGAAAGATATTGCAGGAGTGAAAAGCATCGCACCCTCCCTCATCTGAACTGCACTGCGACTGGCTCCAGCACAAACTGGTTATGTAACACAGCTTTAACTGTTGCTTCCTGCAGTCTTCTTCACGGCAAAACAACAGGGGGGAGGGGAGGGGGCGGAATCATCTGCCAGTTGGTTTCAGAGCATGCTCAGGCACATACCTGCGTTCTAGCTGCATGATATGAAACAGGCCTCGCTTCAAAAAGGGAAGGATGCAAACAAAAATCCTTCGTACCTCTCTATCATCCTCGTCCCATTTCCCTCCTTTCGTTTCTGTTGGATTTTTCAACATATTTGTTTAAAAGATGATATCACGAAAACTGGTTTGCAGGCGTTGTTGAGTCGAGCATTGCTGAGGAGCTCCTGGTTAGGATAGTCATTAATAATCCTTAATAATAATCCTTGCATTCGATATGGCGCCTTATCACGTGATCGAGACGTCTCAAACCGCTTCACAGAATATACTGTAAAGAGAATGGACTATATTTTGTGGGTGAAACGCAGCAGCCAATTGTGCACAGCAGCGTCCCACAGACAGTTGTGGATTAAGTGGCCAAATTACTATTTATTTGTTTAGTTATGCGGAATTTAGGCGACCCGTCAATCGACTAACAGGCGGGTTCCTACTTACAGTTAGGTGAACAGAGATGTGTGGAGTAAGGAAACTTACACAATGTTTCGCACTGCTCGGGAATGGAAACCGGGAAATTAGCCTCAGGAAACATTGGTTCAGTAATGTGTGTATGTGCGCGCACAAGCGTGTGTGTGTGTGCATGCGTGTGTATGTGCACGCGCGTGTGTGTGTGTGCATTCCGAACATGCCAGCACAGTCACATCACAGTCGTCAGCCTATTCACACAGACGGTTCCTTTGTTTTGAGACGAGGCCTGGCCGGGCGGGCAGTGGTTTCACAAACCTCACCAGTCACTATTTACATACAAGAAGCTGCTGTGTAAGTTTCAGGTTCTAGGCATTATTTTCATCCCATGTTGATATCAGATTTACCACAAAGCCGAATATCAGGTTTAAAAGCCTTAACATTGTATCAATATACAGTTCCCTTATAGAGTAATGTCTTGGAACATTTTACAAAGACGGTGCTGGACAGCAGGAGAGTAATATAATAATACTTGCATTTGATATAGCGCTTTTCATGTCTTCCAGACGTCTCAAAGCGCTTCACAGGATATAAAGTGAATTGACTGTATATTTGTGGACGAAACGTCAGAGTAGGCACAGTCAGTGGTGAGCTGGAGCAGTTCAGGGAGGGAGATCTCGAGGGGTGGGGGGGTTGGGGCTGAGGCTTGGCTGCCGATGGGGTGGTGGGGTAAAGGTGGCAGAGAACACGCAGCAGGCTCAAGTTTTCTGATTGGAAGATCGAGCAGGAGAGGGAGGCTAGAGGGACCGGGGGTGAGAGCACAAAGGGATTTGTAGGTGAGCCTCTGTTTGAAAGAGTTAACAATAATAATAATCCTTGCCTTTGATACAACGCCTTATCACGTCTGTGAGACGTCTCAAAGCGCGTGTGTTAATTACTATTTATTTATTTTGAAGGGATTATTACCCCCTGAAAAACGATCTGCCGATCGACTAACAACCGGGTTCCTACTTATTGCTAAGTACCCAGAGGTGTGTGGAGTAAGGAAACATGCCCAACATTTCGTCCTGCTCGAGGATCGAACCCAGGTCCTCTACACTTGGGAGGCGACTGCTCTAACCACTGAGCTACAGGACTCCACTTTTTGAAGGGTTTAATCAACTCTCTTTAAATTTTGTTTGCTGGGCCACATATTGATCAATCAATCTGTGAAGGGGGAAAGGGAATTTCTTCTAATCCCTGGACTTGCTTGAGTCTTGCTTCACTCTTGCTTAGACTGTAGTTCTGAGCTCACAATCCAATGATGTACTAGTATTTTAAGAACATTTTCGGTTTCTGTTATATTCACACACCAATGTTCTCACTGTTTTATTTTATGGTAACCAGTGATCTCTGCCAAATTTAAATTCTGCTGCCTTCATCTTCTTCAAGATGTTACACTACATCAAAACCATAAAAATGCAAGTTGTTGTTCATTTTAAGCTCTGATATTTGGTCTCCACAAGCTTGTAAATAATAATAATCCTTGCATTTGACATAATGCCTTATCATAGACGTCTCAAAGTGCTTCGCAGAATATCCTATAAAGTGAATTGATCGTATATTTTGGGGGTAAAATGTGGCAGCCAATTGAGCACAACAGTGTCCCACAAACAGTCGTGGATTGAGTGACCAAATAATTATTATTTTTTATTTTTTGAAGGGATTAGTACCCACAGAAATGTGATCCGCCCATCGACTAACAACCGGGTTCCTATTTATTGCTTGGTAAACAGAGGCATGTGGAGTAAGGAAACTTGTCCAAAGTTTCGCTCTGCCCGGGAATCGAACCCAGGTCCTCTAACCACTGAGCTACAGTACCTTACTGTGTGTGTTGTTAACCTGCACCTGTTTACCTCAGCATGGTGGTTACGCCATCCAAAGAAATGCATGGAAAAAGCAGCAGTTTAATCGATATCTCAGTTGAAATGTTGTCTACTGAAACTTAGTGTCCCCAATGAAATCAATTAAAAAATATTAGAAAGAAGCTGGATAACTTGGCCACCTCGTGTATCAAACATCTTAAGACCATGTCCTTGATAATTTTTACCTGTGAGGTAATAGCAAATCCTATTGAACATTCTTTCAACAGTCTTTCATTAAATAATAATAATAAAAGTTATTATAATAAATAATAATAATAATTCTTGCATTTGATACTGCGCCGTATCACGTCACTGAAACATCTCAAAGTGCTTCACAGGATTGACTGTGTATTTGGGGGAATTCCCTTTTGTAAAGTGAATTGACTGTGTATTTTGTGGCAGCCAATTGCGCACAGCAGCGTCCCACACACAGTCGTGGATTGAGTGACACAATTATTATTATTTTATAGATTTTTTTAAATGAAGACAATGTTTGCATCACTGTTTTAACCTCTTGTATGTGAACCTAGTGTTCCCAACAGGCCACTCGCTCCTAGTTTTGCTACCTCGGTTGGAGATGTTTTCCTCTCTGTTCCTCCAGTAATATGAAAACCCGCTGGATGCGAAAATAAACCAGAGAAATTTGCAGCACAGAAGAAGCCCATCGTGTCAGGGCTGGCTCTTTTAATAAGCAATCCTTCCAGTCCCGTTTACCTGCCGTTTCCCCATACCAACCAAGTGTGTTTGTGTGTTAACTAAACTATTGAAATGATATATCTTTTTGGCGTTTCTCTGTCAGGTACTTGACTCGAGGCCAGGGCCACGCTTGACAATATCTTCCACAGCTAGTCTGCCATCCCCAAAGAGTCACATTGTTGAATTGAATGATCATTATGAAAATATTGAAAGCAATTTTCTCGAGTGCTTGTCGACCCATGTACTGATGGACCAAATAGCTGCCTTCTGTGTGGTATAAACCTCTATGGTTTCTAGTCTGCTGACTCATGTCTCAACAACAACAAAATTACATTTGTATAGCGCCTCAGGCCACTGAAACTTGTTCATGCCTTCATCACCTCCAGGCTCGACTGTGCAAACTCCCTGCTTGTCGGCCTTCCCAACTCCTCCCTCCACAGCTGCAGATAATCCAGAACTAACTCTGCAGCCCGTGTCCTCTCCCGCACCAAACTCCGTGACCCCATCTCCCCCACTCTCGCCTGACTCCATTGGCTCCCTATCCTTCAGAGGATCCAGTTCAAGATCCTGGTCCTCACCTACAAAGCCCTCAATGGCCTCACCCCACCCCACCTCTGCCACCTCCTAACCCCCTACCAACCCGCCTGCTCCATCCGCTCAGCCGGCTCTGGCCGCTCCACGTCCCCCGACCCACCCGCCCCACCATTGGCGGGAGAGCCTTCAGCCACTCTGCCCCCAACCTCTGGAATTTCATCCCCCAGTCACTCCGCCTCGCCCCCTCCTCAGCCTCCTTCAAGTCCCGCCTCAAAACCCTCCTCTTCGACCATGCCATCGGCCACCCCCCTTCCCCTCCCCTCCCTTCCCTCCCCAACCCCAGCTCGGGTCTGAAATGCTATACTCTGTCCAACACCTTGGGACGTCCTCCCGACGTGAAAGGTGCTATAGAAATGTGATCTTGTTGTTGTTATTCACGTTGGAAGGACATCTCAGGCTTGCTGTTGGGCAATTTGAGCGCTCCCAAGATAAGGAGGGGAGATTGTTTCATTGTATTCAGGCGAATACAATAGCAGGAGCTTCAGAAGACTGGATTTGGGTCCAAAGATAAAATTACAGAAGTGTTTTGAGCTTTGAAGTGCACAGTCGGGCTATTTTCCCCCTGCTAGTCTAGCTAGGACAACTCTGTTCTTTATCAGCTTCACATTTCATCTAAACAGAAGATGTAAATGGTTTTGTCACCAATACCAGCAACAAAGATACACCAAACGTATAGGGTGATCCCACTTGGATAAGCAGCGGAAAGTTTACCAAACATTGCTTCCAATGTGATTTTATCTGGTTAAACTCCAGCAGTTACCCCAACACACACTGCGATCCCCAAATCTTATCTCTTGCCAATCGGTGCCAAACACTCTCTGGAAAATAGGTAAGCAGAGTGGCTCCCTCTGGGGAGGGAATGGGAAATGCATTCCAGACGTTCCACGTGTAAGATGGCATGCATGGAACTCACGGGCTGTTTTGGATCCTCTTCAACGCGATGATGGGTTTCATTGAAAATAATGTTGAATTTTCATTTTTTTTATTTGCATCTTTTCAGCCGTGTCCATCAGTGGAGCCTGGTTGATAAAGGGGTTGTATTCCTCTTTGTGCATATTCCTGTTTTAAAAGGTTGTAGGGCAGGGATGTGAAAGTAGAAATGCAGTGATTCATAAGCAATGTCGTTCACCTACCTTGCCCTATCCTGCATGTATCTATTTCCTCTCCCCTGTGGTGACTACACATAGATCCCTGCCTTTTCTCTTCCTTGCACCTGTTCCCAGCAGCTTGGTGCTTTGACTGGGATTGCGATGTCTCTGATGCTTGTAGGGATAGATGTAGGATTAAATCACCCTTCATGACACTGTGCCAGCACTTCCTGATAAGTCACACTCATTTCGAATGGGATATTTTAAATACGATAAACTTCCTGATAACTCGATTCTGGCTTAACGTTTCGCTCACAAAATATATAGCCAATACACTTTACAGTATACCCTGTGAAGCACTTTGAGTCGTCTCGAAGATGTAATAAGGCACGATATCAAATGCAAGGATTATTATTAACTTGTCACTTAAATCATCATCACCATTTATATCCTCTGTATAGATGAGTGTGAAGCTGACAAACACGATTAGCTGAGTAACATATCAGCTATGATCTAATTGAATGGCGGAACAGGCTTGAAGGGCTGAATGGCCTATTCCTGTTTCAATGCTGTCAATATCCCGGCCCCATTTATTTATGTATTTATACATATGCCTGACTCCGGATAGTTCTGGAGCCCTTTTCCTTGGACTGATGAGTTGTCAGAAGTATACTGTAGTCTGAGAATTAAAATTTAACGCTTTACATTGATAGAGGGCCATTAAACACAAACAAAATATTCATTGGTGCTTCACCGAAAGTCTCTCCGTTTAATTGTGGGTGTCATTATATTGAGGTCATTATCAGGTTGGGCATATTAATTTATTTGTAATTGGGGGTGGGGGGACCTGGCCAAGGTGGACTGGAAAGAAAGATTGGCAGGTAAAAC
This sequence comes from Callorhinchus milii, assembly GCF_018977255.1. NCBI lineage: Eukaryota > Metazoa > Chordata > Chondrichthyes > Chimaeriformes > Callorhinchidae > Callorhinchus > Callorhinchus milii. The sequence goes on along the minus strand of NW_024704749.1, from coordinate 1,223,666 downwards.
AACTAAAGAGCAGTGGGAAGTCTTCAAGGATGAGATAGCTCGGGGACAGAACAAATACATACCCACAAAAGGGAAAAGTAGGGCATCCAAACCTCCCTGGATGACGAAGGTAATTGTGTCTAGAATGAAGCAGAAAAAGGAGGCGTATGACAAATGTCAAACCCAAGATACAGAAGACAACCAAATAGAATATAGGAAGTACAGAAGAGAACTGAAAAAGGAAATAAGAGGGGCTAAAAGATTATACGAAAAAAGGTTAGCGAGTAACATTAAAGAGAATCCTAAAATATTTTACAAATATATCAAGAAAGAAAGGTTAGTCAAAGGAAGGGTGGGGCCAATTAAGGACCAAGGGGGAAATCTTATTGTGGAGGCAGAGGGCATAGCTGATATACTGAATGAGTACTTTGCATCTGTCTTCACAAAAGAATTGGATGCACCAAATGCCGCAGTATTGGAGGAGAAGGTAGAGGAAATGGATAGGATAAGTATAAACAGAGAGGAAGTACTGAAAAGGTTGACTGGGCTCAAGGTAGATAAGTCGCCCGGTCCGGGCCAAGATTACTATGGGAAGCGTGGGTACAAATAGCGGAGGCTTTGGCTACAATTTTTCAATCTTCATTGGACACAGGAGTGGTGCCCGAGGACTGATGAGTGGCCAATGTGACTCCCTGTACAAAAAGGGACAGAAGGACAAACCTGGGAACTCCAGGCCAGTCAGCCTAACATCAGTAGTGGGGAAACTCCTGGAGACTATAATCCGGGACAGAATAAATCTTCACTTAGAAGAATATGGGTTAATTAGGGACAGCCGCACGGATTTGTTAAAGGCAAATCTTGTCTAACAAATCTAATAGAATTTTTTGATGAGGTAACGGAGAGGGTGGATGAAGATAGTGCAGTTGATGTAGTTTATAGGCATTTGACAAAGTGCCGCGTAAAAGACTTGTAAGAAAGATAGAAGCCCACGGTATAAAAGGGACAGTGGCAGCGGATCCAGAACTCGCTGGGAGACACAAAGCAGAGAGTTGTGGTGAACAGCTGCTTTTCTGACTGGAGGGAAGTGTACAGTGGTGTCCCCCAGGGATCGGTATTAGGACCACTGCTCTTCTTAATATACATAAATGATCCGGACTTGGGTATAGCAAGTACCATTTCCAAGTTTGCAGACGACACAAAGTTAGGGAGGGGGTAAACAGTGAGAAGGATAGGAGCCGACTGCAGGAAGACAGAGACAGAATGGTAAAATGGGCGACACATAGCAGGTGAGTTTCAATGTGGAGAAATGTGAGGTATTGCATTTTGGAAGAAAGAATGAGGGGCAATATAGGCGGTAATACAATCTTAAGGGGGGTAAAAGAGCAGAGATACCTGGGGGTACAGGTAAATGAATCCTTGAAGGTGGCAGGACAGATAGATAAAGCTGTAAAAAGGGCATATGGGATACTAGGCTTTATAAATATTGAGTACAAGAGTCAGGAGGTTTTGATTAACCTATATAAACACTGGTTAGGCCTCAGTTAGAATAAAGTCACAAATGGTTTCAACTCAGTTGACCACGCAATCCTCCTTCCCCGTCTCTCTCCTCCCTTATCCACCTCAGTGGGACTGCACTCACATCCTATGTAACAAACTGCCTTCACTTCATCTCTGCCAACATTTTTATCCTCCCTCCCCCTGTGGCGTACCCCAGGACTCTATCCTTGTCCCATTAACTTTCCTTATCTACACACTCCCTCTCTGCGATGTCATCCGCAGACACAGGGTCAACTTCCACATGTATGCAAATGACACCCAAACCTATTTCTCCTCCTCCAGCTGCGACTCCAGGTCCCCTGATGTTCTGTCAGCTTGTCTGGCAGATATCAAGGACTGGATGAGTGCAAACTTCTTCAAACCACTTTACAGGATATAGTATGAAGTGGAGGACTGTTTTGTGGGCAGATATCCAAACAGACCTCAGTCAGTGCCTCAGCCCTGGTTTAAAAGCTCTGATAGGGGTTTTGCCTTCAAATAATTCAGTTGAGAGAGAAAGCAAGAAAAGGAGATTTTTCAAAGTACATAATGTAGCAAAGAGCATAAAATATTGCTTCAGACGACTGCTTCAAAGCAAAGACAGCAGGACTAGAGGACATAAATAGAAATTGGTGAAGAGTAAGTCAGAACTGGTATCAAGAAAATACGTTGATCAGGGTAATAAACGTTTGGAATAATATACAGAGCAGGTTCACATAGTTAAAAGCATGTGAATTATTTGGAATACAATTAGTTGTTTGTGGATTTTTCAGTATTTATCTTCAGTGGAGCTCAGCAGAAGTAGACCTAAAAGGCTGGATCAGTGCTCATGCTTTTATTTTATTCTCAAAACTGTTTTAAAGAGCAGACTTTTGGGTCCAGTTTGCATTTCCATTGTATGTGCTATATTCCCTTGAGCTAAGCAGATTGAGGGGTTTAAAATGCTAAAAGGATTTGACATGGATGATAGCACGCAACCCTTTTTTTCTGATAAGAGGATTTAGAACAAGAGGCCAATATCTTAAAATTAGACCAATTCAGAGCAAAAGCAGAAAGCATTTTTTCAACCAAATGTAGAATTCACTACCCCAAAAGGTCGTAGATGCCAGGTCAAGGGAAATGTTTAAAAGGAAGGTAGACTACTTTGCTGGTTTACCTGCTTTTTATCAAGGGATATGGTGAAAGGGCAGAGACATCAACAACCACTTGCATTTATACATCGCCCTTCACACAGGGTAGCTTCCTGAAGCGCTTCACAGTGGTGGAGTCTGACCCCGAGCCAGGGGGAGAGGGAGGGGGGAGGTAACCGTAAACATGATCAAAAAGGAAGCTCTTTAGGCGGGATTTGAAGGTGGGGTGGGGGCAAGGCGGAGGGATTGGGGGAGAGAGTTCCTGGGTTTCGGAGCATAGTGGCTGAAGGCACAGCCACCAATGGTGGAGCAGAGGGCACAACGTACAAACAGGAGTCCGGAGCCAGCTGAGCGGAGGCAGCGGGTGGTGGAGTGGGGGATGAGCAGGTCGGAGAGGTAGGGAGGTGTGAGGGCATGAAAGGATTTGAAAACGAGTGAGAGGATCTTGATATTGATCCGTTCGGTAATTGGAAGCCAATGGAGCTTGGCAAGGACTGGGAGGATAGGATCTGCAAGGTATTATGTTGCAGATCAGTCATAATCTAATAACCTTATGGTGCAGGCTTGACGGGCTGAATGATCTACTCCTGTTGTCAGTTTCTACAGAAAAAGAAACCCTCCCGTTGCTGCTGTGACTGCTGACTGAGCCCAGCTCACTGTCCCCTGGGTGTAAGACACACAAACTAGTCAATGGAACCCAAGCTCAGTGACTTACATTAAAGCTTGTTGCTGATGTCGTTCAATATTCAAATAGAAATCAAACTTGAAAAGCTGCCATTCGTCCTTCCTTATGAGGTCAACCAATGAGTATTCATTGGCAACCCTCTTTTTGGAATTTATTCACTGTGCTTGTCCTTTCATTTTGTAATCTATTAGGTATATAAAGGTTTGTGAACATCATCAACTTAAAAGCGTTATCAGGGTATATTCTTTCCCGAATTGGGCATTTTTAATCTTTTTTTTGCCTCCCTAAGAACTGAGTGACCATCACCAAGTGAGAAGTTCAGTTACAATATTAGGTGTTATGGGTGGGAAGCATCAGATCAACACTCTTGAACCTACAGTCAGAAGGTTGTAGGTTCAAGCCCTATGTCGGAACTTTTAGCTCATCGTCAAGGCTAACACTCCAGTGCATTGTTAGGGTTGGCACTGAATTGTTGAAGGTGCCGTGCTTCAGATGTGGTCACTCAATCCACGGCTGTTTGTGGGGACTCTGCTGTGCGCAATTGGCTGCCGTGTTTCGCTCACAAACATACAGTCAATTCACTTTACAGTGTATCCTGTGAAGCGTTTTGAGACGTCTTGAAGATGTGATAAGGCACTGTATCAAATGCAAGGATTATTATTATTAAACCAAGGTCCTATCTGCCTGTTCAGGTTGACGTTAAGGTGAGATTCTGTGGCACTATTCAACAAGAGAAAGGAGATCTCCTGGGGTCCTGGATAACAATCCTCCAAGTCATTGGGTCATTCAGCTCACGGCTGGTCATAGGACATTGTTGTGCACAAATTGCCTGCTGCATTTGCCGACAAATATAGTCACTAGACTTCACAGTAAATCTTGTTAAGCAGTTTGAGGCATGATGATAATAATAATCCTTGCATTAGATATAGCCCTTATCATGTCTTCAAGACGTCTCAAAGCGCTTCATCGAATACATTGTAAAGTGTCGTGACTGTGTATTTTGTGGGCAAAACAAAATAAGGTGAATTATTGAAAACAAAGATTATGCGGATTATTGTAATTCTTCCAGGAGTGGCTTTGATGGGCTTCTGTTCCTTTTCCGGTTCTTACTTCTCCATCATGAGTATATCTACATTGCACAGATGAGGTACCTGGACAAGCAATAACTACTGTATTAAATGTTATCCAACAACAACAACAACAACAGACTGGGAGGGGAGGTAGGGAGGGAACCACACAGCTTGTGTTGAGCAGGCTTTGCCTTCCAGCTGGATCTGTAGTTGGACCGTGTGGTTGGAACATTTGTGAGTTTTTTTAATTGGTGAATTTTGATGCTAATCGAGATGAGGGATCTCAGAGCTGGGAGCACTTCCTCAGTTCTGCTCCCCAGGGGAATCTAAAAGTGGTGAGTTCTAATGGAATTACTTAATTAAGACTCAGTTACAAGTGGAAACTTTCTGGTAACTGAGTGTGCATCACACTATATAACATGTATGTTGTGGTGGAGTTGCTGGTTTCTTAATGTTCTAAGCACCATCCTGTGTTTCTAAGATGCAAACTTGCATTACATAAATGCAAGTTGTTTTTAATAATAATAATCCTTGCATTTGAACTAGCGCCTTCTCACGTCTTTAAGACTTCTCAAAGTCTTCACAGAATATACTGTAAAGTGTAGTGACTGTATTTTGTGTATTTTGTTGTTGTAAGTTATGGGATTGTTCTCCTTAGAGCAGAGAAGGTTAAGAGGAGATTTATTAGCGGTATTCAAAATTATGAGTGGTTTTGATGGAGTAGAAACTGTTTCCATTGGCAGGAGGGTCGGTAACCAGGGGACGTAGATTTAAGGTAATTGGTAAAAGAACCAGAGGGGAGATGAGGAGAAATTTTGTTACACAGAGAGTTGTTAGATGCTCAGTCCTTGAGTGTCAATTCAATGTCATTTTCAAGGCTGAGACTGATAGATTTTTTAAAAAATAGAGGGATTGGGGGATATGGGGATATGGGGATAGGGCAGGTAATTAGAGTTAGGTCTGAAGATCAGCCATGATCTTATCAAATGGTGGGGCAGACTCGAGGGCCGAATGGCCTACTCCTGCTCCTAATTCTTATGTTCTTATGTTCATACATTACGGTCTGGAACGCACGGCCTGAAAGGGTGGGGAAACCGATTCAATAACAACTTTCAAAAGGAAATCAAAGAGGTACTTGAAGAGAAAAAATTTGCAAGGATATGTGGAAAGAGCGGCGAAGTGGGACTGATTGTGTAGCCCTTTCAAAGAGCCAGCACCAGCACGATGGGCCGAATGGCCTCCTTCTGTGCTGTAATATTCTATGATTTTATTCTATGCCTATGGCCTGATTTGAATTTTGTGGTAGGAGGGGAGGGGATAGCTTTAAGTTACTCTTTGAAACATTTGCTTCTCGTGCACTTTTAGTAAAATGCTTCTACTGTGCATTATGTGAAATGTTTAAAATAAACTGCTTTGGTGATGGAATGCTTTGTCAGCTCATGCTGTAGATAAAAATCACAGTCTTGGCATTTCATTCACCCAGTTTGAAATTAATCTTTGCTGGGAACAACCTGGTGTACTTGAGCAATAAATACATTAGATTAGTAATATGCTGTCAGAGGCTTATTTGTGAAAGGTGCAATATAAATATGTTGTCTCTCTCTTTATTATCCTCCCCCACCCTTAAACTTGCTTATAAAGTGAATTTATCCTCCAATACAGTATATTGGGTAAATGTTTTTGCCTTCCTTACGTTTCCTGTGCTTGGCAGGCAATTCACGAAGAAAGACAATGGTGCTTCTCTTCATTCTGGCAGGGGAGAATATATGCCATAAAGTTTTAGATTTATCATGAGTTGAAAAGAAAAGTTCTCTTTCCCCTTTTGATGCCTCTAATATTGCCTACAGCTTATAATTAGTCTTTGTGTTGTGTTTGGTTTCTATAGTTGCTGTCAGCACTGCTCTAGAATACCATGTTGATCTACATTTCGCTTGTAGTCGGGTGTTGGAATTTCTCTTCCTCTCCTAGAAAGTAAAAGGCTCAGCAAGTTCTCGATTCAACACTTCAACAATTTCAATTTAATAAAAATTCCTAGAGACAACGATTTCAGTGAGCTATTTTTGTAAGCTATTAGAGGATAAATTAAAAGGACAAATTAGTCTCATTCTTTGGGCAAAATTTCACTATTTCTAAATGTTTGGTTCCCAGCAATTGAAAAGTGTTCCTGCTTACTGTCGCACAAATCCTTAATTACTGTGCACTATGTTTACATAAAAATCCAGCTCAAGTATTCTGATCTCGTAACATATATATAGTATATAATTATAGTACAAATACAATTGGTCATTCACTTCATGGCTGTTTGTGTGGCATTACAGTGTCCAAATTGGTTGCTGTGTTCGTCCACAAAACACACAGTCACACCACTATACAGTATATCTTGTGAAGCACTTTCGTACTCCTCCCGACATGAAAGAGGCTATACCAAATGCAGGAATTGTTGTTATTATTGTGTAACAGTACAGACAAACACCAGGAGGCACAGTCACGCTGCAAGGCAAGTCAACAAGAAAAAATGTTGATTTGTTTTGTCTCTTCCTAGTGTTGGGACTTGTAATGTTTTGTGGATTGTGGTGACCATGTATTTTCTTTTTGGCAGGTTGATGAGGATGTAGCTTTGGAGCAAGCCATGAAGTTCTGCCAGCTGCAAATGGCTACTTCAGCACAGAAGCAGGTAACTGACCCGACCAGAACTAATTGGTAGAGAGGTAACAACAGTGTTCCTGCTCCTATGTTATCAATGCATTTCCGAGGAGCTTGGACATCCAGAAGCTAGCCTGATTTAGGAGTTATATTTGCTCAGCGGGTGTCTGATGTGGAAACCCATCATCACGCTTCAGGGGAAGGAAATTCTGTTTGTTTGGCATCAAGTATGCATTCTTTGCCCAGGGTATGCACCCAGTTTACCAAATCCCAGTAAGTATTAGGTGCAGGTGGACAAGGCTTCGAGATCCTAGAGTGTGCGTTGGACTTTAACCAGCTGAAACAGTTTTGAACACTGACTGGTAAGCTTTCAGCTGCATATAATCATAGAATATTACAGCACATAAGGAGGCCATTCGGCTATCGTGCCTGTGCCAGCTCTTTGTAAGAGCCACCCAATCAGCCCCACTCCCCCGCTCTTTCCCCAAACCCCTGCAATTTTCTCCTTTTCAAGTTCCTATCCAATTCCCTTTTGAAAGTTGTTATTGAATCTGTTTCCACCCTTTCAGGCTGTGCATTCCAGACTGAAACAACTTTCTTTGTAAAAAATATTCTCCTAATCTCCCCTCTGGTACTTTTGCTAATTATCTTAAATCTATGTCATCTGGTTACTGACCTACCTGCCAGTGGCCTACCCTATCCTAGATTGTACAGCTGGGACTACCATACCCATAGGGGCTTTGGCTTGCAAGAATAAAAGGAGCTAAGTAACAAGAATCCCTACCCTCATGCTATTAAGCTGGACTGTCATCCAAAATCTGGGAAGACTGCTGCAAACCATTCCTTTGTTGTGGTTCAAATCTTTTCATTCTAGCTGCGTTAGTTTGTAGAGAAGTTTAAAAACAGCTTGGTTGCAAAGTGGCATTGTCCTGGCTCTGTGCTCAGCACAGCACAGTTTGACATTTGTACATGCTGTCAAACTGCAGCAAGCTCCTTGTAAATGGTCCAGAGGAAATGCAGCAGATACTTACTTTGTAGTTTGGAGTAGCATTGTCTTTTTCTCTTCCCTCCCCCAGTTTATTTCCACTGTAGAGAGTATGTAGACAATGTCAATATTCAGCTGTTTGTGTTGCTGCCCTAGAAGCAAGCTTATTGCATAAGTAATAACTTAGTCCTGCCTGGCTAAGAAATTGGTACATGTGTGAGTTATATAAATGCTGATCTGATCATTTTGTAACATCTATGAAGCTGTTAAATGTTGTGTTAAGGTTTCGATGTTTTCTGCTTGTCATGCAAAGACAACTGTTTGGTGTTTGAACTATTTCCTGTGGAGAGGGGTTTTACATGAGCAGCTGCCCTCAAGTGAGACTTGTATGTGGCTTGCTGCTGCTGTGGTTTCAAACTGTGGGTGGCACTTAAACACCGTTGTGCATTGCTTCCATTACACTTCTGAATCTTCGCTCACACTGGCAAATAATCAATTGAACCCAATGTTTAATCAAGAACTATCCCCAAAGGATAGTTGACATTCCAGCTAGACACCAAAGAATCATCAAATTAGTTTAGTATTGTGTTCTCATACCACATTCCATTAAAAACATAAAGTATGTCCAATTATTTTCTGTTTATTCTCTCCACTGGCAGAACACCTCTCTCTGCTCTTAGTTCAGCAGCACTGGCCCTCAACAGCACTGGCTTAGCACTAGTATAAAACCAAAGAGATGACACTTATAACTTCTATAAATCATAAGTGAGGGTGTAATGAGTTTTGTGTCAGTTTTGGTCACCCCACTTCAGGAAAGGCATTAGGGCTGTAGAAAGGGTGCAGAGGAAAGTTATGGGGACGATACCAGTTTGACTTATGAGCAGAGACTGGAGGAACTGGGCATGTTTTCACTTGAGTAGGGAACATTAAAATGATGTGGGGATTTGATAGAGTAGGTAGGGAAACAATAATCTCATTAAGAACATAAGAATTTGCTCGTCGAAAGAAGACCACGGTCCATGTAGTTTGCCTTCCACCATCCTGGCAGTCGTTTGACATGTTGTGTCCCAAACTATATACTGTATCCCCAGATATTATTTTCTAGCAGAAATCTATCTAATTTGTTCTTAGAATGGTGAGTCAGTGATGAGGGCATCAATTTAAAATAATTAGTAAAAGGGGAAATTAGGATGTTTTTTTTACACGTTGTAGAATGTGCTGCCGAGTGCTGTGGTCGAGACAGAATCCATATTAACTTTCAAGAGTTAGGTGTCATAAAAAAGGAGTCATTTGCAAAAGGATGTGGAAAGGGAGGGAGATGGATTGCTCTTACAAAGCCAGCGCTGACATGATGGGCTCAATAGCCTTCTTCTGTGCTGTAAATATCTAGGGTTCGAGGATGAACAAAATAAAGTGCTTCCAGGAAAATCACCAACTTTTTCAGTCAATTGGATCTGATATTGCTAACTGAACCTTGGAGAGGGTGCAGAGGAGATTTACCAGAATGGTACCAGGGATGAGGGACTTTAGTTATGTGGAGCGACTAGAAAAGCTGGGATTGTTCTCCTTAACGCAGAGAAATTACAGGGAGTTTTAAGAGAGGTGTTCAAAATTATGAGGGGTTTTGATAGAGTAGATAGGGAGAAACTGGGACTGAAACTGGAACATAGATTCAAGATAATTGGCAAAAGACCAGGGGGGAGATGAGGAGAATGTTTTTACACAGAGAGTTGTTACGGTCTGGAATGCACGGCCTGAAAGGGTGGAAACAGATTCAATAACAACTTTCCAAAGGGAATTGGATAGGAAAAATTTGCAAGGATATGGGGAAAAAGCCGGGGAGTGGGTCTGATTGCGTAGTCTTCCAAAGAACCGGCACAGGCATGATGGGCTGAATGGCCAATTTCTGACCTGTAATATTCTATGATTCAAACATGGGAATCTGACTGGACTTGTTTTAGAATTCTCTATCTAATGGTGATTCTAAAAAGACTTATTTATTTTGTGAGAATGATCTAACACTTGGTTAGTATCCATTTAAATGTGAGATTTCAGCTGTTGTCTTTCTCAATTACAAACACAGACATGCACACACTCACTCGCAAGTTTGAGTAGGCACACTGCTGAAATGGATCTGTCCATCAAACATTAAATGGAAGATTGCAATGGCCGCTAAGATGAGAATTTTCAGAACCCTGTGAGCACACACACCCCCCAGATGTGTCTTGGAGAGGGAGGCGAGACATGAATCTATTTACATAGCTCGTTTTTGGCACATGAAGCTACTGAAATTGTCTTCTCAGCAGGTTTAAAAATTGCTGCCTTTGCTTACTTTGGATGCCATTTGAACGCCAATGTGCAGTGCTGAAACCAGCAGGAGTGTTTGTTTGTCAAAGGGATCAGTCCCATACAGATCAATGCTTTTCAGTGATGTCTATTCTAATTTGAGAAAAACAGTCCGATTTTTAAATACTGTTTTGGGTTTCTGTGATATCTGGATGACCTTGACAAAAGGGGACATGGTCTTAATAATAATTGTGGAGTCCTGTAGCTTAGTGGTTAGAGCACTCACTTTACAAGCATGAGACCTGGGTTCAATTCCTGGCAGGGCAAAATCTTGGGCAAGTTTCCTTATTCTACACACCTGATAATAATCCCTCAAGAAAAAAACCAATAATAATTTGGTCACTTCAATCCACGACTGTTTGTGGGACACTGCTGTTTGCAATTGGCTGCCACATTTCGCCCACAAATATACAGTCAATTCACTTTACAGTCTATTCTGTGAAGCGCTTTGAGACGTCTAGAAGACGTAAAAAGCGCTATTTCAAATGCAAGGATTATTATTATTATTTATTATAACAATAGTCTTAATATGAAGCAGCAAATTTTAATGAATAGCAGACAGTAGCAAAGAATGTAAATATAAAAACTGCCTTGTCAACTGCCTCAGCTTCCTGTGATCTTATCAGTGTAGTATTGGTTTTAATGCAATTAAGCTTATGAAAAAAACGACTATCAAATGAAGCAAATGGTTGGAGTAAAGTTGTTTAGAATTTCTGTGATAATAACAGTGGGTTGCTAACATTTGGGTGATCTACATTTTGCAGTTTGAGATTTCCTTCGTAAAGCTTCTGAGGGATTTATGTAGAGAAGTTGGACGTGGTGTTTGGTGTGCAGCTGTTTGATAGCAGACAAGCTCTCCTGCACCATGGCTGGGGAGACGAGACAGTCTGATAATCGCTTCATCTGTTCAAACGGAAAAAAGCTGTGCGGTTTGCGAAAACTTGAGATACAAATATACAACCCAGAAAAGGGATGGTGAACTCTATCTAGTGCAATCCTTGCACTCTCAGGATTTGGTTTCAGGGCTTGATCCTACCTGGACAGAGCAGTGATGCGAGTCTTGCTGTTGGGCTTGGGAAGGGTGCTCAGCAGATCTCAGCTGCTTCCCCAAATTGGAGCTAAAATGGGAGGAAGTGTGGCTTACAGTCGCTCCCATGAACCAACCAGCTGGTTGTGGAGCAGCAGTGGTGGAGCCCTGGTAACAAGGTGCTTGTCACGCAATCAGCCCACAGCAGAACAGGGGGCCTTATCTTAAAATTACAGCTAGGCAATTAGGAGTGAAATTAAGAGGCAGTTTTTCACCCAAAGGGTAGAGGAAATCTGGACTCTCTCCCCCAAAAAGGATGTGGATGCTGGATCCATTCAGATTTAAGACTGAAGTGGATAGATGTTTGTTAGGTCAGGGGATCAAGGGATACGGGACAAGGGCGGGTAATTGGAGTTGAGGAACAGATAAGCCATGATCTTATAAAATGGCAGAACAGGTTTGAGAGGCTGAGTAGCCTACACCTGTTTCTATGTTCCAAAGGAGACTTAGGAAGGGAGACGTTAAACACCAAGCTGAAAAATACCGCAATTGTTTAGAATCGCAGAAATACAGGGTGACCAAAAAGTTGTGATATCTACCCTATTATTTAAAACCAAAACAAAAATATCATCATTTCTTTCAGACTTATCAGACATTGTAATGATATCAAGACTTTTTGGTCACCCTGCAGAACACCCAGCAGGTGACATGCGTGTGATTACTTACTTCCAGAATCATTTCCGTATTCCATGTCTGTCTGACTCATACCCTGGAGATTTTGTAGCCATCAAAATGTTGTAGTTACCTCATTCTAGACCAACTATAACAGGCACCTTAATGTAATGCTGATTGTGCTTGTGTTTCATCAAAGGAAATAGCTTTGTGCAAGGAGCACTGGAGCAGTTATTCACACTCCTCGTCCTTTCAATTATTATAGAATTCTAGTGCACATTATTAGTATGCTGAGAAGTTATGTGCTTGCACTCAAGAACTGCATGAGGATGAGCGTGTGCATCAGGATGTTGACATGTGTTTGGGTTTATGAAGTTTTCTCCAGTATTTAATTTTAATAATAATTTTGTATTTTGATATTTGACATTGAATGTACACAACTCTGTGTGCCACTTCGGTTGGTGAAGCCATGCAAGTTAGTTTTGTGAGAATCCAGATCAAACAGTGTATAGGTTCTACAATCTGTCATGGCCGGTGTTTGCCATAGTGCAGTCCTGTAGCTCAGTGGTTAGAGCACTGGCCTCGAAAGAGAGAGGACCTGGGTTCGATTCCTGAGTAAGGCAAAATATTGGGCAAGTTTCCTTACTCCACACGCCTCTGTTTACCGAGCAGCAAGTAGGAACCTGTGTGTTAGTCGATTGCTGGATCGCTATTCCGGGGGGAAAAAATAATAATAATAATTTGGTCACTCAATCCACAATTGTCTGCGGGACGCTGCTGCGTGCAATTGGCTGCCACATTTCGCACACAAAATATACAGTCAATTCACTTTACAATGTATACTGTGAAGCGCTTTGAAACGTGTCGAAGACATGATAAGGCGCTATATCAAATGCAAGGATTATTATTAATAATATATGTGATATGAAATCCAGAAAGTGCACAAATTCATCAACACTGTCTGTGCTATTGAGCTCTATTGCTTCTAGACATGGCTTCTGCTCTCCAAGATGCCTCCTGGAGATATGACTTGTATCTCCTGCTCCTCCCCTCTTGCCATCATTCACCGCGCTGCCTCACAGCAGAGACTGATGGGAAGAGAGGCCCAGCGGGAGGTAAAGGCATCAATCATAGCTGGGGCCCCTCAGATCTCGAGGCCTTAAACCATGGCTTATCTGGTTTATTGGTTAATCCATGTTGAGGTTTGATCCCACAGCCTTCTAACTGACTCAGAGGTGAGTGTGCTGTCAACTTAGCGAGACTGACATGTTAAAATAAGATATAATAATTATTGCATTTGATGTAGCACTTCATCGTGTCATTGAGACATCTTATAGCAACTAACTCAGCTCATAAGTTACACTGTCGAGTGTAGTGACTGTATATTTTGTGGGTGAACGCGGCAGCCAATTTGTACACAGCAGTGCCGACAAACAGCCATGGAGGCAGATGCAGAGTATTGCATAACCAAGATGCACGTTAGGTATAAAGCGGGTTAATCATTAACATACACTTTCCTGCCACTAATTAGTTTCTTTTTATTAACAAATTGGGCCGGTTGCCCTGTGATTTTTTTTATTAGTCCAGCTTAACTAGCCAAACACTGCAGCCAAACGCTGATCTTGAGTCATGAAGTGATAAAAGAAAAATTACATTTAAAATGTGATCTGTGCAGCTAGGCTACCCTGTGGACCTGCTGTATGAGCAACGTCGCTCTTGTTTACTGAATAAGACGCCTACCACTTCTCCTCCCACACATATACTGTCAATTCCTCATTTCATAGTCACAGTCTGCACTCCACACAACTGCTTAGGAAAATGAGTCACTGTTTTGCTGGCTTTATTACACGAGATTGAATGAAGAAGAGAATGTATAAAATAGCAATTGATGGCCGTGAATCTGATCCAATGTTCCATGCACAGGGGTGCCATCATCCTACCCTTCTGTATGGTCCCATGGCACTTTGGTGCAATTTGTACTTTTCACACAGTGAGAACTGAAGCTGGGCTCGGGGGTGGCTGAAGCTCAGTCAAAGAGATAGGTCTTTAGATGGCTTTTGAAAGCTTTTGAAAGCAGAGAGTTAGAGAGACGGAGGGGGCGAGGCAGAGGGATGTAATTTAGTTGAGAAAAAGCAAGAGGCCAAAAGATAAACCAACGTTAGTGCCATGGTGATGCAGAGAGAAGTTGGAGAAGGATGAAGTAGTTTGTGGTGTTGAAGATGATAGAGAGATTGAGGACTGTACAACAATAACTTGCATTTATATAGCGCCCTTCATATTGAATAGCGTCCCGGAGTGCTTGACTGTACTCCCCACATAGATTTTTTAGAAGGAAGGATATGAAGAAAAGGTGTGGACATTGGATTTAAAGACCTGCCTTGATCTCTTAACATAGCAAAATAGGCTCTCATGGCTTCCTTCTGTTCTTATGTTCCATTTTCTATCTCGTTCATTTTATTGTCAGCTGGATGTCTGATGTGCAGAAACCCACCACCATCCTTAAGGCTGATAGTTTCACAAATGTATGCCACCTGTTCATGAAAATTTCCATGTCTGGAATGTATTGCACACTCACCCTGGGGGGACACATTAGGCTTATTGAGGTCCAGACAATATCAGGCACAGGTTGATGAGGATGAATGCTTGTGGACTCCAAAGTGTACCTTGGGGCTTTACTAGAATGTAACCAATGTGCATTAGACTGGATCAGTTGGTAGTTCTGTCGCCTCAGAGTCAGAAGTTTGTGGGTTCAAGCCCCACGTCCAAGCTGACACTCCAGTTCAGTGCAGTTCCATTGTTAGAGGTGCCGTTCTGCCAAATGAAGCATTAAACTGAGGTCCTGTCCGCCTGTTTCAGTGGACGTTAAAGGTCCCATGGCACTATTCAAAAACAGAAAGGAGTTTCTCCCAGTTTCCTGGCCAACAGTCTCCCAAATAAAATTGGTCATTCACTTCACAGCTGTTTGTGAGACATTGCTGTGCGCGCATTGGCTGTCACATTCGCCTACAGAATATGCAGTCACTCCACTTCTCAGTAAAATACTGTGAAGCACTTTGAGACGTCTTCCCAACATGAAAGGCGCTAAATCAAATGTAAGGATTATTATTATAAAGCAACATAGTACTACTGTCTGGTAAATCATAGAATTACACAGCACAGAAGGAGGCCATTCATCCCATCGTGTCTGTGCTGACTCTTTGAAAAGAGCTTCCAATTCAACCCCACTCCTCCCACTTCCAATTCAACTTCCCTATAGCCCTGATCAACCCCACTCCCCCGCTCTCTCCCCATAGCCCTGATCAACCCCACTCCCCCGCTCCCTCCCCATAGCCCTGATCAACCCCACTCCCCCGCTCTCTCCCCATAGCCCTGATCAACCCCACTCCCCCGCTCTCTCCCCATAGCCCTGATCAATAACACTCCCCCACTCTCTCCTCATAGCCCTGATCAACCCCACTCCCCCGCTCTCTCCCCATAGCCCTGATCAACACCACTCCCCCACTCTCTCCTCATAGCCCTGATCAGCCCCACTCCCCCGCTCTCTCCCCAAAGCCCTGATCAACCCCACTCCCCCGCTCTCTCCCCATAGCCCTGATCAACCCCACTCCCCCGCTCTCTCTCAATAGCCCTGCAAACTTGTCCTCCCCAAATAATTATCTGCTTCACTCTTAAAAGCTGTTATTGAATCGGTTCCCATCAGCCTTTCAGGCAATGCATTCCAGATCCCAACAACTCGCTGTGTGAAAACATTTCTCCTCCCCTCCCCTCTTTTTCTTTTAACAACATTTTAAATCAGTGTCCTCGGGTTACTGACCCACCGCCAGTGGGAATAGTTTCTCCTTCTTCACCCTATCGAATCCCCTCATCATTTTGAAAACTTCTATTAAGTCTCCTCTTAACCTTCTCTGCTCTAAGGAGGACAATCCTCACTTCTCTGCCTCTCCTGATGACTGAAGTCCCTCATTCCTGGTACCATTCTGGTCAATCTCCTCTGCACCCTCTCCAATGCCTTGACATCCTTCCTAAAGTGTGGGGCCCAGAACTGAACACAGTCTCTCGCTGAGGCCTAACCAGTGTTTTATATAAAGGTTCTTCGTAACTTCCTGACTGTTGTATTCTATGCCCCTATTTATAAAGCCCAGTATCCTGTAGGCTTTTTAACAGCTTTATCTCCCTGTCCTGCTACCTTCAAACATTTACTTATATGACCTCCAGGTCTCTCTGTTCGTTTGCCCACGATAAGATTGTACCATCAGCTTATATTGCCTCTCCGCATTCTTCCTCTCAAAGTGCATCACGACACATTTTCACGTTAAACTGCATCTGCCCCGTGTCTGCCCGTGTTACCAGTCTGTCTATGTCCCCTTGCAGTCGGTTACTATCCTCCTCACTGGTTACTCCTTTTTCGAGCTTAGTATAATCTGTAAATTTGGAAATTGTACTCCGTATACCCAAGTCCAGGTCATTTATATAGATCACAAACAGCAGTGGTCTCAATACCGATCCCTGGGGGTCACCACTGCACTTCCCTCCAGTCAGAATAACAACCGTTCCCCACACTCTCTGCTCTCTGTCTCCCAGACAGTTCTGTATCCGCTGCCACTGTCCCTTTAATAACGGGGGCTTCGATTTTGCTACAAGTCTCTCATGTGGCACTTTATCAAATGCCTTTTGAAAATCCATATAAACTACATCAACTGCACTGCCTTCATCCACCCTCTCCGTTACTGCATCAAAAAACTATCAGGTTTGTTAGATACGATTTGCCTTTAACAAACCCATGTTGACTGTCCTTTATTAACCCATATTTTTCTAAGGGAAAACGTATTTTGTCCCGGATTATAGTCTCCAGAAGTTTCCCCACTATTGACGTCAGGCTGACTGACCTGTAGCTCCCAGGTTTATCCTTCTGCCCCTTTTTGTATAGGGGAGTCACATTTGCAACCCTCCAGTCCTCTGGCACCACCCCGGTGTCCAGGGAGGATTGAAAGATTGTAGTCTCCGTTATTTCCACCCTTACTTCCCTCAATAATCGAGGATGCATCCCCGTCCGGACCAGGTGACCTATCTACCTTGATCACCGACAACCTTTTCAGTATCTCCTCTCGGTTTATTCTTACCTTATCCAATCTTTCTCCCCTCTCCTCCGATATTGTGGCATTGGCTGCATCCTCTGATTTTGTGAAGGCACATGCAAAGTACTCATTCAGTACATCAGCCACGCCCTCTGCCTCCACAAGAAGACTTCCCTTTTGGTTCCTAATTGGACCCACCCTACCTTTGACTAACCTTTTATTCTTTATGTGCTTATAAAATACCTTAGCGTAGTTCCCTTTTATGTTAACCACTAATCTTTTTTCATACAATCTCTTTGCCTCTCTTATTTTCTTTCTCAGTTCTCCTCCGTACTTTCTATATTCTATTTGATTATCTTCTATATTTTGGACCTGACTGATTCTTTTGAATTTTTCCCCTGCTTGTCCAGCTAGGACCACACTTACCATTAAAGCTTAGCTTGCAGGATTAACAGGAGCCGAGAAGAATGTCTGAGCCTCAAAATCCTGCCTTGGAGTCCTATGGACCCACACGGCTCAGGAACCAGACTACGGAGACCACTATCGATGGTTGACAATCTGTTGCCATTCAGCTCCAATGAGACCCTGCTTACCTCCCTCCAAGGAGGATAGTCACTAGTTGGGTCATTTGACGAGTACAGGTTTGAGCTCTCACTAGGTGAATAGCAGGTACCAGGGCCTCACTGTAAGCTTCCTTAGATCTTGAAGTTAGAATACAGAGCTTGAACAGATCAGAAATTTGGGAATGTATTCCCATGGGTTCCATTTTTTTCATGAGACATGAGGTCAAAACTCTTTCGGAAATCAATGAACTCGACTTGGCCAAAATGGAGGTGAGGTTGAATCATCAACAACAACCACCACAACAATAAATTACATTTGTATAGTGCCTTTCACGTCAGGAGGACATCCCAAGGTGCTAGATGGTCACGGATCCTTGCCCAAGCTGGGGTTTGGTTCAGGAGGATATGGGGGGGCCGGAGGGTAGGAGAAGGAGAGTGACCAAAGGCACGGTCGAAAAGGAGGGTCTTGAAATGGGTCTTGAAGGAGGCAAGGGAGGGGGCGAGGCAGAGGGATTGTGGGATGGAATCACATTCGAGGTTGCCTTTGGAGCTCTTAGTCTTCACTGTTGGGGAAACTCCTTCACTCGACTGATAATAATAATCCTTGCATTTGATATAGCGCTTTTCACGTCGGGAGGAAGTCCCAAAGCGCTTCACAGAACACACTGTAAAGTGAATTGACTGTATATTTGTGGGCGAACGCGGCAGCCAATTGCGCACAGCAATGTCCCATAAACAATCGTAGAGTGAAAATGACCAATTTATTATTGTTTTGGTTTTGGAGGGATTATTATTAGGCTCTGTGTGGAGTAAGGAAACTTGCCCAAGGTTTCACCCTCTGCCTGGAATTGAACTCAGGTCTCTCACTTGCAAAGCGAGTGCTCTAACCACTGAGCTACAGGACTCCACAAATATTGCCCACCCAACAGAGCTTGCTGGAACTCCATCCCCCAGTGCCTTCGCCGCTTCCTCCCTTTCCTCCTTCAAGGCCGGTCTCACGACCTTTCTCTTTGACCGTACCTTCACCTCCCCTCTCGACTCTCTACCCCCTCCTCACTCCCTCCCTTCCCTCCCCTCCCCCTGACCATTTCCCCCCTACTTGGGTCCCGACCCAACTGTCCAGCGCCTTGGGACGTCCTCCCGACGTGAAAGGCGCTCTATGAATGAAATCTTGTTGTTGTTGTTTCTTCCTTACTGCCATCCAAACCCAACTCCCAGACCGTCTTTTGGGTAGCCGCGCTCCGAGACGCTACACGCCTGAATATATATGCCACGTTGGTCTTCCGGACACAGCCTCTGGCATGCCCTTAAAGATCCTTCTAGGCCAGTATCTCCACTCTCTTGAACTGAATGGACAATGCAATGCCTCGTGTAAGCAATGCTGCCTTTTCCCTCTCTGGAAAGTCTCCAAGCCAGCTTTAGACATGGATTGAGATCTTTGTCATGTGTCTAAAGCAAGGATCCTGTGTGCTCATTAGAGGTCTTTCTATTGCATAGATGATTGACAACTCACCACCTGTGCCACTTCTGAAACAGCTCCAATTCCTCTGTCACTGACCTTCACAAAGTTGTGTTTGCTGCTGCTTGTGAGCTATGGCATTTGGGGCTTATACTGCAATAATAATAATAATAATAAAACTGAACAAATGACCCACAAGCTGGTAATGCAGTCCGGGGCATAATTGATTTGGCGCTGGGGAAAAAAAAGGAATTAGGTATGTATGTCTGGAATTCACTGCCATAAATGGTGGTGGAAACAGATTCAGTAACAACTTTCAAAAGGGAATTGGACAGGTACTTGAAAAGGAAAAATTTGCAAGGATATGGGGAAAGAGCAGGGGACTGGGACTGGTTGTGTGGCTCTTCCAAAGAGCCGGCACAGGCACGATGGGCTGAATGGCCTCCTTCTGTGCTGTAATATTCTATGATTCTATTTAGTCCTCAAATTACACAACTGTTGCAAATTTATACCCACAAAGCTGCACAGTTCTCTGTATGTCACTGCACAGGTTGGGAACTCAAACACTGAGCCATCAGGTTTTTTTGTACCAATGTCTCTGTCTTTGCAGTGAGAATCCCCATGGATGGGGGAGCTGATGGTGTGCACTGTCAGGAAAGGGTTGTAAAATGGTCAGAAGTCAGTTATTCTAAAAGCCAAGTTTTTTTTTGTACTTCACACATTTTTTTTGTACTGATACACATTTCCTCTGCTTTGAATTTAGTTTGCATTTGTTTACGTATATAAATTTATGAGCTAAAGCGGAAATCTGAGGTTTGATCGAGCACTTCAGCTTTCATACAGATTTGCTGTGCAATTTCCAAAACTAAGATCTTAGGCCATTTGGTGTCTGAGGTTTAATATCTAAGGAAATGAAAGTACTGATGCAGGTTGTAAAACAAAACTTGATGTGATACCTCCATTTCCTATACCTATTTAAAGAATTCTTGTCAATTTTATAACTGTTTACAGAATTGCACGTACATTTAATAATAATAATAATAATCCTTGCATTTGATATAGCGCTCTTCACATCGAGAGGACGTCCCAAAGCGCTTCACAGAACACACTGTAAAGTGAATTGACTGTATATTTGTGGGCGAACGCGGCAGCCAATTGCGCACAACAATGTCCCACAAACAGTCGTAGATTGAAAATGACCAATTTATTATTGTTTTGGGTTTTGGAGGGATTATTATTAGCCGTGTGGAGTAAGGAAACTTGCCCAAGGTTTCGCCCTGTACAAGACGTGTGTAGAAGACGTGTGTACAAGCAATGTATCTTGGGTTGCATTATGTTAGATTATTGTTGTTGCGGTCTGGAATGCGCGGCCTGAAAGGGTGGAAACAGATTCAATAACAACATTCAAAAGGGAATTGGACAGGTACTTGAAAAGGAAACAATTTGCAAGGAAACAATTTATGGGGAAAGAGCGGGAGTGGGGCTGATTGGGTGGCTCTTCTAAAGAGCTGCCGCAAGCACGAGGGGCCGAATGGCCTCCTTCTGTGCTGTAATATTGTAGGATTCTATGATTGTCTCTACTTTTCTGCATCCATGATTTCTCAGCGCATCAGTGTTGGAGAAAGTAGAATCATTAATCTTTTTCAAATGTTTCCCTTTTCCTGACCAGTTTTCTTCTCCTTTCCCCGAATGCCCAGGACTATTTTTCTCCTCTTTCCTCAGTTATGTTTCTCCCTTTTCTGATGCTTCATAGAGAACACTGACGCGTTGCAGCACTGCGCAGTTTGGTGTCAGCAACTTAGCAGAGACCGAGAAAGTAACAGAACAGTTGACTTAGGTCACTATTACCTAGGATTGTTTACTGAAAAATTGCTAGGATGAAAAGTAATATTGCCTTGTCAACGTGCCCCATTTTCAGTGACCCAGTGATGTGGTACAAAACAACATTCAAATTATGCACATTCCAGTTACATAAGCGAGATATCATGTTCTCTCTCTCACATGCACACACACACATTCACCATCCAGATTACCATTCTGTTGAGAATTTAGATCTCGTGCTGTTACCGGCCTGGTTTGAAGTGAGCAAAACACCCAGAAGGAGCAAACTGGATCTTCAAGGGGATCTTATGGATAAATGTTTGAAAGCATCAGTTACTTTTGTGCTACTGTTTTTCAATGTAAGTCAGCAAGGTTCCCCCCCCCCCCCCCCTCACCATATCCATCAACAAAAAAGGTAATTTTGCAGGAATACAGAAACTGCGAATACTAAACCGAGCGAAAGGCTTTAACAGCTCACATTTGGTTGCCAAGATTACCTTTAATGTCGGATGCCGGAAACAATTGTCGCTGTTGAAGGATATCTTTCCTGTTGCACTGTGCAGTTAGTGTATGTACAGGGTGTGTGTGCCCAGTGATGTTTGTTTGATCTAAGATGTTAGATTGGAGTACTGTCTGAAGCAATATTAAGGAAAAATCTCACTTTAGTGTCTTGTAATGTGTACAGAATGCCCGAGTCTCTCAAAAAACCTTCATCTGCATATATTTATTTGGCTTAGCTTGGTTGTGAGTGCTTGGATACAAGAAGAGATGGGAGTCTGCCAGGTTGGTTACAATAATAAACAGCAAATAAAATTGGTCATTCACTTTATGGCTTTTGGTGGGACATTGTTGTGTGCAAATTGGCTGCTTTGTTTTGCCCACAAAGCCCAGTCACCCCACTTTATGGTATATCCCATGAAGCCGTCTGACACGTCCTCTTGACCAAAGGCAAGAATTATTATTATTATTCCTACTAAACAGGGGCCCATTGAAAAATAGTATTCAGTAATGATGTTTGGCTGCTGGACAGCTTACTGTCTTGGGGTGGGGGCTAAGAAGAGCGACTCAGGAGGGTGAGAGAGTCTGGGACGCTCATACCGTGTCTATTCAGGCGCACGCCTAAACTAACCTGGTGATTGCCAATTATTGATTAAAAGGCAACTAAAAAAAATGTTTTTGTGGTGGTTAGAGGGCGAGCTGGTGAAGACAGTTAGAAAAAAGGCATAATGTTTCCAAATAAAACTTAAAAGAATTCTTGGGCTTTTTTTTTCTATAAACCATGCACGGGGTGTCACATAATAATAATAATAATCCTTGCATTTGATATAGCGCTTTATCACGTCGGGAGGACGTCCCAAAACGCTTCTCAGAACACACTGTAAAGTGAATTGACTGTATATTTGTGGGCGAACCCGGCAGCAAATTGCGCACAGCAATGTCCCACAAACAGTCGTAGATTGAAAATGACGAATTTATTATTGTTTTTTGGTTTTAGAGGGATTATTATTAGGCTCTGTGTGGTCACAGTGTTTTTCTCACAGCCTCAACCTGGCCTCCTCATCTCCGCACCTCACTGGTATCTACTAAGATCTCTTTGAAGTTCCAGATATATAATAATAATCCTTGCATTTGATGTACCGCTTTTCACGTCTTTGAGACGTCTGAAAGCGCTTCACAGAATAGACTGTAAAGTGAATTGACTATATTTGTGGGCGAAGCGTGGCAGCCAATTGCGCACAGCAGCGTCCCACAAATAGCCGTGGATTAAAGTGACCAATTTATTTATTTTTTTCTTGAGGGATTATTATCAGGGGTGTGGAGTAAGGAAACTTGCCCAAGATTTCACCCTGCTGGGAATCCAGGTCTCTTGCTTGCGAGGCGAGTGCTCTAACCACTGAGCTACAGAACTTTTATGTATATAATACCACTTTTCATGTTGGGAGGATGTCTCAAAGTGCTTGTTATTGTGAGTGGGCATCTGACTGGGAATGGGAGCTGAGGGATATGGAGAGGGGAAAGCTGATGGAAAGCAGGGTCAATGAGGTACATTTTGAAATATGCTTTGAATGAGGGGAAGGAAGGAGCGAGTCTTTTTGAATGGAGCCAAGGGATCTTTAACATCAGTCTGATCTTTAATGTCCATCATCAAAACCCCTCTAATAAAGTACTGTATAGCAACCCGGTAATGTCTATTTACCTAATAGATAGTTTCTTCTTTAAAAGTGCCATTGCTTAGATCCTGCCCAATTATTGTCATGAACTAGTGACATTATTTGGGTTCTTCTCCCTTTGTTCTGCACAACCATTATTGACACGTCATTTTTCAAACACAGTAATGTATGAGCAATACATTTCTTAGTAAACTATTTAGATTAACATCAGCCATTGAGATAACCCAATGTTTTCTTAAGCCATTTTACTAGCTATACATTCCACTTAAATCTAAACGTATCCACCTATGCATTTTTTAATAATAATAATAAATATTCCTTACAGTTGATGAAGCACCTTATCACGTTGTCAAAACATCTCAAAGCACTTCACAGGGTTTACTGCATAGTCTAGTGACTATATTTTTGTAGGTGAATGCGACAGTAGAATATTTCCCAAATTTTACTTGGGAGATTGTTGGCCAGGACACCAGAAAAAACCTCCTTCCTGTTTTGAATAAGCGCTCCGGGACACCACCCCATGTGAAGGGCTCTATTTAAATGCAAGTTGCTGCTGTTGATGAATCGTGCCATGGGATCTGTAACATAGACCTGAACAAACAGTTAGGAACTTGGTTTAACAACTCATCCAAAGGAAGGACCTCCAACAATGCAGTGCTTTCCCAGCCTGACAGCCTGCACTGTGAGTTTGAAATTCCAATGTAGGACTTGACATCATTGACATTAGATCAAATCCATTCTAATGAATGGATCTGCCTTTTCAAACCTAACCTTGCATACAATTACTAGAACACTATTCAGTAGAATATTTTGGTTTGGATGCTCTTGAGCATGATGATAGGTCTGTCACATACATGTGTCAATTTTTTTTAAAATTGTGACTTTGTTTTTTAGTTTTGACTTGGTTGGTTGCAATACATGCAGATTGATTGGAATAGGATTGACTCAGTTGATACCACTCTTGTCTCTATGTCAGAAGGTTGTGGGTTCAAGACACATATCAGGATTTGAAACTCATATAGTCAAGGCTGGCTTCCCAAATGTCTTTGGAGTCTGGTGGTGTGTTGGAGGATTGGAGGGTGGCAGATGTGGCATTTCTGTTTAAGACGGGTGCCAGGGATAAGCCAGAGAACTGCAGGCCAGTTAGTTATGTCAATTGTATGATTGGCTCCTGTCAGCGCCTCCTCACCTCAGGCGCTGACAGCATCGTAATCCATGGTTGCACACTCCACCTCACTGAGCCAGTCCGGAACCTTGCGGTCTTGTTTGACCCTCAACTATCCTTTCTACCCCACATCTGTGCCATAACCCGCTCTGCCTTCCCCCATCTCCGCAACGTTGCCCGGCTCCACCACTGTCTCACACCGCAGGCCCCTGAGACCCTCATACACACCTTCATTACATCAAGGATCGACTATGCAAACTCATTGCTTGTCGGCCCCCCTACTCCTCCCTCCACAGACTGCAGATCATCCAGAACTCTGCAGCGCGCCCTCTCCCGCACCAAACTCCGTGACCCTATCACCCCATCGTCGCCGACTCCACTGGCTTCCCATCACACGGAGGATACAGTTCAAAATCCTGGTTCTCACTTTCAAAGCCCTCCATGGTCTTGCTCCCCCTTACCTCTGCGACCTAACCCCCTACCATCCTACTCGCTCCCTTCACTCAGCAAGTTCCGGCCTGCTTCACATCTCTCGCCTTGCTTGCCCCACTATTGGTGGGCGGACCTTCTGCCACTTTGCCCCCACCCTCTGGAACTCCATCCTGCAGTCCCTCCGCCTCACCCCCTCCCTTGCCAACTTCAGGACCCATCTCAAGACCCTCCTCTTTGACTGTGCTTTCAATCTCCCTGCTTCCCCACCTGCCCTCCACCCTCCCCCATCCCAACCCTCAGCTTGGGTCCGTAACTGTATCTGTCCAGCTCCTTGGGATGTCCTCCCAACATGAAAGGAGCTTTACAAATGTTGTTGTTGTTGTTGATAAACTTTTGGAGACAATAATAAAGGACCAGGTTAGGCACAGGTAAATCAGAGACAGTCAGCATGGATTTGTGGAGGGCAGATCATGTTTAGCCAATTTAATACAATTCTTTGAAGCAGTCACTGTGAATGTAGATCATGGCAATGCAATAAATAATACAATGACATTTGGATTTCCAAAAGGCATTTGATAAAGTGCTGCATGGAAATTGGTGAAACTTAGGGCACTTGGAATAGAGGATGGAAGGGTGGTTGAAGGATAGAAAGCAGAATGTGAGGCTGAAAGGTTGTTTTTCTGGATGGAAGAAGGTGGTTAGTGGTGTGCCACAGGCGTCTGTGTTGGGACCTCTCGTTTTGTCCATTTATATCAGTGACATGGATTTGGATATAGGGGTACAGTCTCTTTATTTTGCAGATGATACTAGTCTTTCAATCCTCTCTGGACACCGGAGTGGTGCCAGAGGACTGGAAGGTTGCAAATGTTATTCCAAAAAGTGACAAAAGGATAAACCGAGAACTACAGGCCAGTCAGCCTAATGTCAATAGTGGGGAAACTTCTAAAGAGCTTTCTAAATTTTTACTTAGAAAAATATGGTTAATAAAGGGCAGTCAACATGGATTTGTTAAAGGCAAATCATGTCAAATAAACCTGATAGAGGTTTTTGATGAAGTAACGGAGAGGGTGGATGAAGGTAGTGCAGTTGATGTAGTTTATATGGATTTCCAAAAGGCATTTGATAAAGTGCTAATTAAGAGACTTGGAAGCAAAATAGAATCCCCCGGTATTTAAAAAAGGGACAGTGGCAGCAGATACAGAACTGTCTGGGAGACAGAAAGCAGAGAGTGTGGGGAACGGTTGTCTTTCTGACTGGAGAGAAGTGCAGTGGTGACCCCCAGGGATCGGTATTGGGGCCACTGCTTTTTGTGATCTATACAAATGACCTGGACTTGGGTATAGCGAGGACAATTTCCAAACTTACAGATAATACTAAGCTCGAAAAAGTAGTAACCAGTGAGGAGGATAGTAACAAACAGCAAATGGACATAGACAGACTGGTGACACGGGCAGACACGGGGCAGATGCAGTTTAATGTGGAGAAATGTGAAGTGATGCATTTTGGAGGAAGAATGAGGAGCGGCGATATACGCTGATGGTACGATCTTAAAGTGGGTGAAGGGACAGAGAGACCTGGGGGTCATATTGTAAATCTTTGAAGGTGACCGGACAGGCAGATACAGCTGTTAAAAAAGTGTCCGGGTTACTGGGCTTTATAAATAGGGGCATAGAATACACAAGTCAGGAAGTTATGATGAACCTTTATATAAAACACTTGTTAGGCCTCAGCGAGAGACTGTGTTCAGTTCTGGGCCCACACTTTAGGAAGGATGTCAAGGCATTGGAGAGGGTGCAGAGGAGATTGACCAGAATGGTACCAGGAATGAGGGACTTCAGTTATCAGGAGAGGCAGAGAAGTGAGGATTATTCTCCTTGGAGCAGAGAAGGTTAAGAGGAGACTTAATAGAAGTTTTCAAAATGATGAGGGGATTCGATAGGGTGAACAGGAGAAACTATTCCCACTGGCGGGTGGGTCGGTAACCCCAGGACACCGATTTAAAATAGTTATTAAAGAAACAGAGGGGAGGGGAGGAGAAATGTTTTCACACACGAGTTGTTGGGATCTGGAATGCATTGCCTGAAAGGCCGGTGGGAACCGATTCAATAACAGCTTTTAAGAGAGAAGCAGATAATTATTTGGGGAGGACAAGTTTGCAGGGCTGTGGGGAGAGAGCGGGGGAGTGGTGTTGATCAGGGCTATGGGGAGAGTGGGGGAGTGGGGTTGATCAGGGCTATGGGGAGAGAGCGGGGGAGTGGGGTTGATCAGGGCTATGGGGAGAGTGGGGGAGTGGGGTTGATCAGGGCTATGGGGAGAGAGCAGGGGAGTGGGGTTGATCAGGGCTATGGGGAGAGTGGGGGAGTGGGGTTGATCAGGGCTATGGGGAGAGTGGGGGAGTGGGGTTGATCAGGGCTATGGGGAGAGTGGGGGAGTGGGGTTGATTTGGAAGCTCTTTTCAAAGAGCCGACACAGACACGATGGGCTGAATGGCCTCCTTCTGTGCTGTGTAATTCTATGATTCTAGGAAGTCTTGTGAATAGTGATGAGGATGACGAGAGACTGCAAGAGGGTTCAAACAATGGGGTTCAATGAAAGGAATTGTGAGATGATTTATTTTGGTTTAAAAAATACAAGGGAAGGTAGTTTCCAGTAAATTCCTGATAACTCGTCACTCCGGGGGAAAAGAGCTCGCTCGCTCGGCGAATAGTTATCCGAAGTGGCGAGTTAGGCATCGGCCCTCCTGGGCCACAAGGGGGCTCTGTGACCAGCGCAGGCACTTGGCGGAGGTTAGCTGTGCGTGGTCAGACGCGTCGCAGCGGCCTGTGGTTTATTGGAGGGTGTATCGTGCCATGTAATAGGGCGGGAGGTGGGGAGAGAAGCCATGGTGAGCACAGCTATTCAAAGTGTCTGTGCCAACAGCTGGAGCTGGGAAGTGTGGCACCCGTTGTATGTAGGGTCACATCTCTGTACATACCAACCGCCTGGTTGTGAAACATGGTAAGTGACTGTGTTTTTAAATTCCTGTGAAGCCGCTGATACTGAGGGCAGATTGCAGGAGATGGCGGAGCTTATCAATATGAAAATCAAACAATACGCCAGTGAAATGATCACTCGAATGGCCACAGGACCAGCCTAGCTCAGGGCACTGTGCTGTGCCACTCAACCACAGCAACAAATAGCTTTTGTATAGCACCTTTTGGGTCAGGAGGACCTCCCAAGGCGCTGAACAGTGAGGGGTTTTCACCCGAGCTGTGGTTTAGGATCCGAGAGGGGTGGAGGGCAACAGAGGTGGAGAAGAGAAGATGACCAAGGCACGGTCGAAAAAGAAGGTCTTGAGATGGGCCTTGAAGAGGCAAGAATGGGGGAGAGGCGGAGGGGCTTCGGGATGGAGCTCCAGAGGGTGGGGTACAGTGGCTCAAAGCCCCCCCGCCGATAATGGAGCAGGCAGGGTGGGGGGATATGGAGCAGGCCAGTGACTGCAGAGCGGAGGGAGCGGACAGGTTGGTGAAGTTTTAATAGGTCGCAGAGGTAGGGGGGAGCAAAAGGGTTTAAAGGTGAGGACAAGGATCTTGGAATTTGATCTTCGGCGGGACTGGGAGCTCAGTGAAGCCGGGCAGGGATGGGCCTGATCGTCTCACACAGATTAAACATCATTAAAGATTCCTAGTGATGGTAGGAAAAGAATGTGGAGTGGAGAGTCAAAAATCTACCTTAGATGTGGTAATAATAATAATAATCCTTGCATTTGATATAGCGCTTTTCACGTCGGGAGGACGTCCCAAAGCGCTTCACAGAACACACTGTAAAGTGAATTGACTGTATATTTGTGGGCGAACGCGGCAGCCAATGGCGCACAGCAATGTCCCACAAACAGTCGTGGATTGAAAATGCCAATTTATTATTGTTTTTGTTTTGGAGGATTATTATTAGGCTCTGTGTGGAGTAAGGAAACTTGCCCAAGGTTTCACCCTCTGCCTCTTGCAAAGCGAGTGCTCTAACCACTGAGCTACAGGACTCCACATGGCTGTTACCATGTATGTGGGTAGAGAAGCAGTGGGATAGCTAATAATAATAATCTTGGCGCCTTATGTCATTTGAGACGTCTCAAAGCGCTTCTCAGGATATACTGTAAAGTGGATTGCCTGTATTTTATGAGCGTAACGCAGCCGCCATTTTGTGCATTGTAATGTCCCACAAACAGCCATGGAACGAGTGGAGTAGCAAAGGTCCTACCTTTTGAGAAGCTCAAATCTGCAAACATGATGCTGATTTGTAGCCATGTGCTTATCATAATATAATAATTAGTGTTTTTAACCCACTAGCAGCTGTTGATAGTGTTAAAGGAGCGTTTTTATGCAGTAAGTTGACTTGCGGCAGAGTTTTGGCAGGTTTGTGATTGGAGTAACAGACTGGTGAATTGCAGCCTGAAGGCAAAGCTTCACAGCTTGACCTTTCACACAGCGATCTCCAGGTCTCACCTAAGCATCAGTGCTGGTGCGTGGCAGCAAACCCACACCGACTGCCACTCGAAAGGAAGGAACATCAGGCAGCAACACTCCTTGCTGCTCTCCTGCATCTCCTAGTGCCAGGTTTCAGACTAGGCTGAGACAGTCCTTCGCCAGGGACTGTGTATGATCTAAGGAGCAACATAAGAAAAGGGTAAGGCAGAAAGCAACTTTTTTTAATTTAAAAAAAAGTGCCACATGGCTATTAGTGATCGATCGTCTGTTGCACTGAACACGTGGAGTCCTGTAGCTCAGTGGTTATAGCACTCGCCTCGCAAGCGAGACACCTGGGTTTGATTCCCAGCAGGGCGAAACCTTGGGCAAGTTTCCTTACTCCTACTCTGTGAAGCGCTTTGAGACGTCTAGAAGACGTGAAAAACGCTATATCAAATGCAAAGATTATTATTATTATTTACTGCAAAAAACGCATCACAAGTGTTCACACTAGAAGCTGGCGTATCTGTTAAAGTGCAGCCTTTATCCAGTAGTTGTTATACATGTGGTTTGGTAGCAGGCTGAACTAAAACCTGCCATTAGATGAGACGTCGAGTGAGTGGGAGAGGGTCAAATGAGAGAGAAAAAATAAAGTTGAACAATATTTTACTCTGTGCAAAAGGACTGTGCTAGTGAATGGTTGTTTTTCAGACTGGAGGGACGTATCCACGACTGTCTGTGGGACAGTGCTGTGCGCAATTGGCTGCCGCGT
This sequence comes from Callorhinchus milii, assembly GCF_018977255.1. Classification (NCBI taxonomy): domain Eukaryota; kingdom Metazoa; phylum Chordata; class Chondrichthyes; order Chimaeriformes; family Callorhinchidae; genus Callorhinchus; species Callorhinchus milii. The sequence continues at coordinate 1,193,696 of NW_024704749.1, read as the reverse complement.
TCGCCCACAAATATACAGTCAATTCACTTTACAGTATATCCTGTGAAGCGCTTTGAGACGTCGAGAAGACGTGAAAAGCGCTATATCAAATGCAAGGATTATTATTATTATTATTATTATTCAGTGGTGTCCCCCAGGGGTCGGTATTAGGACCACTGCTCTTTTTAATATATATTAAATACCTGGACTTGGGTATAGAGAGCAACATTTTGAAGTTCACAGATGACACATAACTTGGAAACGTAGTAAATAGTGAGGAGAATACTAGCAGATTACAGGAGGACACAGACGGGCTGGTGAAATGGGCAGACACATGGCAGATGGAATTTAATGCAGAGAACCATGAAGTGATGCATTTTGGAAGGCGGTATGAAGTTGGGCAATATAAGATAAATGGTACAATTCTTACGGGGTGGAGATTCACATAAGCAAATCTTTCAAGTTTGACAAGTTGACAAATCTGTTAAAAAAGCATAGGGATCCTTGGCTTTATAAATAGGGGCATAGTAAGGATGTTATGTTTATTCTTCACAAATCGCTGGTTAGGCCGCAGCTGGAGTATTGTGTCCAATTCTGGGCATCACACTTTATGTCAGGGCCGTGGAGAGGCTGCAAAGGTGCAAGAATTATACCAGTGATAAGAGACTAAAATTATGTGGAGAGACTGGGATTATTCTCCCTAGAGCAGAGAAGGTTAAGGAGAGATTAAATAGAGGTGTTCAAAATTCTGAGGGGTATTAATAGAATAGATAAGGAGAAACTGTTTCCACTGACTGGTGGGTCAGTAACCAGAAGACACAGATTTAAGATGATTGGCAAAAGAACCAGAGGGGAGACGAGGAGAAATATTTTTACACAGAGTTGTTAAGGTCTGGAATGTGCTGCCTGAAAGGGTGGTGGAAGCAGATGTGATGATAGCTTTCAAAAGGTAATTGGATAGGTACTTAAAAGGAAAAATTTGCAGGACTATGGGGTAAGAGTGGGGGAATGGGGCTAGTTGGTAGCTCTTTCAAAAAGCTGGCACAGGCACGATGGGCCGAATGGCCTCTTTCTGTGCTGTATGATTGTATGACTGTATGTTTCTCCTTTATTCAAATCAGACATTTTAAAATCATGCGCAAGGAATAAGGGGAATAATCTGGAACAGAACTGATATCGCTGAAAAAAGCATCCTGTGACAGAAGTGTTTTTTAAAATAATTCTATGAGTATGAATGTGTGGTAGGTTATTCACAGACACTAGATCTGCTCCTTTCATACAATGCCTTTTGCAAAGAATTAATAACATCAGGCATTCAGCTACTTGCATGATGTTGAGTGTGGTTGCGTCAATTATTGAGGGGGTTTGAATGATTCTCAGAATAGAGTGAATGAGCTGAACCACGTGTACATCCATTTTGTTAGCCGTTTCATTTGAGGGTTGCCATAGTGCCCCATCATCCTTTCCTGGACATGTTCTGTGGAAATAACAGGTTTGCATGTTGCCCTGGGATCCCGACTCGTTTGATGAAAGGACAAAGCAATGGGGAGAGCGTGCCAAGGCTGGGGCTAAGTGTGAGAATGCGGCTGATTCGATAAGACGCTGCTAGCTTTTCAGCTAGACAAGCTGAAGGGACGATCTGGAAATGTGTAAGTGGGCTTGTTATTCAGTAGGGCTACAATTACTGACCTTCTGTCGCATTGCTTATTGTGTGTAGGGTTGACCCAGGTAACATGATGATGCAGTGGATTCATACAACCAGACCCATTGCAGTGTTTTTGCTGAATGCTTTGTATTTCTAACCTGGTAATAAACTCTTTATGTTGGGAGTGGGGGGAACGTTGTGTAGAGATTATTGTGTGGTTGGAAGTAGCTCATGTTATCTTATATTTCTTAGATGCGTCTTTTTTTCTCTCTCTCTCTCGAAGAATAAATCAAATTATTAACCTGTTCAGGAATATGTATTCATTTATTCTCTTAAATTGTCAAAAAAATAGTTACTTGTGGAGATTGAACAGATATGTGTTAGTTTTCATTCTGTGTATGAAACAGTATATGCTCCCCTTCATGGAACGGTTGATTTCAAGATCCTCATACTCGTTTTCAAATCCCTTCATACCCTGGCACCTCCTTACCTCTCCGACCTGCTTACCCCACAACGCACCTCCTCCGCTCGACTGGCTCCGGCCTTCTGCATGTCCCTCGTGACCTCCACTCCCTCATTGGTGGCTGTGCTTTCAGCCACTCAGTACTCCCCGAAACTCTGGAACACTCTTCCTCTATCCCTCTGCATTGCCCTTTCCTTCCCCATTTTCAGATCGCGCCTGCAGACCTTCCTATTCGACTGTGCCTACGATCACCCCCCCCCCACCCAGCTCACTGTCAAGCGCTCTGGGACGCTACCCTTCGTGAGGGGCGCTGTGTAAATGCAAGTTGTTGTTGTTATATGCCAGAAAGGTCACCTGTAACATGGCTGCCTGAGACGGGTTTCATTCAAGTAGTTTTTTCTGCTGCTGTTTGAAGATGAAGGTATTCTGTGTGTTGTGAGACCGAGTCTCTTTGATCTTCTAACAAAGGACACAATTGTGTAGTTCAGGACATTCGTGCTAATTTATGCTAATAAGCTAACAATCTAATTTATTTACCATGATACTGTCAAGTCCGCTATGTGGACAAATGTGTTAAAAGTGAAAGTTAGGGTGACGCTGGCATTTCACAGGACTTAGTGTAAAGCTAATTTTTTTGTCGGCAAACCTGATAGCCAATTTGTGCACAGCAATGTCCCACAGTCAAGAAGTGAATGACCCACTTGTTATCTCAGAGATTGTTGGCCAGGACTGTGAGAAACTCCCTTCTCTTTTCAAGCCACAGGATCTTTAACGTCCACCTGAGCAGGCAGGCAGGACCTTGGTTTAATATGTCATCAAAAGTCTTTCTGCCCCCACTCTCTGGAACATTATTCCACGTCCCTCTGACTCACTCCTTCCTTCCCCTCATTCTAGGTCCGACTCAAAACGTACCTCTTTGACCATACCTTAGGTCATCTTTCCACTCTCCACCATCCTCGACGCTCACTCTCCTCGGCTCTCACCGAGAGCTCAGCCCCCACCCCGGCTCATTGCCCACTCTCAGCTCAGTGTCCAGCTAATTCTGCTAAGCACTTTGGGACGTCCGCCTGACGTGAAAGGCACTGTTTAAACGTAAATTTATACTGTTTTATAATGTAGCGCTCCAACCTAGACTGTGAGTTTAATAGTAGGGCTTGAACCCACAAACTTCTGACTCGGAGGTGAGAATGCTACCAACTGAGCCAGCTGACAGTTTCTTGGCCCTTTGGCTGAGGTCAGATTTAGGCTCTACACTAATTCTGGAAGTTGATGGTTTGTAAAGATTGTTTAAAGCCTGCTTGGCAGAGAAGTTAATTTGAGGAGCTGACACACATTAAACGTTTCTACGAAAAATGTATGTGGTCGGTGAAGGTGAACTCATGTCATAAAGTGCCTGATTTTGAACCCTGCAATGGATACTTATTAAAAATGATTTCAAAACAAATCTCTTTTTAATCTGTCTTTTGCAGTCAGGAGACGCACCTACAACACCAAAGTACTCCAAGGACTCGAAGGAAACTTTCTTCCCTTCAACGCCCGTCACAGTAGCCCCAGCAGCTCTCACGTCAACCCCACCAAGCAGCACCTCGTGTGAAAGCACCAAACCTAGTGATTTACAATCCAAATCAACATTGGGCCCCACGACTGCAGGCGATCCCCGAGCTGACACTCGAGGGCCAGAGGTTACACCACCATCGCAAAGGGACACTGAACTGCGAACAACTAGCTTAACGGAGACAGTCCCGGGCATGTCCTATCTCACACAAGGTACCTCACTGCCACTTCTAATTTACACTGCTCTACAAATCCTACTCAGATTGGTAATATTTCCAGTATTCATCGATACAAATAATAAGATGGTTTCATTTGTTTACCTAGCAGTAAGTAGGAACTTGGTTGTTAGTCGATTGGCGGATAATCCCCTCAAAAGAAATAATAATATGAAAAAATAATTAAGTTTGATCACTGAATCCTCGATAGTTTGTGGGAAACTGCTGTGTGCAAGTGCCTGCTAGTTTTCGCCCACAAAATATACAACAATAAAAACAACAAATGACATCTACACAGCACCTTTCACGTCAGGAGGACGTCCCAAGGAGCTGGACAGTCAGGGATCCACACCCGAGCTGGGGGTTGGGATCAGGAGGGTTGGAGAGCAGGGAGAGTAGGGGTAGTAGCGAAGGCATGGTTGAAGAGGAGGGTCTTGAAACAGGTCTTGAAGGAGGCAAGGGAGGGGGCGACAGTCACTACACTTTTCAGTATATTTTATGAAGCATTTTGAGACGCCTTGAAGACGTGATATCAAATGCAAGGACTATTATTATTTAGACCAAATCTTGGTAACGTTTTAATGTTTTAAATAAACATGATAAATACAATAAAACCTCCAGAACCTGAATACAACAACAACAACAACAAGATTCCATTTATAGAGCGCCTTTCATGTCGGGAGGAATTCTTCCGCACTGAGAATAATACATCCCCTCGGATTAGTAACCACTTATCCTTACCCAGAACCTGAATCCTGTCCTGAGGTTGCTCAGTACTTTATTCTCAGTGTGGACGAATTTGCAGTCGGTTTGTATTCAGGATGTTTTATTATATTTCTCATGTTTGTTGAAAACATTAAAACGTTATCATTTTATTGTGGTTTTACACCCTCTGTTTGTCTAATTTGACAACTTGATTTATAATGCTGAGAGATGATGATGATGATGATGGCCGCTGGAGTCCAGCTTCACTCTGCGGATAAGGTAACGGCCACACTCAGTGCTGCACGTGTGTGTGCGCCTGGTGAGAATTGTAAATCACACAACGTTATCTGTTCTCTCCATTGTGTTTTTAGACGAGGAATCAGAGGAGCCTCCCGAAGGCCTTAGCTACCGGCAGCAGGAAAATCACCTTTGCCATCAGATGAGAATGGCAACAGTCACTTCATCCCAGGAGTCCGTTCAGTGGCAGGAAGATGGTGCTTACCCTCAACCAGACGAGGGCTCCCATCCTCCCCCGTCCGCCAGCCACAGTGAGTACACAGCGAGTCATCCAGATTTCTAAATCAAACCTGAGTTAGGAAATAAAGATTGTGAAAGAATGAGACGACCAGCACCACAGCAACATCACCTGTTTTAGAGCTGCTGAATTCCACTCGTGCCGTTCAATACCATAAGTACAAATTTGTATTTGTATAGCGCCTTTCACCTCGGGAGGACGTCCCAAGGCACTAGACAGTCAGGGGTCAGGACCCAAGCATGGGGGAGGGGTGGTGTAGGGGTGAGGGAAGGCAGAGAGGTGGGAGGGCGACTGAAGGCATGATCGAAGAGGAGGGTCTTGAGACCGGCCTTGAAGGAGGCAAGGGAGGAAGCGAGGCGAAGGGACTGTAGGATGGAGTTCCAGATTGTGGGGGCAGAGAGTCTGAAACCCTGGCCACTGATGGTAGGGCGGGTCGGGCAGGAGACATGGAGCAGGCCGGAGCCTGATGAGCAGAGGGAGCGGGCAGGTTGGTAGGGAGTCAGCAGGTCAGAGACGTAGGAGGGGCAAACAACAACAACAAGATTCCATTTATAGAGCGCCTTTCACGTCAGGAGGACGTCCCAAGGCGCTGCACAGTTGGGTCATGACCCGAGCAGGGGGAAATGGTCAGGGTGAGGGGAGGGAAGGGAGGGAGAGAGGAGGGGAAATGGTCAGGGTGAGGGGAGGGAAGGGAGGGAGCGAGGAGGAGGAAGAGAGTCGAGAGGGGAGCTGAAGGCACGGTCAAAGAGAAAGGTTTTGAGACCGGCCTTGAAGGAGGAAAGGGAGGAAGCGGCGAAGGCACTGGGGGATGGAGTTCCAGAGCCTCGGGGCTGAGAGGCTGAAGGCCCGACCACCGATAGTAGGGCGTGGATGGATAGTGGTGGATAGTAGCCGTGGATGGCCTTAAAGATGAGGACGAGGATCTTGAATTTGATCCTCTGGGGGATGGGAAGCCAGTGGAGTCGGGTGAGGATGGGAGTGATGGGGTCATGGAGCCTGGTGAACGAGAGAACACGAGCTGCAGAGTTTTGGATGATCTGCAGCTTGTGAAGGGAAGAGTTGGGAAGGCCGATGAGGAGAGAGTTTCCATAATCGAGCCTTGATGTGACGAATGCATGGGTGAGGGTTTCGGCAGCCTGAGGGGTGAGGCAGTGGTGGAGTCTGGTAATGTTGCGGAGGTGGTGGTAGGCAGTGCCAAGGCACTGGACAGTCAGGGATTTGGACCCAGATGGGGGCAGATCGGGGAGGGTGGGAAGGTGGCCGAAGTCACAGTACAAGAGGAGGGTCTTGAAGGAGGCAAGGGAGGGAACGAGACAAAAGAAATGTAGGATGGAGTTCCAAAAGGTGAGGGCACAAAGAGGTTGAAGGCCCAACCACTGATGAACTGAACCCATTACCCCTTTTATAGAGCAAAGGGTTTGTGTATTCTACTCTGAATGCATCTAGATCTACATGTACCACTGTCCTTTTAACAATAATAATAGTCCTCACATTACGTTTTTCATGTCAGGAAGACGCCTCAAAGCGCTTCATAAGGTTTTTTTAAAAGGGATCCCCGGAAAAGCGATCCGCCAAGCGACTAACAACTGGTTTCCTACTGACTGCTGGGTAACCAGAGGCGTGTGGAGTAAGGAAACTTGCCAAAGGTTATTACAAAACAAAATGCTGTTGGTGGTGTAAAAAAAACAATGGAGGTGCAGAATTCAACAGATGGATGATGTGATAGATACAAAATGTAGTGAAAGTATGAGAGATGAAAATGACATGATTTGGGATTTTGGAAAATGTGAGAGAATTGATCCTGGGGGACTTGATTGAAGGAATTGTAAATGTGATTTTAGAACTGTAGTCTGTGGAGGCACTGTCCTCTTTCCTGGCTGATTTATTTGTCTACACAGACTACAGTTCTAACTTCGTATTTACAATTCCCGTTATAACGTGCCCTGGTTTAGCACATGTACTGTGGCCAGGAATAAAAACAGAAGTGGCTGGGAACGCTCAGCAGGTCAGGCAGCATCTATGGAGAGAGGAAAGTGAGTTACCGTTTCAGGTCGAGGACCAAAGACACTCAGTAGATCAGGCAGCATCTATGGAGAGAGGAAAATGAGATAACGACCTGAAACGTTAACTCACTTTCCTCTCTCCATAGACGCTGCCTGACCTGCTGAGTGTTCCCAGTGACTTCTGTTCTTATATTTGATTTCCACCAGTGTTTTGCCTTTTGTTTACTGTGGACAGGAATCACTTTACACTTCTAGTGTCCAACACTGACTGACCGCTTCCTATGGATGTGCAGAAAATGACATCAGTGGTGACCTGACGAAGTGCTGACCGCCACCCACTGTGTCGCACATCTCCTTACAGTGAGGGGATCTGAGTTATTGAACCCCACCCACTGCATTATAACCAGGTCACCCTTTATCATTCAGATCCAACTTTCAAAAGGGAATTGGATAACAATAACAACTTGGATGTATATAGCACTCTCCACTCCGGACGGCGTCTCAGAGCGCTTCACAGTAACAGATCCTGGGACCGAACCAGGGGAGGGGAGGAGCTGGAGTGGGGGGGGAAGGTGACCAAAGGCGCGGTCAAAAAGAAAGGTCTTCAGCAGAGACCTGAAAGAAGGAAGAGAGGAGGCGAGGCAAAGGGAGTGAGGAAGGGAATTCCAGAGCCTCGGGGCATAGTGGCTGAAGGCACGGCCACCGAGGGTGGAGCGGAGGACTCGGGGGACAAGGAAGAGGCCAGACCCGGAGGAACGAAGGCAATGGGCCCTATTTTGAGGAGAGAGGAGGTCAGAGAGGTCGAGGGGTGCAGAGGAGTGGAGGGACTTGAATACAAGTGTGAGGATCTTGAAGTCGATCCTCTCTGGGATAGGCAGTCAGTGCAGTCTGGCCAGGACTGGGGAGATCGGGGAGCGGAGTTTGGTGCGGGTGAGAATTCGGGCGGCAGAGTTTTGAATGATCTAAATTTTATGGATGGTAGTGGAGGGGAGACCGGCGAGGAGGGCATTGGAATAGTCCAGCCGAGAGTGACAAAGGCATGGACCAGGGTTTCAGCGGCTTTTGGAGAGAGGTATTGGCAGAGACCAGCGATGCGTAGGAGGTGGAAGAAAGCGGTGCTCGTGAGGGACCGGATGTGGGGGAGGAAGGATGAAGAGAAAAAACTTGAAGAGAAAAAACTTGCAAGCATATGGGGAAAGAGCGGGGGAGTGGGGCTGATTGGGTGGCTCTTCCAAAGAACCAGCACAGGCACGATGGGCCAGATGGCTCCTTCTGTGCTGCAATATTCTGATTCTCGGGTTTAGCAGATCTGCTGAAGAGCAAAGTATGTAACAGTACAGATTCCTGTTTTCTTTCCTTATTTGTTTTGGTCAACTTGGTGTCTTTGACACCTGCGGAAACCTCTCATCATGCTTAAGAGTATCGAACCAGATTGACTGTTCATAGGTATACCATTTACACCTGGAAATTTCCTTCATTCCCTACAGATTGCAATTCTGCCAACAAACTCTCTGCCAACACCCTAGTTGCCCAGTCGTGCAAGGGGGAGGGGAGTCGGATTAAGACACGCATCCCTCCGAATATGCCAAAGCTTTTCATCCCATCGACTGTGGCGAAGTTTCCACCTGAGATAACCGTCACACCACCAACTCCGACCCTGCTGTCACCCAAGGGCAGTGTGTCTGAGGAAACCAAACAAAAACTAAAGGTAGGAAAACTCTTTGCGGTTCCTCGATCCTCTGTACACCCTTTTGTCTCCTGCTCCGCCCCAGTGAGCATATCATAGATGAGGGACAGTGCAGTGCTCAAGCAATTGCAATGATGGTAACAGTGATGTGATTCAGTGTCTCCAAGAAGCCGGGTTGGTGATGAATTTTAAATTTGCCGCCTGCACACCCATGTAAGAGGTTCTCCAGGCTGCAATTCCTGATCTTCATCCAATATTTGACAAGTCTCCAACTGAGTTCATGAATTTCCCAGATCCCTTTCTCCTATTTTCTAACGGCTGATTTTTGATGTTTGCATTGGATACTGTCCCTTTTACGTCAGTAAAACATCTCAAAGCATTCATTGTAAAATGGAGTGACTGTGTATTTTGTTAGGCAAACACAGCAACCGATTTGTGCATAGTGCAAACAGCCATGAAGTGAATGATCAAATTTATTGGAGACATAGTAAAATTTATTGGGGACATAATAGTACCATAGGATACACCCACCCAAACAGGCAGACGGGACCTCAGTTTTAATATCTCATCCGAAGGCCGGTACCAACCTAAACTGTGAAATCCAAATCCCAACCTGGTGCTTTGAACCCGCAGCCTTTTGACTCCCAGGAAACAGTGGTACTAACTGAGCCAAACTGACAAACTTAATTTCAGTTAAACTTTGGACAGAATTTTCTATCATTTGGGTATCTTAATGAGCTTCCACACCCTTTAAAAAAAAACAGGTTTGAAGATTTGGCATTCCTCTGAGTAACGGCTTTATCCTCATCAAAGGCAGTGACTATGATACTGAGAAATCGCCACAAGAGATGAGCTGAAGAGGGAACTGACAATGAACTCTCGATTCTCCCAAATACAGTGGAAGCCGTTTTAACTCCAGACGTCGGGTAAATCAGACAAAAACGCCCGGCCCCGATTCATTTGTATTTTCACCTATTTTAAATAATCCGGTTAATTCAGACAAAAATCCACTTAATCCAGACAAAATGCCGGGCTGGCCGTCGCCGTGTTGACGACTCACTCGCAACTTCTGTGTCTCGAGTGGTTCCATTCAGCCACCAGTGGGGTGGAGATGGGAGGAGTCAAATTTCGACTGATTGACGGCGGACTCCAGCCATTCACAAGCGGCTGCGGACTGTCAATCAGTGAAGGGGGCATTTCGCTCACAAAATATACAGTCACTACACTTTACAGTATATCCTGTGAAGCACTTTGAAACATCTCGAAAACATGATAAGGCGCTGCATCAAATGGAAGGACTATTATTATATAAGAACTGGGAAGAAACCAAGGAGGGGGTTAGGAAGAGTTGATTGACAATCTGCAGCCTCTTGTGAATGGCTGGAGTGGGTGGAGCGCATCCATTCACAAGCGGCTCCAGGCAGCCAATCACCTTGGAGCTGACGCTAATTGGTCCCTTCTTGTCCAAAGGGACCAGCAATGGGAGGGAGGAGGTGCTGCCGCTCCTCTGCTGGGCGGGAAGAGGGAAGACGACTTTGGTTAACCTTGGACGCCACTTAAGCCGGACAAAACTCCTGGCCCCGATATGTCCGGCTTAAGCGGTTATTGCACTGTATTATTCAGGCACGACACTGTCACAACACTGAAACCAGAGTCATCTCAACTGCTTTTAATTAACGTATTGGAGGACGTCATTCAATCTGAAATCTGTGCCCCGGTGTCAGTGAGTGAATCCTGTCTGTAAACCCCATCTGGGCTGAACTCCAGTGGTATCTACATACAACAACAACAACAACAAGATTCCATTTATAAAGCGCCTTTCACGTCAGGAGGACGTCCCAAGGCGCTGCACAGTTGGGTCATGACCCGAGCAGGGGGGAAATGGTCAGGGTGAGGGGAGGGAAGGGAGGGAGCGAGGAGGGGGGAAATGGTCAGGGTGAGGTGAGGGAAGGGAGGGAGCGAGGAGGGGGAAGAGAGTCGAGAGGGGAGCTGAAGGCTCGGTCAAAGAGAAAGGTTTTGAGACCGGCCTTGAAGGAGGAAAGGGAGGAGGCAGCGAAGGCACTGGGGGATGGAGTTCCAGAGCCTGGGGGCAGAGAGGCTGAAGGCCCGACCACCGATGGTAGGGCGGTTGGGGCGGGGGACGTGGAGCAGACCAGAGCCAGAGGAACGGAGGGTACGGGCAGGTAGGTAGGGGGATAGTAGGTCGGAGAGGTAGGAGGGAGCGAGGCCGTGAATGGCCTTGTAGGTGAGGATGAGGATCTTGAAATCAATCCTCTGGGGGATGGGGAGCCAGTGGAGGCGAGCGAGGGCGAGGGTGGGAGTGATGTGGTCCCGAAGCCTGGTGCGGGACAGTACACGAGCTGCAGAGTTCTGAATGACCTGCAGCTTGTGGAGGGAGGTGGCGGGAAGGCCGGCGAGGAGAGAGTTCCCATAGTCCAGCCTTGAGGTGACAAAGGCGTGAACCAGGGTTTCAGCAGCGTGAGGGGTGAGGTAGTGCCGTAGTCTGGCGATGTTCCGGAGGTGATGGAAGGCGGTGCCAGTTGTGGTGCGGATGTGAGGGAGAAAGGACAGCTCAGGGTCGAACAAAACGCCGAGGTTCCTGACTGGCTTTGAGAGGTGGAGAGTGCAGCCTTGGATGCTGATGGTGTCAGCGCCTGAGGTGCGGAGGCGCTGACGTGAGCCAATCAGGAGGGCCTCGGTTTTTCGCACGTTGAGCTGAAGAAAGTTGTCTCTCGTCCAGGACTCGATGTCGGACAGGCAGCTGTCAGGACATCGGTGGTCGTGGAGTTGAGAGTAGAGGAGGAAAGGTAGAGTTGGGTGTCATCCGCATACATGTGGAAGTTAACTCCATGTCTGCGGATGATGTCACCGAGGGGGAGCATATAGAGGGTGAAGAGGAGGGGACCAAGGACAGAGCCCTGAGGGACACCACATGAGACAGTGCGGGGGGTGGAGGAGAAGCCATTCGTCGAGACAAAGTGAAGACGGTGAGAAAGGTACGACCTAAACCATTCAAGGACAGTGCCTTGAAGGTTGAGGTGGGAGGACAAGCGGTGGAGTAGGATAGCGTGGTCGACCGTATCGAATGCTGCCGATAGGTCGAGGAGGACGAGGAGACAGAGGGAGCCCTGGTCACAGATGGTCAGGATATCATTGGTGACCTTGACCAGGGCAGTTTCTGTGCTATGGGCAGCACGGAAACCTGACTGAAGGGGTTCGAAAAGAGAATGGGTGGAAAGGAAAGAGCGCAGTTGGGAGGCGACAACTCTTTCCAAGACCTTGGAGAGAAAGGGGAGGTTGGAGATGGGCCGGTAGCTTGATAGCTGCGACGCATCAAGGGAGGGTTTTTTCAGGGTGGGCGTGATGATGGCAGTTTTTAATGGAATGGGGACAGAGCCAGAGGAGAGGGACAGGTTGATGATGTCAGTGATATGTGGGGCAAGAAAGTGGAGCTGGGAGATAAGGAATGGAGTGGGGATGGGGTCAAGGGAGCAGGTGGTTGGTTTTAGGGATTGGATGAGTTCAGTGACAGAGGGTGGGGAAACGGGTACGAAGGTGTGTAGGGGAGGATGGTTAGGAGTCGGAGTGTGGGACATAAAAGATCAAGGCTGAACCAGGAGTACAATGGATGTTAGCAATTTTTAAAAAAGAAAGATAGATGGTCTCTGTGATACAGATTGTCTTTTATACAATTTTTTTTTCTCATTCCACCCCCCACATTGCAGCAAATGTAATAATAATAATAATCCTTGCCTTTGATATAGCACCTTATTACGTCTTTGAGACGTCTCTAAGTGAGCCAATTCCGCACAGCAGTGTCCCACAAACAGTCGTGGATTGAGCGACCATATTATTATTATTTTTTTTGAAGGAATTATTATCCCCGGAAAAGTGATCTGCCAATCGACTAACAACCTACTTACTGCTAGGTAACCAGAGGCGTGTGGAGTAAGGAAATGTGCCTAACGTTTTGCCCTAACCAGGAATTGAACTCATGTCCTCTTGCTTGCGAGGCAAGTGTTCTAACCACTGAGTTACTGGACTCCACAACAACTTTGATAGAAACAACCTTGTGCTTTCTTTCAGACTGCCATCCTGTCTTCACAATCTGCCGCCAACGTGAAGAAGGAAACCCTCTGCCAGCCAGCGTTGGAAATCCTAGAGACATCAAGTCAAGAATCATCGCTGGAGAGTGACACAGACGAGGATGAAGATGACTACATGGACATCTGATATGCCAAGGATTCTAGCTCTGCACAAGCGTGTAGCAAAACCACTGAGGACAGGCAATGTTGTTTTATAAAAAATTGGGAATACATTTTTTCTATGAGAAGATGGATATAAGTGCACAGTACTTTATATGGAGCACACTGGACCTGAGCACAGATTTTCTAACCAGCATTGGCCTTTGTAAATAATAGATGCATCACAGCAGCAACTGTAAACAATCCGACTTGCTTTTACCCTGCTCTTGCTTGATTCTTGTTTGACTTCCAAAGATGTCTCGGACCATTTTTGAAGATGAACACTGAGGATTTATAATGTTGGAATTGGTTAAGGAGTGTCCCTTTGACGGAGTTTCAGCTTTTTCAGAATTAAGATTTTGCAGGACAGAGCAAATACAGAGGGAGACGGCATTCCAGGCAACACAAACAAACATTCCACCATAGATTTTGCTTTTTTTCTGGTTTTAGTTTCTAGGTTAGCATTTGGCTGCCTCCGGTTGTGAGTTGGCTGGAGGCTGTGGGTAATTCACTCCTGCAGTATACAGACACCTTGCCACTAATTGGTTTCCAGCATTTGCTTTCGGTGTCATTATTTATATATAAAACATTCACTTTTAACATTCTTTCAATCTTAAATCTTACCTTTTAAGGTCATGTTTATCACAGACATTTCCTCCATCACCTCCAGGCTTCTGTAAATTATTTGCTTTGTTTTGTCTTTTTAAAGTAATTTCATCATATGCCAGCTGAGCCCACTTGTTATTTACTGGCCTTGAGATAGATAAGGTTTTACCAGAAAGGATCCCATTGAAGTGCATTATTTACTGCCAGATTAACCCTGATTAAACTTGGATTTGTTTCATCAGTTCAATGTCAGTTGGGGGACATCTATATTTTTTGGTCTCAGCGGTTTCCTTAACATCAGCTGCAGAAGAAGAGAAAATGGGGATTTGAGTAAGGTGCCACCTGGCTCAGTTGATCGCGCTCTCAACTCCGAGTCATAAGATTGTGGGTTCAAGCCTCACTTCGGGACTTTGAAGTCACCATCATGCTGACACTCCAATACAGAGCTGGGTTGGCATCCCATTCTTGTGGAGGTGTTGTCCTTCAGATGAGATAGTAAACAGATATCCGGTTTGCCTTTTCAGGTGGATGTTAAAGATCGCATACAGTGTTGCCTACAAAATACTGGACACAGTCACTTCACGTTCATGTGATATGCTTCAAGACATCCTCCCAACCTGAAAGCCGCAGTAACAAATGCAAAGATGATTAGTAGGATTCTATTCCCAGGCTGTTAGGATGTTTTGACAAGAAGCCGAGATTGATTTTCTCTCTGAGTCAATTCCTGGCATTCACTTATTCCTGTCTCTAAAAACACAGGCGCACACAGTATGAGTTCTACAAGCCATTTCAGCGAATGTACATCATTTTTACTTAAATAGCACCCGGTGGTGATCGATTATAACTGCACATACAGAACAGAACTGTCTGTTTTCGGGGTTTGTCTGAGATTAGCTGTATTTTGTTTTCAGCTGATTTCTGGTGAGGGGCTAAGGAGGAACCTTGGCACGTCCATACCTTGCAGATGGAATCACAGTCACTACTGGAAGGTTTTTGACTGGGGCGAACACCAGCTGGTCCTTCAGTCCTCGATTTCAATCCAGGCAACGGAGGATCAGTGCTTTTCTCTCTAAGAGCAGCTTGTGGGATGAAGAGCCCAGGTTGAGCTGTGCTGAGCTGTGCCATGTTGTTTTCTGGGAGCGACATTGTAGAATTCCCTTCAGACACAGACTTTGGTTTCAATACAATTATTCCAATTTGTAAATAACTTGGACAAAGTGCATACTGCAGAATAATACCGTTAAAATCCATCACATTCCCTCAAACAAAACCTTCTTTGGAACAAATAGGTAAAACGTTTTCAGCTGTTTGAAACTCATTCACTGCTGCACATGTACCTTCTCTCCAGTCTCACTGGAGCAGAGAGGGGAGGTGGCCAGTTGTCGAAGTTTGTCATATTTAAAATTCAAACTTTATCATTTTTAGAAATTTAGAGCCTTCATTCCTGACGCAGTGACCATCAAACTGTTTCAATACTGAATGTGGCTCATGGCTGCTGTTTTATTTATTTATTTGGTCGTTTGACTGTAATCTATGGCAGCTAAGAAACCAGTGGTGATCTACAAACAACAAACAGGTTCATCCTTGAATTTATAAAAATACCCCAAACCTTCCCATTTCAAAGAGTCTTAGGAACAGCACCTGTGCTTAATTAGATGTTACTTAAAAGCACCATTAATGGTCCTTTTTACAGAATGGCTGGAGTCTGTTCTGCTGCGTACCTATACACTGCTTTCCAGAAGAGCAGGTTTATCATAGCTGTGTCATAATCTCTACAATTTCAGTTATTTGGTACAAATATTCTGCATGGTTGAAAACTACCAGTGTTGAATTATCGAGCATCAGCCTGGCTCAGTGGGTAGCACTCTTGCCTCTGAGTCTGGAAGTTGTGGTATGATAACATGACATGTTAAGGTGTTATATCAAATACAAGGATCATTAAGGATTATTATTGACTTGCAGGAATTTTGTTGGCCTCTCTCTCCTGGCTATCGCTGATGGATTAAACTCCCCCCTCCTCCCCGGGTAAAGGGAGGAGATTCGGTCTAGATTTCTTGGTTGACTGCTAATCATAAGAATTTGCTGGCGAAAGAAGATCAAGGTCCATCTAGTTTGCCTTCCACCATCCTGGCAGTCGTTTGACATGTTGTGTCCCCAAACTATATACTGTATTATTTTCTAACAGAAATCGATCTCATTTGTTCTTGAAACAAACCACATTTTCTGCTTCCACCGCCTGTCTCCCGAGGGAGCCTGTTCCATACGTTTACTACCACCTCACTGGAGTAGTGTTTCCACAGATTTGCTGTGAATTTACCCCTCCTTCAATCGCAGGCTTTTAATCCTTTACGTTTAACGTTTCAAATAAATAAAGTGGAAAATAAATAAAACTTGCCTAACATTTAAAACGAATGAAAATGAATTTCAAATAAATAAAATCGACCAAAAAAAGAACAATAGTTCTGCATTCCCTCCGAGGCCATGCAGCTCTGGTTGATGCTCACAGGTAAATCAATCCGTGTCAGCGACATGTGGACTGGTCAAAGTTTGAAAATGCGATGTGGACGTTCAGCACAGAGAATCACAGACATGATTTCAGACGCTGCCCGACTAATACTGAATCCTGGATATGTGGTGCCAGTATATAGCTGGGGTTTACCAGTAAATCCAAGCTTCAATACAGCACAACAGGAACCCTGATGTTTTTACTTAAAGTGCTGAAATTCCAGTCGGTGTGACAGACAGGGACTTTCACGATACAGGATAATAATGAAGAAAGAAATTTCATTATAGGCCGACAGTCAATGACACTATTTGACACTGACGGAAATTACACCACTCAGCATTTACAAGGTTGATGCAAGTGCTAATGGTGAGAATTCTAGCAATACTTTCAGCCTGGAAAGTGTCTCAAGGACAATAATATAATCTTAAAGCTCTTGTTATCTTCCCAACTGTTCAGTGTAAGTGGTTGCATGTTGGGATGCCGGAGGGAGTGGGGGCTGATATGACTGGGATTGTCCCAGGTGACATTCCTATTTACCGTCAACACAAGATTCCAGCGAGACGAGACGGTAATTTGTTTTTATCACTTCTGAACAAAAAATCTTAAATCTTTGTATTGTGATTCTAAGCCGGTGGTCCAAGATTCCTACAGTTTGTATTGCGATGGTTTTATATTGTTTTCTAAGGGCTTCTGCATCCCTTGTGACTATGTATTCTGTTTTTACCAGAAACTTCCTAAACTGTGTTTTTTGCTTAGCAGCAGCAGCAAAAACAATTTTAACTGAAGCATTTGGCCTTGACTATTGAATGTTCTGTCACGGGGAATGCTTTTTTTTTGCATTTTTATATGCAATGGTTTGACTGTAAAGCTACTCTTACTCTTTCTGTAAAAAAACATCTGTTACAGTGTTCGCATGAGATACTACAGGCTGATGGCAGCTACAAATAAACAAACTAAACCCAAAAATTGCTAGGCTTCCTTTTACGCTGTTTGAGACCTCAATCTCACCAATCCTCACAAGGCTCCAATGGCTCCCCATCTCCAAAAGGATCAATTTCACGGTTTTCACACGCACCTCCCTACCTCTATGACCTGCTCATACCCCACTCCACCAGCCATCCTCTTCACTCAGTGGACACAGCCATGCTGTGCGTCCCTCAAGCCCTCCACCATCTGTGACCCTGTTTATCCCCTTCCATTCTTCCCTCAATTCAAAGCTCAACATGAATCTATGTATTCCTCAGCACGGTGACTTTCTTGCAAGCGTCAAGTTGGCTCATTTGTCAGTACGGTTGCCATTGGGTCAGAAAATTGTGGAATGAAGCCTGAGTTTAAAGGCTGACACTTCAGTTGAATATTGGGGTAGCACTGTGTTGCCACCTTTCAGTTAAGAAGTAAAACTGAGGACCCATTTGTCTATTTATGGTTTATATTAAAGATTCCAAAATGGTCGTTAGGACAAAAAAAATGTTTCTGCCAATGTCCTGACCCAACAATTGTAATTAATTGGACAGAGAACTTAGGTGGTTTTTGAGATTTTGCTGGTGGAAAAATAACTGCTGCAATCAACACAGTAATCCCTCGTGAAGCGCTTTGAGTTTCAATGTGCTAAAGACACAATAAAACTGCATGGTCTATCTGCAGTCAAAGTACTGCACCAAATCTCAGCGTAAAGATAGCATCTGTTGGCTCTAGTGTAATGGATTGTCCTTTATTGTTAGACAGTGCTTTCGAATGTGAGATGATGGATAAGATATTAAAGGGTAAGTTGATGGCCATAAAACCAAAGAGAGGAAAGAGTTTGAGAAGTTTAAAAAAACACAGACTCAGCAGTTGATGAATCTCCATCTCAGGAGTGGAGAAGCAACAAAATCTGACCAGTTTCAGTCAATATTTGCTAACAGCCGTTTTATAGATGTCATTATTCTCACTTTAAGTAGCTTTTGACATTGAATGGTCAATGCGGTATATGAAAAAGCAGCTTTTATGCCTCTCTGTTTGGTTTGTATGTGTGAAGAGTGTGTGGAGGTGTCAACCTTGGCTCCAGTATTCTCCTGGGTTTCAGGTTGTGTTCAGTCCCAGCCACAACCTACAATGTGTGAGAGGGTGGCCATCAGAATTTGTCCTCGGCATAAATAGGGCAGTTCTGTGCCTCTGGCTGCACTTGCTCACATCAGATGGAGCGCTGGACTGCTCTCAGGAACATGTCGAGTCCAATCTCTACAGGGGCAACAGGAGCGGAGAGGTCAGTCTGGGATCTGCTGAATCCAACCCCTGTGGCTACAGCCAGCACCTGCAGTTGAAAGGTAGGATGGTGCCGATTGCTAATTGACCTTCAGCCACTCACAGACTCTTTATACATAATGTGGGCTGGACCCAGATTGGATCCCAATAAGGCACGCTATAGCTGGTTAAAGATGGAGCAACGTGGTTACAGTATGGCATAACAGTCCTGTAGCTCAGTGGTTAGAGGGCCTGGGTTCATTTCCCGTCAGGGCGAAACATTGGACAAGTTTCCTTACTCCACACATTTCTGTTTACCAAGCAGTAAGTAGGAACTGGGTTGTTAGTCGATTGGCGGATCGCTTTTCCAGGGATAATAATTCCTTCAAAAAAAAATTTGGTCACTCAATCCACGACTGTGTGTAGGACGCTGCTGTGCACAATTATCTACTCGTTTCACCCAGAAAATATACAGTCAATTCACTTCACAGTATATTCTGTAAAGCGCTTTGAGATGTCTCGAAGATGTGATGAGGCGCTTTATCAAATGCACGGATTATTATTATTAACAGAGACCATTTATAAGGCGAAAGAGGAGAATCTTGTGTTCCAGCAAGCTTCACAGATATGCAAGTGCCTACAGGGAGGTTTAGTGAATGCAGGAATGTACACAGGTATATGATAATGATGCTAACATGTGACAGCAGCTAAAGGTGCATTATTAGCCAGCTTTGCCGACCTCAAACAGTAAAGCCAGTGTCTTCACTCAATGCACCATTTTCCAAGACTGAGGCCTAGTTGATAGCTTGCTAAGGTACTTAAGGTACTTAAGGTACTTAGAGAACAAAACCTGTGGCACCAACTGGTCAGATGTGGGTACAGAGTTTGGTCCAGGTCAGTATTTGAGCAGCAGAATTTTGAAATTATTCAAATATGGGGAGAAATTATTTCCACTGGTCGGTGAGACAGTAAATAGAATGCAGTAGACGAGAGTAAAGGATGGGGTAGTGAGAAATGTTTTCATGCACAGAGTAGTTAGGATATAGGATGCCCGGCTGGGACCGGTGGTTGAGGCAGAATCCTTATTGGCTTTCAAAAAGGAACTAGACAGAAAACTTAAAGGCGTGGGGAAAGGTGGGGTAAGTGGGATTGAGAGGATTGCTCTTGAGGGAGCTGGTACAGATATGAGAGACCAAATGGCCTTCTTCTGTGATGTAAGTGTCAGTGTTTTCTAGGTTCTATCCCTTAAACCCTTAAAAATTCCCATTCCAATTTGAGGAAAGTTGAGGTGGAATCAGTTTCATGTTATTCCATGTTATTATTCACCAACCATGAGGTGAATAGCAGACATCTGAGGGAGGTGTGGGAAGAGACCTGGGATTCTATCAAAAAAACTACTCTACACCAAAAACATTTACATTAGAATCCATTAGAATATACAGCACAGAAATAGGCCAATACTGGCCCAACTGGCTGGTGTTTATGCTCTGCACGAGCCTCCTCCTGCCCTTCCTCAACTAAGCCTCAAGCAGAACCTTCTATTCCTCAACTACTCCTTGCGGTAGCATGTTCCACATTCCCACTGCTCTCTGTGTGAAGACATTTCTTCTAACTTCCCTATTTGATCTATTTGTGACTATTTTATATTGATGGCCTCTGGTTTTGGTCTCCCCCACAAGTGGAAACATCTTCCTTATGTTGACCTTTCATCATTTTAAAGACCTCTATCAGGTCACCCCTTACCCTCCTCTTTTCAAGAGAAAAGAGTCCAAGTATGTTCAGCCTTTCCTGATAGGTATAACCTCTCAGCTCTGGGATCATCCTTGAGAATCTCCTTTGCACCCTCTCCAGTGCTTCTACATTCCTTCTGTAATATGGGGACCAGAACTAAGTGTGGTCTAACCAAGGTTCTGTAGAAATTCACCAGAACTTCCCTTTTTTTCATTTCTATCCCTCTAGAAATGAACCCAATGCCTGGATTGCCTTTTATGGCCTTTTATGACTTCCTTATTCCTTCTACCAAAATGTACCACCTCACACCCTTCTACATTCAAATGCGTTTGCCATTTAAATGCCCACTCAGCAAGTTTATTAATGTCTTGCTGTAATTTGTTGCCGTCCTCTATATTAACTACTGCCCAAAATTTGGTGTCGTCCGCAAATTTTGAAATTGTCCTGCTGATTCCCGAGACCAAATCATTAATGTATATTGTATATGTATATTGTGAACAACAGTGGGTCCCAATACCGATCCTTGTGGAACACGACTGCCCACCCCCTGCCAGTCTGAGTAGCTGCCCTTTACCCTACTCTCTGTTTGTAGCAGATTGCTATCCATTCTGCTATTTTGCCCCGGACTCCACCTGCTCTGAGCTTATTCATTAGTCTATTATGTGGTACCTTATCGAACACCTTTTGGAAATCTAAATATATTACATATACCACATTCCCCTTGTCTACTCTCTCTGTTACCCCTTCAAAGAATTCAATGAGGTTGGTCAACCTCTTTTTGAAATCCGTGCTGTCTATACTTTATTATGTTTTCCATTTCTAGATGTTTTTCTATGACCTCCTTCAGTAAGGATTCCATCACCTTTCCAACCCCCGATGTCAAGCTGACAGGTCTATCTGCTATTTCTCTTTTTTTGACCTGGTTTCTACCCACTCCCTCCACTTCATAGAATCGGCCCATCGTGTCTGTGTCGGCTCTTTGCAAAGAGCTTCCAAATCAACCCCACTCCCCCGCTCTCTCCCCATAGCCCTGATCAACCCCACTCCCCCGCTCTCTCCCCATAGCCCTGATCAACCCCACTCCCCGCTCTCTCCCCATAGCCCTGATCAACCCCACTCCCCCGCTCTCTCCCCATAGCCCTGATCAACCCCACTCCCCCGCTCTCTCCCCACAGCCCTGATCAACCCCACTCCCCCACTCTCTCCCCATAGCCCTGATCAACCCCACTCCCCCGCTCTCTCCCCATAACCCTGATCAACCCCATTCCCCCGCTCTCCCCATAGCCCTGATCAACCCCACTCTCCTGCTCTCTCCTCATAGCCCTGATCAACCCCACTCCCCCGCTCTCTCCTCATAGCCCTGCAAACTTGTTCTCTCCAAATAATTATCTACTTCTCTCTTAAAAGTTGTTATCAAATCAGCTTTCACCGGCCTTTCAGGCACTTGCTGGCTCTGGCCTCCTGCTTGTCCCTCGTCCCCTCCCCTCCACTATCGGCGGCCATGCTTTCAGCTACTACTCCCCGAAGCTTTGGAACGCTCTCCCAATCCCTCTGCCTTGCCCCCTCCTTCCCCCCTTTTGGATCACAATGAAGACTTTCCTCTTCAATTGTGCGTACGGTCACCTCCTCCTCCCAGCTTGGGTCAGGCGCTGCCACTGTGAAGCGCTCTGAGACGCTGCCCCGGGTGAAGGGCGCTGTATCAATGCAAGTTGTTGTTGCTTTTCTCCATTTATATGAATGATTCTGATATAAGACAAAACAATAGGGAAAGTAACCAACTTCAAGGAGTCCTGTAGGTAAGTCGTTAGAGCACTCGCCTCGCAAGCAGGAGACATGGGTTCGATTTCTGGCAGGTCAGGGCGAAACCTTGGGCAAGTTTCCTTGCTCCACACACCTAAAAAAAAAACAATAATAAATTGGTCACTTCAATCCACGACTGTTTGTGGGACGCTGCTGTGTGCAATTGGCTCCCAGGTTTCGCCCACAAACATACAATGAATTTACTTTACAGTATATCCTGTGAAGCGCTTTGAGACGTCTCGAAGACGTGATAAGGCGCTGTATCAAATGCAAGGATTATTATTATAGCTGAAGATATTGTCAGCAATGTTGTAAAGGGGACATAGAGTAGTTGATTGGGCAGAGAAATGGCAAATGAACTGTGATGTGGACAAATGTGATGTTATACATTTTGGGAGGAAAAATAAGGAGAGCAAATACATGCTAGGTAATAAAAATATAATAAAAAGGGAAGCGCAGAGGGATCTAGGGGTTAACAGCCATAAATTCTTAGAGGTAAGAAGGCAGATGACAAAGCTGTCAAAAAAGCTAATGGAATCCTAAGTTTCAGACAATATAAAACCAAAGCGGTAAGGCTAAATTTAAATAAATCGTTAGACCACAGTTAGAATACTGTGTCCGATATTGGTCACCCACTTCAGGAAAGACGTCAAGTCCACAGAGGAGGATGCAGAGGACACACGGGGCATGAGTGGTTTGGACAATGAGCTGAGGCTGTTGGACCACTGCTTTATTTTGGGGGATTGTTGGTCGATTGTTGGTAGCTCTGAGATGCTATGTTGTTGTTATTATTATAAGACATTATATTATAAGATACGGCTCAGGAACCCTATCCCCCAGTGCCTTCGCCGCTTCCTCCCTTTCCTCCTTCAAGACCTTTCTCTTTGACCGAGCCTTCAACTCCCCTCTCGACTCTCTACCCCCTCCTCGCTCCCTCCCTTCCCTCCCCTCACCCTGACCATTTCCCCAATGCTCGGGTCCCGACCCAACTGTCCAGCGCCTTGGGACGTCCTCCCGACGTGAAAGGTGCTCTATAAATGGAATCTTGTTGTTGTTGTGTTGTTGTTGTTGTTGTCAGGACCCTGAACTCCCTCCCTTTTTGAATCGCGCCATGGGATCTTTAATGTCCACCTGGACAGGCAGACGGGACCCCGGTTTAACATTTCATCTAAAGGACAGCACCTCCAAAAATGCAACCCCTCCCCAGCGTTGCATTGAAGCATCAGCTCAGACTATACGGGTCCATTGTGTTTGGCCACAAAATATATAGTTACAGTCGATAGACTGTGAAGCGTTCTGAAGTGTCTCAATGACATAATAAGGCACTGCAATAAAATGCAAGGATTATTATAAGGTAAAATGGTGAAGTTAGGAGAAATTTTTACATACAGAGTTGTTAGGATATGAAATGCTTTGCCGGGGGCGGGGGTTGGGGTAAAATTGATATAAGCTTTGAAAAGGGAACTACTGTAGATAGATAACTAAAAAGGAGTAAACTACAACAACAACGATAACCAACAAATTAATTGGTAAAGTGCCTTTCACGTCGGGAGGACGTCCCAAGGGACGGGACAATCGGGGATTTGGACCCGAGCTGGGGGTTGGGATCAGGAGGTTAGGAGGGTGGGGGTAGGAGGGTGGCCGAAGGGGAAAGGGCAGGTAAATGGGATTGTGGCTAGCGTTTCACAAGCTGTCCTGTAAAGGTCATTCCACCAGGCACCCTGAGCAAACATCAGAAATCAAAACTATACTTAGCCTGACAGCCCTGAAAAACAGCGAGTGGAAGTCACGTCACCTCATGAGATCCAGTCGTTGGTTCAGGCAGGAGATTTTAAAATGGCATCTCCACACCTGGTTAATAACTTCAGGTGTGAAGAAAAACAAAACAACTACAGCACTAGTGAGTGTATTGCTGGACCAGCTGACGGTCTGGGCTGCTTTGTGATCATTTCAAGGTTTAATTTTGTCTTCCTTCCTGACAGACGGATATTCCCTCAGTGCAAAGTGAGCGTGTCAGGCCTGGCTCCTCACTCTCAATACTCCCTGCTGATGGACATCGTTTCTGTGGACAACATCCGCTACAAATGGCAGTGCAAGCTGTGGAAAACAGGAAACAGAGCTGAACCCGGTCCTCCCAGGTGCTTCTGCATCCATCACGATTCTCCCAGCTCTGGGGAGGTCTGGATGGGACATCCCGTTTCCTTCCACAAAATCAAACTCACCAACAATACACTCGATCGCCACGGACACGTGAGATTCCCACACGTATTTAGTGTTACCTCTCGGGCTTTGCATGCATCAAATTGTGTCAAGTTTACTTGGTCCAACTCCATGCCAAAGGTTACAGTGGAGAATCACTAGGATGATGCTGGGAACCAGATGCAATATTTATGTGGAGAGGCTTGAAAAGCTATCACAACAACAACGATAACTTGCATTGATGTAGCGCCCTCCATGCCAGGCAGCGTCTCAGGGCGCTTAAACAGTGCTCGGCAGCAGTGAGTAAGACAATCCAGCTGCTGGGTTGTATTAAAAGGGCAATATTGAGCTGAAATAGTGGGATAATCCTGTCACTGTATATATCACTGGTGCGACCACACTTGGAATATTGTGTGCAATTCTGGTCACCGCAATATAAAGAGGATATTGCAGCGATGGAGGGACTGGACAATGAGGAACGATAAGGTAAACTGGGAACGTTCACACTGGTTGAGGAGTGATATGATTACGGTCTTCAAGATTCTGAAGAGAATAGATAATGTAGACCCTAATAAGCTGTTTTATCTTATACTGAATAGTAGAACCAGAGGACACGGCCTGCGATTGAAGGGTTAAAAATTGTTCCAATGAGCGAGTAGTAAATGTATGGAACAGGCTCCCTAGGGAGACAGACGGTGGAAGCAGAAAATGTTGTTTGATTCAAGAACAAATTAGATAGATTTCTGTTAGAAAATAATACCTGAGGAAACAGCATATAGTTTGGGACACGACATGTCAAGCGACTGCCAGAATGGTGGAAGGAGAGTTAGATGGACCTCGGTCTTCTTTCGCCAGCAAATTCTTATGTTCTTATGATAAGCAGTTAGCCAGGAAATCCGGACCGGATCTACCCTCTTTAGCTAGGGGTTTAAATTGGCCTCAGCCTTCCCAGGGGGTAGAGAGGGGAAAACCAGGCAGCTCCCAGTTCCTCTGGAGTCGTGTAGCTCAGTGGTTAGAGCACTCGTCTCACAAGTGAGAGGACCTGGGTTTGATTTCCGGGCAGGGTGAAACGATGGGCAAGCTTCCCTACTCCACACGGCTCTGTTTATCAGCAGTAAGTAGGAACACGGTTATAAGTCGATTGGCGGATTGCTTTTCTGGGGGTACCAATCCCTTAATAATAATAATTTGGTCACTCAATCCATGACTGTGTGTGGGACACTGCTGTGTGCAATTGGCTGCCATTTTTCGCCCCCAAAATCACAGTCAATTCACTTTACAGTATATTCTGGTAAACGCTTTGAGACGTCTCGATGACGTGATAAGGCGCTGCATCAAATGTAAGGATTATTATTATTATTGTTTGGGTGAGGAGAGATCAGACTTGACTGAGGGGCAGCCCAGTCACTGGGGGCAGGAATTCTTACTACTTAAGTCTTGATAAGCTCTCCGGGACGCTACCTGCGTGAAGGGTGCTATATAAATTCAAGTAGTAGTTGTTGTTAACCCTGCAAGCCAAAGCCCTAATGGGTAGGGTGGTCCCAGCTGGACAAGCAGTGGGACGTTTGCCAGCCAGTGGCAAGCAATGTGGCTTTAGTTAGTTAGACTCCAGACAGGTGGAAATTTCCCTACGTGAGTGGCATACATATGTGGAACTCTGTTTGATTTGGATACTCTTTAAGTATGGTGATGGGTTTCAGCAGGTATCAGACAACCCGGCTGAACATAAAAAGGAACCAGGAGCAGAAGATTTGCCAACAGCTAGAAAAATGAGAAGAGAAAATTAAATTTTCTTTCAATTTAATTGAATTTAATTTCACTAAAATTTAATTTTGTTTCACCCACAAGAGCTTTGAGCGGTCTCAAAATGACTTGATAAGGCGCTACATCAAATGCAAGAATTATTATTATTATAAAATTAAAATAAAGCAATGTTCAGACTGTTTTCATTGAAACAGGGAAGATTAATGGGGGGGGTGGGTAATTGAATTTAAACACTCTGAGACGCTACTTTGCATGAGAAACGCTCTCTATGTATAAATGCTTGTTGTTGCTGTAATGCAGGGATTTCAATTATAAATGGTTTTGGTAAGGAAGGCCTAGTGAGGGCACTAATATGGACACAAGGGCTCCAATGGATTCATTTTATGCTATAAACATTCTAACAAACGGGAAACCTTGCTCTTTCAGATCATTTTGCATTCGATGCACAAGTATCAGCCCCGGTTTCACATTGTTGAGACAAATAACCAGTACAGTCTCTGCTGGAACGGTTTTGCCATCTTTGTGTTCCCCGAGAAGGTGTTTATCACAGTTTATCAAGGTAAGCCATCCTCCAGTGCCACAGCTGTTTGCTGTTCCTGAGGACCATTCACCTGAAACAATTGGTTAAACTGTGTTTTACATCGTGGAGTCCTGTAGCTTAGTAGTTAGAACACTCGCCACACAAGTTAGATTCCCGGGCAGGGCGAAACCTTAGGCTAGTTTCCTTACTCCACACACCCCTGTTTACCGAGCAGTAAGTAGGAACCCGGTTGCTAGTAGATTGGCAGATCACTTTCCTTTCAAAAAAAATTGGTCATTCAATCCACAACTGTTTGTGGGACACTGCCTTGTGCGATTGGCTGCCACGTTTCATCCACAAAATACACAGTCACTCCACTTTACAGTATCTTCAGTGAAGCGCTTTGAGATGACTCAATAAGGCTCTATATCAAATGCGAGGATTATTATTATTATTCCATTGACAGTAAAGACTTACTACCATATAAAACACACATGAGAATCATACCAAATAACTTTTTTGTTCTCAGTGCAAATTTGAACAGCAAAATTACAAACAAATGAAGTATGTACCAGGGGCTGAGGTTTGGGGAGTGATAGGTTGGCAGCGTCTGGTGCAGGAAAGGACAATGTGTTGCAGAGCTCCCGATAGTTTGCAAGTTATCAAGGGAAAATCTGAGGAGTCTGGCAAGCAGATCATTGGGGTAGTCTCCATCCCACAATCCCTTTGCCCCCTCCCTCACCTCCCTCGCCTCCTTCAAAGCACGTCTCAAGACCCTCCTCTTCAACCATGCATTCGGCCACCCTCTACCCCTACCCTCTACCCACCCTGATCCCAATAATGATAATGATTTAGATGTAGGGTTTGAAGTTGGGAATCAAACAAGAGACTGAGGTTTGACACTGCTCTGTAGGTTAAGCCGCTGAGGTTTGAAGGCACTGGCAAAATGCTCCGTCTCCTCAGCATGGAACCGAAGAAAGTTAGAGTTCATCTGGACTTGATGTCTAACAGGCAGTTGGTCAGTACAGAGTCTTGGAGTTAAGGGTAGAGGCAGAGACAGAGGATGGAGAAGATGAGTGGTGAGATCCAGGGGTTCAAATTCATAAATCATTGAACTCTGATTCTCAGGTGAAGCAAAACAGTCAATCAACAACAAGACATTTATTACAAGGAGTCTGGAATAGAAACATATCACACCAGTTATATACAGCACTGGACTCATTTGGACTGTACTCTGCAGTTTTGGACACAGTCTTAGGAACCCTTGGAGGGTGCCCAGTGACTCCTCACTAGATTCCTAGACTGAAATGGTTTAGCTATGATGAGAGACTGAGAGATTAAGGGATGATTTGAATGCCGGAATTTAAAATAATGATATGAATTGACTGAATATTGGACTGCTCTTCCTTCTGGTATAGAGATCATTGGAATTGGATATAACAGTTAGAACCAAGGTCGAGAAGCATTTCTTCAAACAGAGAGTTATGACCGTGTGGAATCCACCACCAGAAAGTGGTGGTGGAATCCAAAGCGATGTTTAAAAGACAGATAGACACAGATACTGTATTTGGGAAGAGGGGGTATTCAGGAATATGGCGAAGATTTGTCAAGATACACTAGTGTCACACAGGCTCAATGGGCTGAATCTCCTCCTGTTTCTGTTGCTTATGTTGCTATGATTTTAAAAGATTTTCTAGCCTTGATTTAAATTATTATTAATATTTCTATCACACCGCTAGACAGAAAACAAGAAAACTTTAAATTCCTCCAAATCACTGCAGTTAAACAATCCACACTCAACTAACCAATGTTCTTTTTCTTAGAGGTTACTCAGCTGAAGATAGACAAAAACCCCTTTGCTAAGGGTTTCAGGATAAATGGTGTGAAGCACAAAATGCAAGTACCAGTTTTTCAGAGAGAAATGGAGCCAGGGTTATACTGACCACTGCAATCTGGAAATGAGCCCTCCTAGAGAGTCATCCATGGCTGTTTGTGGGACGCTACTGTGCGCAATTGGCTGCCTTGTTTCGCCCTCAAAATATACAGTCAATTCACTTTACAGTATATTCTGTGATAATGCAGGGGTTATTATTGTCATTGAATGTGTGTTTGCATATCAGACAAGACAGATGAGACAGGCAGGTTGCAATGTTGATGGGGCCGTGCCCAGCTTTTGCAGAGAAAGATGGGAAAAGTGGAGGGAGAAATGATGAAAAAGAAGAATATTTTAACTGCTTGAGATGGTAACGCTTTTCCCTTCGGGTACCGGGGGCGCAGTCAGCAGCCCACCCTCTCAATGGAAATATTTCTCCTCCTTTCAGGGAGGGACAAGCATGGACCCAGCAATGTACCAAATGCTCATGTGTTGAGGAGACAGAAGGCGACTTCAGTAAAGGTAGCTGGTGATTCTTTCTACAGGGGCTGTTGGAGTCTTTCTACATTAAGTGGGGAGGTGGCTCTATTGACTCTCTGTCTCCAAACAGATTGACTTCAAGATCCTCATCCTCACCTATCAATTCCTTTCACGTCTAGCAGCTCCCTATCTCTTTGACTCGCATGCACCTATGGCCACTTCCTCTGCCCCATTCTCTTTTTCTCAGTGTCCAACCCCACAATAAAGTGCAGGATATAAAGGCAAGTTGTTGCTCTAAATGTGGAATCGTACACGATTGCTTCTTACCTGCTCTGATCTTCCCCCCTGGACACCCCTTTGCTGCCCAGTGCCATGTGTGTTGCTCAAATTGCCCTGAGTCAGCATCTTTAGAAGCATGAAATGTACAGCACAGGAGTCCGTTCCATTGACCCTGACTGCTGTCTCTGAGTGACTCTAAAGGAACTATCCATTTAGTCCCATTCTTCTGCCTTTTTCTAATCTGTCCTTTTATTTAATTCCAGTTTAAAGCTAATATATATACTGTTTTTAGAGCTAATATATAGAATATACACCCCCCCCCACACACACACACACCTCTAATTACCCAGCAGTAAGTAGGAAGCTGGTTGTTAGTCAATTGGTGGATCACTTTTCCGGGGAAAATAACCCCTTCAAAATAAAATAATAATAATTTGGTCACTCAGTCCATGACTGTTTGTGGGACTCTGCTGTGTGCGATTGTCTGCTGCGTTTCTCCCACAAACTACACAACCACTCTACTTTACAGCAAGTGATGCGCTTTGAGACGTCTCAACGAAACGATAAGAGACTATATCAAATACAAGGATTATTATTATTAGAATAGTCGTAGAGCTGACCCCTGGCTTTAAAGACTGTTTAAATCCCTGCAGTGTGAAATCAGCAGTTTGTCCTTACTGTTTGCCTGGTTCAGTTGGGAGCGCTTTTGTCACCAGGGGCCTGGAAAGACCTGCTGAGTGGAGGGAGCAGACAAGATTAAAGCTGGGATTTACTGTAGTTTTGAAATGTTTAAAAATGTAAAAGCTCCCTAATGATATCAATTGCCGCCGGTGTGTCTCCAAACCAATCTGAGATTTCCAATGCATTCTACCCACACATGGAAATCCCAGAGATAGATTGTTGGATTGGAATGTGCTCTTTCTCCCTCGAGAGACACATCCTGCTTACCTAATTGCGGAAAGTATTAGGCGCAGGTTGGCAACAGCCAAGACTTGGGGACCCCAGAGTGTGTGTTGGGGGTAACTGCTGGAGTCTAACCAGCTAAAACCACACAGCTTGCCATTGATATTGTCTAGCAAGCTTTCTCGCTGCTTATCCGGCTAGGACCACCCTATCCGTTAGGGCTTTGGTTGTTTGCAAGGTTAACAGGAGTTGAATGGGAGGACTCCCTGCCCCCAGTAACTGGTCTGCCCTTTTAGGTCCTGCCGTCGAGCCAGGCTGTCTGCACCGATTGCTCCTGTTCTCTGCTAATAAATGTTGGTATCCTTCAGTCTGCAAGCAGCGAAAGCAGGCAGGTCTGGGGGAGGCTGGGGTGAGCAGGACCAGTCTAGGTTATGTCATTCGGCACGAAGCAACATCTAGCGTTGTTAATCCTTACCCCATAAAAACAGAGACCAGGGGAAAGGCCTCCTTCATACAGAGAAACAGGACTCAGCGTCTACTTGCCAAGGAAGAGACACAGGCACCAGTAACCCACAAGTGAGCAGCTGTTACTTTAAATTAATCTCATCCTGTTTTTGTTTTATGTCCAGGAACATTTCCACATCATATAAGAATCGTAGAATATTACAGCACAGGAGGAGGCTGTTCGGCCCATCGTGCCTGTGCAGGCTCTTTGGAAAAGCTTTCTGGCAGTTTTTTATCTTTGAATTTTATCCCTTATTTTTTTTCCTCAATAATAATAATAATGATAATCCTTGCAGCGCCTTATCATGTCTTTGAGATGTCTCAAAGCGCTTCACATACTGTAAAGTGAATTGACTGTTTGTGGGAAAAACGCAGCAACTAATTTCGCACAGCAGCGTCCCCACAAACAGTCGTGGATTGAGTGACCACATTTTTTTAAACATTTTTTGAAAGGATTATTAACCTCGGAAAAGCGATCCACCAATTGACGAAGATCCAGCTTCCTACTCATTGCTGGGTAAACAGAGGCGTGTGGAGTAAAGAAACTTACCCAACATTTCACCCTGCCCAGGAATCAAACCCAGGTCCTCTCGCTTGCGAGGCGAGTGCTCTAACCACTGAGCTACAGGACTCCAATACCCTTATTTCTTTAGTATTATTTGTTTCCCTTTTAAAAACCTGAATTGATTCTGCACCATTGTATTTCTGGCCCATGCCTTCTCTATGCTCCCAGCCCTCTGTGTGCAGAATGTTTAAGAAAGACTTCATGGCTGTACAATTGCATTTCGTATATTATGACATTGGCTGTTCAGGGGGTTGACTAAAAATATCATTTGTTTTCTTGCGCAAGTAATTTTCCAGCCATCGAAAACACTCCTACACAAACGGACTGCGGGAGTGCCCTGGAGACAGCTTCAAATGAGAGCACATCCAGACAGCCATCGCTTCTCAACAGCTGGAACAGAACCAGTGCTGGAGAGGACTACCTCCCCCAGGAACCAGACAGATGATCCTCCATTGTATTTGCAGCAGATCCCCCGGAGACGAGTGAGATTTTTGGCCCACCCTTGAGCAATAGTGGTTGTGGACAAGCCGATTTGGGCTGGGTGTGGATTTTGGAGGATTCCATGGCTAGAGATTTATCTCTGGTTAATACATACCATTCCCCGAATGAGAGGAGCCCTGTGGTAGGTCAGAATGCTTACGACTCGCGGTTGACTGTAGCCACTCAGTTCAGATATCCGAAATGCGGCAGCCAATTGCACACAGCGGTGTCTCACAAACAGTCGTGAATTGAGTGAACAAATTATTATTATTATTCAGGGATTATTACCCTCGGAAAGCGATCCGCCAATCAACTAACAAGTGGGTTCCTACTTACTGCTAAATAAACAGAGACGTGTGTGTGGAGTAAGGAAACATACCTAAGGTTTCGCCCTGACTGGCCGGGAATCGAACCAAGGTCCTCTCGCTTGTGAGCGCTCTAACCACTCTGCTAACCATATTTCTGTAGGAAAGACAAACCACGTCAGGAGAATAAAGGCATTGACTCTCAACAGCTTTTACAAAAGAGATTTTCACTCTTGTCACCTTCATAAAAAAATCTCTAAAGATAATACTGAATGTAGGAAGATCACAGATGTACTTTGTGCTGTTACTGTATATCATGTACAGTATTTATTCTGTTATTGACTATAATAAAACGTACTCACAATATACTGTGCATTATAATCTATCCCATGGTTGTTATTTCCTATTGTAATATCATTATTCCTTGTATATTTTCTGTGTTTACCAATTTTAACATACTGTGTTATTCTCCATTATAATATGCAATTGTGTATATTTATATCCATATTTATATAAACCTCATTCAATCTCTTTCTCAACACCTGCCTCTTTGCTGTTCATGTGCTTTCATCACTTTCCCCTCCCGACCTTGACTCCCGTCAGGAATGTTAAATACCTTGGGACGTCCTACCGATGTGAAAGGCGCTGTAGAAATGTAAAATTGTATTGTACGGTTCATTCCAGTACTTTACAATGTTTTTGCCCAGTTATTTTGTTATTTGCCTTATGTTTAAACGATTGGCAGATCTTGTTTCCAGAGGTAATAATCTGTCACAAAAAAATAATAATATTAATTTGGTCACTCAATCCACAACTGTTTGTGGGACGCTGCTGTGCGCAATTGGCTGCCGAGTTTTGCCGACAAAATATACAATCAATTCTCTTTACAGTATATTCCGTGAAGTGCTTTGAGACGTCTCAAGGACATGACAAGGCGCGATATCGAATGCAAGGATTGTTATTCAGTGAGAGTTTTATTCTGAATGTCTGTTAAGTATTGTTAGCCAGTACACTGTTAACTCACCCACCTTGCTGTTATTCATACTGTAATATAAACTGTGTGTTATTCTCCCGTATAATATAAACCCGTAACAGCCTCTCATTTCTTCATCTCTTACCCAGCAGAGCCAAGTGTGTACATGTTCAAAAAAAATGCACTGAGAAATAAACTTTCTCCAAAAAATGACCACAAGCATTTAAAAGAATAAAAATAATGTCTGCCTTACGACAACAATCTCACTGACAGCTGTCACAAATAATATACATCTCAAGAGACAGTGAATCTGCTGTTGTTTCATAAAGGCGGTTTATCATCTTCATCTGGAACTACTGAGACGAGGCATTGTACCTTTCCTACACAATCAAAAACTGATGCGCAAGTGACTGTGAAGTCTGTGAAGTGTGAAGAAGCTTGGATATCAAGTTGAAGAGTAGGGTGAGTTGAGGTCATTTTATCTCTTGATCAGCTTCAGCTTGTACTTTACAGTAGAGAAGGGTTGTGGACCTTTGCCAATCTGTATCTATGATGAAATGCCATTGTTCAAAGCAGAGATCAGCCTCTGTTATTGGGGGACATGCCATTGGGGAGTCCTGTAGCTCAGTGGTTAGAGCACTTGCCTCGCAAACGAGAGGAGTTGGGTTCTATTCCCGTAGGGTGAAACGTTGGGCAAGTTTCCTTTCTCCACAAGCCTCTGTTTACCAGCAGTAAGTAGAAGCATGGTGGTTATTAAAAGCATTGGCGGATCGCTTTTATGGGGGTAATAATCTCTTCAAAAAAAATAATAATGATCTGCTCACTCAATCCACCGTTTGTGGGACGCTGCTGTGCTCAATTGGCTGCCACATTTCACCCACAAAATATACAGTCAATTCACTTTACAGTATATTCTGTGAAGCGCTTTGAGACGTCTCGAAGATATGATAAGGCACTATGATCAAATGTAAGGATTATTATCATTATTCTTTGGAGCACTCAGCAACACGATGGGGTAGTTGGGGGAAAGGAAACAGTTCCATTCACTTGGTATCTGGCAGCTGAGGTGGGAGTAGAACATCAGCAGAAGTGAAGTGGGTTCCATTAGGAAGCTGGACACCAGCAGAATCAACATGTTGGTCATTTAAGAGTTATTGGGGGACATTCAGTGCAGTTCCACAGCTCCAGCAGATGGCAGGGTAAGCTGTGAGCACCAGGACCACAATCTAGCCATGTAGCCCGAGTGATTCTAAACATTTGGAAGGAAAGTTTCTACCTGCTTAAGAGTGTAATTATTCTTTCTGTTGTCTCCAACAAAAGGCCACCATATCCATAAATATAATCTCATTGTGATAGTACAGGTATTTTGATTAGCATTGTGTCAAAGGAGAATACAGTATTTGCTCTGTTTTTGCTGACCAGAAGCATAGCTATTTTCTCAATGCTCAAGGTGATCTTCAGAGTTACTACTTTCACAAGTTGGTAGTTTGAATAAACACTCAGTATGTATTCCCCCTCCCAAAACATCTGGCAAATGGTGACATGGTTTCCTATGTAAATATGTTCATACTTGAACATATAATAATAATAATCTTTGCATTTGATATATCGCTATTCACGTCTTCCAGACGTCTCAAAGCGCTTCACAGAATAGACTGTGAAGTGAATTGACTGTATATTTGTGGGCAAAACGCGGCAGCCAATTGCGCACAGCAATGTCCCACAAACAATTGTGGATTGAAAACGATCAATTTATTATTGTTTTGTTTTGGAGGGATTATTATTAGGTGTGTGGAATAAGGAAACTTGCTCAAGGTTTCACCCTCTGCCTGGAATTGAACCCAGGTGTCTTGCTTGCAAGGCGAGTGCTCTAACCACTGAGCTGCAGGACTCCATAGTGAAGCAGTGTTAACAATAATAATGCAATCACAAGCGAGAGGACCTGAGTTCGATTCCCAGGTGGCACAGGATGATACCTTAGGCAAGTTTCCTTATGCCACACACACGCCTCTGTTTACCCAGCAGTGACCCCGTTAGGAAGTAGGATCCCGTTTGTTAGTCGATTGGCGGATTGCTTTCTGGGGGTAATAATCCCTTAAAATAATAATAATATTGTGGTCACTCAATCCACGACTGTTTGTGGGACACTGCTGTGCGCAATTGGCTGCTGTGTTTCCCACACAAAATATATAGTCTATTCACTTTACAGTATATTCTGTGCTTTCTTCCACCTCCGATGCATCGCCCGTCTCCGCCAATTCCTCACTTCAAAAGCCGCTGAAACCCTGGTCCATGCCTTTGTCACCGCTCGGCTGGACTACTCCAACGCCCTCCTCACCGGTCTCCCCTCCACCACCATCCGTAAGATCCAGGTCATACAAAACTCTGCCGCCCGCATTCTCACCCGCACCAAACTCCGCTCCCCGATCCCCCCAGTCCTGGCCAGACTGCACTGGCTCCTGTCCCAGAGAGGATCCACTTCAAGATCCTCTCCCTTGTATTCAAGTCCCTCCACTCCTCTGCACCCCCCGACCTCTCTGACCTCCTCTCTCCTCATAACAGTGCCCATTGCCCTTCGTTCCTCCGGGTCTGGCCTCCTCCTCGTCCCCCGAGTCCTCCACTCCACCCTCGGCGGCCGTGCCTTCAGCCCCGAGGCTCTGGAATTCCCTTCCTCACTCCCTTCCCCTCACTCCCTCTCTTCCTATTTTCAGGTTTCTGCTGAAGACCTTTCTTTTTGACCGCACCTTTGGTCACCTTCCCCCCCCCCTCCCCCCCCCGGCTCCTCCCCTCCCCGGCTCTTCCCCCTCCCCGGCCCCTCCCCTCCACAGCTCCTCCCCCAGCTCCTCCCCTGGCCCTTCCCCCTCCCCTGGCTCCTCCCCCTTCCCCAGGCTCGGCTCCGGGATCCGTTACTGTGAAGCGCTCTGAGACTCTGTCCGGCGTGGAGGGCACTATATACATCCAAGTTGTTGTTGTTGTTGTTGTCTAGAAGACATGATAAGGTGCTATATTAAATGTAAGGATTATTATTATTATTCTGAAGTGGGACTCCTTACATGTAAGAGCATCTCACAAAGTAATGGGTGCTGGCTCCAGCTGCACAAACAGTTGAAGAGACAACTATATTTGTCTAAAAGCAAGAGTTGAAACGATAGAATGTTTAGTTTAAGATAACAAGGTTCCCAATCCAATCCGAATGGCCTTCCCACTCCGCCATTGAAGGGCAAGGTATCAAGAAATGGACATAGATTCAGAACTGGCTGAAGAGAAGCAGAGGGTCTTTGTTTGGGAAGTTTGGTCAACGTGGGGAAAGGTTTTAAGCAGAGTCTCTCAGAGATGTTCTCATCCATGGGATGAGAAATATGTTAACCACAGTAAACTGACCTGAACAGCCAGTAGGTAAACCTGCAGCTGCACAATGGGAAGTTTTCAAAACATATTTGATACAATACAGAACATGTACATACCCCTAAAATGTAAAAACTGCAATTGTATAGTTAAGCGACCCTGGTGGACGTAAGATGTTAGAGACTGTATCGAGCTAAAAGAAAAGGCTTACTCAACTGCAAGAAAAAGTGGGAAAGCAGAAAACTGGGAGAACTACAAAAGGCGACAAAGGGATACAAAGAAAGTAATGAGGAGCAAAAAGGGAGAATGAAAAATAACTTGCAACAGATATTAAAACCAATAGTAAGAGCATTTATAACTATATCAAGAGGAAGAGAATGGTCAAGGGGAATGTGGGTCTGTTAAAGACAAATAACGGAAAATAAGGAAATGGCTGACTTGTTGAATAAATACTTCGCTACCATTTTTACAGGAGAGGATGAGGACAAAATATCAGCCGTATGGGGAACCTAACAATAAGTCAAAGAGAAATGCTTAATAATATGAATATAAATAAAAAATGTTAATGGAGAAAATAATGAGACTCAAGATAGACAAATCTCCAGGACCTGATGGTTTCCATCCCAGGGTGTTAAAGGAAATAGGAGAGGAGATTACAGATACATTCGACATAATTTTCCAAAGTTCACTAGATTCGGGAATTGTTCCCTGAGACTGGAAAATTGCGAATATCACCCCATTATTTAAGAAACGACGGAGGGAGAAACCAGAAATTACAGACCTCTCAGCTTAACATCAGTTGTAGGGAAAATACTGGAAAGCATCATCAGGGACAGAGTGTCTGAACACTTGGACAGGTACTTGCTCTTCAAAGATAGTCAGCGAGGGTTTGTGAAGGGTAGGTCGTGTCTGACTAATCTTGTTGAATGTTTTGAGGAGGTCACTAAAATGGTGGATAAGAGAGTGTCTATCGATGTCGTTTATATGGACTTTCAGAAGGTTCTCCACAAAAGATTATTAGCAAAAATGGAAGTGCATGGAGTCGGAGGTAACCTTGTGATGTGGGTTGGTAATCGGATGGGAGGCAGGAAGCAGAGAGTAGGTTAAAGGGAATGTTCTCTGATTGGCGGGATGTGACAAGTGGTGTCCCCCAGGGGTCTAAACTGGGACCTCAGCTATTTGTCATATATATTGTTAAACTTGGATGAAGGATAGAGAGTTTTATATCCAAGTTACAGATGACACTAAACTAGGAGGCTCAGTAACTTGTGTAGATGGGAGTAGGAAGTTACAAAGGGGCTTAGACAGATCAGGTGAGTGGGCAAAGCTGTGGCAGATGAAGTTCAATGTAGGGAAGTGTGAGGTCATCCATTATGGACCGCAAAAAGATAAAGCAGAATATTTTCTTAATGGGGAGAAATAAGAACTGTGGCGGAGCAAAGAGATTTGGGTTCCCATATCCACAAATCACTAAAAACTAGTTCCCAGGGGTAAAACGTAATCAAAAATGTGATTGGAATGTTGGCCTTTATCTCAGGGCCTGAATACAAAGGGGAGGAAACGATGCTTCAGCTGTACAGAGCGTTAGTCAGACCCCATCTGGAGACTGCGTTCCGTTTTGGGCACCACACCTCAGGAAAGATATATTGGCCCTGGAGGGGGTGCAGCGCAGGTTCACCAGAATGTTACCAGGCCCAAAAGGGTTAAATTACGAGGAAAGGCTGCGTAAACTTGGATTGTGTTCCCTTGAGTTTAGAAGGCTGAGGGGTGATTTGATTGAGGTGTTTAAGATGATAAAGGGATTTGATCGGGTGGATACAGAGAAGCTATTTCCTCTGGTGGGGAATCCAAAACAAGGAGGGGACCGTCTTAAAATTGGAACCAGACCATTTAAGAGTGAAATCAGAAGCATTTTTTCACTAAAAGGAGGGGAGAAATCTGGAATTCTCTCCCCCAAAAGGCCGTGGATTCTGTATCCATCCACACCTTCAAGAGTGAGGTTGATGATTGTTGGTAGGTCAGGATATTAAGGGATATGGGGAGAAAGCGAGAAATTGGAATTGAAAGGATTAGTTGAGGTACAGATCAGCCGTAATCTAATTAAATGGTGGAACAGGCTCCAAGGGCTGAATGGCCGCCTCCTGTTCCTATGTTCCTATGACCAAAAAGTCGTGATATTATCACAATACCTAATAAGTTTTAAAGAAATTATGATTTGTTTTAAATGTAGCTGAAAAATAAGCCTTTTTGGTCACCCTGTATTAATGACCTGGATTTGTAGATGCAGTGCAAAGTAGTTAAATTTGTAGCAAATAATAATAGGAAACACATGTACCTGTACATGTACGGATGAGATACAACTTACTGAGGAGTTATTTGAAAGAGGTATAATAATAATCCTTGCATTTGGTAAAGACCTTTCACATCGAGAGGACTTCCCAAAGAGCTTCACAGGATTTTACTGCAAAGTGAAGTGACTGTATCTTCTAGGTGAATGCAACAGCCCAATTGTGCACAGCAGAGTCCCACAAACAGCCATGAAAGAAATGACCAATTTTTATTTGGGGGATTGTCGGCCAGAACACCGGGAGAAACATTCTTTCCATTTCAAGTCGAGCCATGGCATCTTTAACATACCTGGTCACTCAGAAAGGACTTCGGGTCTCAGTAATCAGCCCAGTATTGGGGTCTCAGTAATCAGCCCAGTATTGGGGTCTCAGTAATCAGACCAGTATTGGGGTCTCAGTAATCAGACCAGTATTGGGGTCTCAGTAATCAGACCAGTATTGGGGTCTCAGTAATCAGACCAGTATTGGGGTCTCAGTAATCAGACCAGTATTGGGGTCTCAGTAATCAGACCAGTATTAGGGTCTCAGTAATCAGACCAGTATTGGGGTCTCAGTAATCAGACCAGTATTGGGGTCTCAGTAATCAGACCAGTATTGGGGTCTCAGTAATCAGACCGGTATTGGGGTCTCAGTAATCAGACCAGTATTGGGGTCTCAGTAATCAGACCGGTATTGGGGTCTCAGTAATCAGACCGGTATTGGGGTCTCAGTAATCAGCCCAGTATTGGGGTCTCAGTAATCAGACCAGTATTGGGGTCTCAGTAATCAGACCAGTATTGGGGTCTCAGTAATCAGA
Source organism: Callorhinchus milii (assembly GCF_018977255.1). Taxonomy (NCBI): domain Eukaryota; kingdom Metazoa; phylum Chordata; class Chondrichthyes; order Chimaeriformes; family Callorhinchidae; genus Callorhinchus; species Callorhinchus milii. Next base: position 1,154,466 of record NW_024704749.1, on the reverse strand, counting down.
CCAGTATTGGGGTCTCAGTAATCAGACCAGTATTGGGGTCTCAGTAATCAGACCAGTATTGGGGTCTCAGTAATCAGCCCAGTATTGGGGTCTCAGTAATCAGACCCAGTATTGGGGTCTCAGTAATCAGACCAGTATTGGGGTCTCAGTAATCAGACCAGTATTGGCTATCTGTCTCACCGTTTCCACTTTGTTGCCTCTAACGGTTTCTCCTCCAGCCCCCGCACTGTCACGTCTGGCGTCCCCCAGGGCTCTGTCCTTGTCTCCTCTTTAATATCTACATGTTCCCCCTCGGGGACATCATCCGCAGACATGGGGTCAACCTCCATATGTATGCAAATGACATCCAACTCTATCTTTCTGCCCCCACCCTCAACTCCAGGACCACTGCTGTCCTGACAGACTGTCTGTCGGACATCAAGTCCTGGATGAGGGCAAATTTACTACAGTTGAATGTGAACAAGACTGAGGCCCTCCTGATTGGCTCACGCCAGCGCCTCCGCACCTCAGGCTCTGGCAGCATCAACCTCCATGGTTGCCCACTACAACTCACCAACTCACCAGCCCGTCAGGAACATAGGTGTCTTTGTCGACCCTCAAATGTCTTTTCTTCCCCACATCCAAGCCATGACCCACTCTGCCTTCCCTCACCTCCATAACATCGCCCGACTCTGCCACTACCTCACCCTCAGGCGCTGAAACTCTTGTTCATGCCTTCATCACCTCCAGCCTCGACTGTGCAAACTCCCTGCTTGTCGGCCTTCCCAACTCCTCCCTCCACAGCTGCAGATAATCCAGAACTAACTCTGCAGCCCGTGTCCTCTCCCGCACCAAACTCCGTGACCCCATCTCCCCCACTCTCGCCTGACTCCATTGGCTCCCTATCCTTCAGAGGATCCAGTTCAAGATCCTGGTCCTCACCTACAAAGCCCTCCATGGCCTCACCCCACCCCACCTCTGTGACCTCCTAACCCCCTACCAACCCGCCCGTTCCCTCCCCTCAGCCGGCTCTGGCTGCTCCACGTCCCCCGACCCACCCGCCCCACCATTGGCGGGAGAGCCTTCAACCACTCTGCACCCAACCTCTGGAATTCCATCCCCCAATCACTCCGCCTCACCCCCTCCTCAGCCTCCTTCAAGTCCCGCCTCAGTATTGGGGTCTTAATTAACAACAACAACAACAAGATTCCATTTATCGAGCGCCTTTCACGTCGGGAGGACGTCCCAAGGCGCTGGACAGTTGGGTCAGGACCCGAGCAGGGGGGAAATGGTCAGGGTGAGGGGAGGGAAGGGAGGGAGCGAGGAGGGGGAAATGGTCAGGGTGAGGGGAAGGAAGGGAGGGAGCGAGGAGGGGGAAATGGTGAGGGGAGGGAAGGGAGGGAGCGAGGAGGGGGTAGAGAGTCGAGAGGGGAGCTGAAGGCACGGCTGAAGAGAAAGGTCTTGAGACCGGCCTTGAAGGAGGAAAGGGAGGCAGTGGCGAAGGCACTGGGGGATGGAGTTCCAGAGCCTCGGGGCTGAGAGGCTGAAGACCCGGCCACGGATGGTAGGGCGGTTGGGGCGGGGGATGTGGAGCAGACCGGAGCCAGAGGAACGGAGGGTACGGGCAGGTAGGTAGGGGGATAGTAGGTCAGAGAGGTAGGAGGGAACGAGGCCGTGAATGGCCTTGTAGGTGAGGATGAGGATCTTGAGTTCAAATTGTACTTGTATGTCTGTGTGTGTGTGTTTGTGGTTTGATCCACACAGAAATAAAATATATTGTGTCTCCATCAAACCCCGGAGGTTGTATTCTGCTGTAAATAAAACCATTCCCTCTCCCCAAACCCTTCGTTCTCTCTCCCTTTTCGCTCTTCCACCTTCTCTCTCTGCCTTTCCCTACTCTCACCACTCCCCCACTCCCTTCCCCCCTCTCCCCCTCCCTCCCCCATTCCCCATCCTCATCTGGCCTTGTAGGTGAGGATGAGGATCTTGAATTCGATCCTCTGGGGGATGGGGAGCCAGTGGAGGCGAGCGAGGGTGGGAGTGATGTGGTCGCGGTGTCTGGTGCGGGACAGTACACGAGCTGCAGAGTTCTGAATGACCTGCAGTGTGGAGGGAGGGCCGGGAAGGCCGGCGAGGAGAGAGTTCCCATAGTCCAGCCTTGAGGTGATAAAGGTGTGGACCAGAGTTTCAGCCGCGTGAGGGGTGAGGTAGTGCCGTAGTCTGGCGATGTTCCGGAGGTGATGGAAGGCGGTGCCAGTTGTGGCGCGGATATGGGGGAGAAAGGACAGCTCAGGGTCGAACAGAACCCCGAGGTTCCTGATGGCTTTGAGAGGTGGAGCTGATGCTGTCAGCGCCTGAGGTGCGGAGGCGCTGACGTGAGCCAATCAGGAGGGCCTCAGTTTTGCGCACGTTGAGCTGAAGAAAGTTGTCTCTTATCCAGGACTCGATGTCGGACAGGCAGCTGTCAGGACATCGGTGGTCGTGGAGTTGAGGGTAGAGGAGGAAAGGTAGAGTTGGGTGTCATCCGCATACATGTGGAAGTTAACCCCATGTCTGCGGATGATGTCACCACAGGGGGAGCATATAGAGGGTGAAGAGGAGGGGACCGAGGACAGAGCCCTGAGGGACACCACACGAGACAGTGCGGGGGGTGGAGGAAAAGCCGTTTGTGGAAACAAAATGAAGACGGTGGGAGAGGTACGACCTAAACCACTCAAGGACAGGGCCTTGAAGGTTGAGGTGGGAGGACAAGCGGTGGAGGAGGATAGCGTGGTCGACCGTATCGAATGCTGCCGATAGGTCGAGGAGGACGAGGAGGCAGAGGGAGCCCTGGTCGCAGATGGTCAGGATGTCATTGGTGACCTTGACCAGGGCAGTTTCTGTGCTATGGGCAGCACGGAAACCCGACTGAAGGGGTTTGAATAATGAATGGGTGGAGAGGAAAGAGCGCAGCTGGGAGGCGACAACTCTTTCAAGGACCTTGGACAGGAAGGGGAGGTTGGAGATGGGCCGGTAGCTTGATAGCTGCGACGCATCAAGGGAGGGTTTTTTCAAGGTGGGAGTGATGATGGCAGTTTTTAAGGGAATGGGAACAGAGCCAGAGGAGAGGGACAGGTTGACGATGTCTGTGATATGTGGGGCAAGGAGGTGGAGCTGGGAGATAAGGAGTGGAGTGGGGATGGGGTCAAGGGAGCAGGTGGTGGGTTTCAGGGATAGGATGAGTTTGGTGACAGAGGTTGGGGAAACGGGTACGAAGGTGTGTAGGGGAGGATGGGTAGGAGTCGGAGTGAGGGAGGAAGGGAGTGGGGGAGTGGGTGGAAGTTGGAGGGGGAGTGACCGCGGAGCGGATTCCCTTGATTTTGGATTCAAGGAAATCCAGCATCTCCTCACAGTGAAGGTTGGAGGAGATGACCTGCGTGGGGTGGCGGGGGGGACGGAGGAGTCGGGATGTGGTAGAGAACAGTAGCCTGGGGTTGTTCTTCGCCTCCAGGATTATCCTGGAGTAGAAGGACGACTTGGCCGAGGCTAGAGTGGAGCGGTAGATTTTGAGGAGGTCCAGCCAGATTTGTTGGTGGACCGTTAGGCCAGATTTGAGGCAGTGCGTTCAACGGCCCGCACCTGGCTCTTCAGTGAGCGGAGGTGGGTGGTGAACCAGGGGAGGAGCGAGAGTAGGAGACAGTACGGGAGGTGATGGGGGCAAGAGTGTTGAGTGTGGAGGAGAGGGTGTTGTGGAGGAGGGTGAGAGCAGAAGAGGGGTCAGTGAGGGTTGAAGGCCAGAGGGAGAGGAGTTCAGAGGACTCCAAGGCAGCGGTTAGGGATTGTGGGGGTAACTTCTTCCAGGGGCGGTAGAAGATGGTGGTGGGTCTGGTGGAGGTGGGGAGGGGGGTGGAGGTGGTGAAGGAGATGAAGTGGTTTAAATACTGTAAACAAAGAAAATTACAATCTGACCTGTCAATCAGACAGATAAACTTTTTGCTCTGTAACCAAACTGATCTGAAGCCGGGCTGGTCAATGTGCTTTTATATTTCACTTTGTCTCTGGAGAAAGGCTGTAACTCTTGAAGGTTACGCAGTGATATAAAACCTGGAGAAGTTATCTGCACTTCATAGTTCCTGGAAAAAGTGAGTTCAGTTGCTTAATACCTGGATCTTTTAATATTTAGATTTTCGCTTTGACGACACTGTCTTCAACAGAGACCTTTTGTTTTAATAAAATAATTGTTGAAAAGGTACACAAGAAAAGAGAAATTCAGGACTTTCAGGAGTAATAAATCAAAATTGTTTTTATTTCAACCACAGCCTGGCCTTTGAGCTGTGCTCCCAGCTCCTCTGTTAAGTGACTGATAAGTAACTTCTGTTATTCCATTGCTATTCCCTCTTCTTTCTGGGATAGAGATATGAATATTCCAAAGTTGTCCTTTTGAGGCTTTGGATCTATTCGTATTCTTAGCTCTCGTCTAGACATTGCAATACACAAAGGGATGTATAGGAAAAACCTGAGGCTTTGCTCACTGGTTTGCATCAAAATAAAGTCCTATTAAACCAAACTGTTTCCTACCCCTACCCCCCACCCACACACACACATACACATACGCACACACACACTGCCAGTTCCTGTTCCCAGAGTGGGGGCCCCTCTGCCCACTCACTGAGTGCAGATCGGGGGTCTGACGATGAGTTAGGTTTGCCAGATGATGCAGTCATCTGCGCTGGGGGGGACCGTAAAAAACAACTTGCACTTTTATAGAGCTTTATTCTTGTTTTGTCAGCTCTCTCTAAGGCTAAACATTTGGCTGGGAGTTTACGATGGATGGGCAGAGCTCAGTGTGTGTGTGTGGGATTCTCTGAGGATACTACAGCTCTACACCACCCGCTTCATTAAACATCTGCTGATACCAGAGTGTAACTGGGTGTCATTAAAGACATTGTGGTATGGGTGTGATAACCATACTGTGACCATTCAAACCTTTCTACCATTATGGACCCAGAAACAGGAAAGTGCCATCTGGCCAATCCTACAGCAGCTCAGGGTAGGGTCTGTGCTGTGGAGAAGCACGAGTGGAGAAAGAACATCAAGTTTGACTATTATTATAACCCGCGCAAGTCTTGCAACAAATGATATCACACAGACAGGAAATAATGATAATAATAATCCTTGCATTTGATACGGCCCCTTATCACATCTTTGAGATGTCTCAAAGCGCTTCATGGAATATACTGTAAAGTAAATTGACTGTGTATTTTGTGGGCGAAACGCGGCAGCCAATTGCGCACAGCAGCGTCCCACAGACAGTCGTGGATTGCGTGACCAAATTATTATTATTATTTTTTTTAAGGGTTTATTACCCCCGAAAAGCGATCATCCAATCGGCTAACAAGCGGGTTCCTACTTACTGCTGGTAAACAGAGGTGTGTGTGTGGAGTAAGGAACTTGACTAAGGTTTTACTTACTAAGGTAGCGACTCCCTTTTGCCTGGTTACCAGCTGACGGAGCAGTTACTCTCACTAGGCAGGTAGAGGACCCCTCGCAGGCCAGGCTATGATCCCCTGGACGAAGTCCATCTCTTCCGAACTATTTGAGCGTCACTAAACCGATGCAAATAAACAGGTTAACTGATGTTAACTCTTTCAATCGAAGAATTTCAGGCCTTTCCTTTCTTTACGCGAAAGTGAGAGGAGACATATGTCATTCTCATCTCCAAAGGGCAGTCACATTCTAACTATGTGACTGTGCCAATGTTTATCAGATCAATGTGTGTGTCAGTGAGTGTGTCAGTGAGTGTGTCAGTCTATGTGTCAGTGGGTGTGTCAGTGAGAGTGTCAGTCTATGTGTCAGTTTATGTGTCAGTGAGTGTGTCAGTGAGTATATTATTTGGTAAACAATATTTACCAACGTGTCTCACCAATGAAGTGCGGGCATCATGTGGGCTGCTCACCAGCAAAACACTGCAGATGCTGGAAATCTGAAATAAAAACCGAAGTCGCTGGAAACATTCAGCGGGTCAGGCAGCATCTATGGAGAGAGGAAAGTGAGTTAACTTTTCAGGTCTCGGGGATACCAAGAGTCCTGTAGCACAGTGGTTAGAGCACTCGCCTTGCAAGCGAGACATCTGGGTCAATTCCAGGCAGAGGGCGAAACCTTGGGCAAGTTTCCTTACTCCACACATCTAATAATAATCCCTCCAAAACAAACCAATCATAACTTGGTCATTTTCAGTCCACGACTGTTTGTGGGACATTGCTGTGCGCAATTGGCTGCCGCATTTCGCCCACAATTATACAGTCAATTCACTTTACAGAATATTCTGTGAAACGCTTTGAGACGTCGAGAAGACGTGAAAAGCGCTATATCAAATGCAAGGATTATTATTATTATTATTATACAGGATATAGTTTGGGACACAACATGTTCAAGTGACCGCCAGGATGGTGGAAGGGGAACTAGATGGATCTTGGTCTTCTTTCGCCAGCAAATTCTTATGTTCTTATGGGACCCAAGTTCAATGTCTTATCCAGAGGCAGAACCAGCAACAATGCAGCTCTCTCCGGATTGCAGTGCAGTGTCTGCCGACACTACGTGCACAAGTCTTGGTGCACAAGGCCTCAAAGCCACAGTCACCTGAGAATGCAACCAACTGAGCCAAACTAACACAGAGCAGGCTCGAATTTAACCTTGGCTGGTCCATACAGTCTGTGTGAGATCACTCATTGACAGCTCCACTTGATTGGGTTCCCTGAGCAATATGTCCTGTGCTTGGTCTGGGCAATGAGACCAATCGTGTGACCTTCTGCCTCTCTGACAGAGATCAGAAACTGCACAGAATATCGGGAGACCCTTGTTTATTAAGCTCCTTGCCTGAGCTAGAGTTTATATTTGATGCTAATCTCCTGTGCAAGGACACTACTGTTTTCCAGCTTGAACTAACGCAGAGCCAGTGGAGGCGGTACACGAAGCTGTCTGGTCAGCCACGACCAGTTTTATAAGCATGTATACAACAACAACAACAGTTACAGTTTCACTACATTTGTGTAGCATCTTTATTGTCGGAAGGACCTCATCACTTGTAGGGAGGGGGCTGCCAAGCATATGTTTTCGAGGGTTGTGGTCCCGAAACGTTGACCCACTTTTATAAAATAAAATTATAAAATAGTTCAGCTCAGAACGATGTAGAAATAATTCCATTCATTTAGTTCCATGGCCCTGCCTTTCTTTATTCCATTTTATATTTCTCCTTTTTCAAATATTTATCTGATGCAACAGTCTGTGAGCATGATTTCTACACAGAGCAGCATCTCGAGGTTGACTGATGACCCGAGTCACTGGGGAGCCAGAGAGCAATGTAAAAGGTATTTCCATACAATGTGTACTGTAATGTGTTGCCCATTTGGTTTGATCTTTCATCTCTCTCCATTGTCATTGCAGCCACAGGGGCCCTGATCTCAGTATGTCTACATGATATAGTTTCACTGGTCTCCTTGCTCCATGGCTTGAATTAAGCTGTCTGGTCTGAGGTAAACAGAGGACTTCATAATATACATCCAGCCTGATCAAATGGACTCCCAGTTCCTCCCATGGAAATAGGGCTGTGTTTCTCGCATTTCCTGTCAGGCTGTGGCTTGGTAGTGCTAATTCTCTTTGATATCTCCTCTAGTTGGAGAGGATATGCTCTCCTTTTGTCTGAAGATAGATTGACTTCAAAGGAATCACAGATATAAACGTTCACAGGCTCCTCCCCAGCCCTTTCCCAGGGCATTTGAATAAATGACAGCACCTCCTCATGTCAGTGTCCCACACGTCTCGGTGCAGTTTGACCACTGTTTCTCTTCTGCAATGAGCACTGGTTTTAGTGGGAGCTGGTTTTAGTGGGAGGTGGTTTTAGTGGGAGCTGAAAACTTCAGCGTTTCCCAGTCGAGTGGATTATTGACCTGGTGGACAGGTTTACATCACTGAGACGACTTATCGGAAAGAATGCAGAATCCAGCTCAGGGTGAGTTCCATGTTCTCGTTTTCCATTTTCATTCTGAATTCGCTCTGTTGAAAGCTCTAAGCAAACAGCACTTCAGAATTGTTTCACATGTAAAAGGAATAGGTAACCTGTTAGTCCCTTATTAGTGCTTGGTCCTCTGCATATTCCACGTTCAAGAATAGAAAAGCTTGTGCAAATCACATGAAAAATGACCATGCCAGTAACAAAACATAATAATCTGCGCCTTATCACATCTTCAAGACGTCTCAAAACGCTTCACTGAATATATTGTAAAAGTGAATTGACTGTATATTTTGTGGGCAAAACTATGTCACTGTCTTTAGTCTTAACATTTCGCCGACAAAACACACAGTAAATTCACTCCGCAGTATATTCTGTGAAGCGCTTTGAGACGTCTCAAAGACGCATTGTATCAAATGCAAGAATTATTATTATTATTGGACTAAAGAGAAGAAACTTCAGCCAGGATTTTGGCTGCTGATCACTTTCCAATGACTCTCTTTAGTTTGCTGGATGAGCATTGAGTGTGAGTCACACCCACAGGTCACAGAAAGCTCCTGTGTGAAGCTGTAACATTCACTTTCCATTTCAGTCGCAGTTCGCACATTTACCGACTGACCGACCGATGATTTAATGATTTAATTGTTGGTAAACCTTGATAACATGCCTGAATCCCATGAATAGGCTGTGAGTTTGAAAGCAACCCTGAATTATTTCATTTTCTACTTTCCCATTTTAATAATAATAATCCTTGCATTTGATATAGCACCTTATCATGTCTTCGAAACATCTCAAAGCGCTTCACAGAATATACTGTAAAGTGAATTGACTATACTTTGTGGGCAAAATTTTCCTCCTGAATGAGACAGTGTTGAAACAGGAAACAGTAACAGCAGAAAAAAAAGGATTGTTTTAATTCAAAGTCCAGTGGAAGTTCTGTGTTGCCTGTGGAGGAGGCTCTCGAGATACTTAAAGTATAAAGTAACCATATTCCCAATTCCATCTTTAGAGCAGCTGCAAAGCCGGCAGAAATGACGTCGTAATGAGGATCGTGGAGTCCTGTAGCTCAGTGGTTAGAGCACTCGCCTCGCAAGCGAGAGACCTGGGTTTGATTCCCGGCAGGGCGAAACCTTGGGCAAGTTTCCTTACTCCACACACACAATTCTGCTTACCAGCAGTAAGTAGGAACCCGGTTGTTCATCGATTGGCGGATCACTTTTCTGGGGGTAAGACTCCCTTCAAAATAAAAAAATGATAATAATAATAATTTGGTCACTGTTTGTGGGACGCTGCTGTGCACAATTGGCTGCCGTGCAGTCTATTCAGCACTTTGAGAAGTCTCAACGACGAGATAAGGCGCTATATCAAATGCAAGGCTTATTATTATTATCATTACTGTAGTCCGGTGCGGGGTTGGGTAGGGGTGTAGTCAGGGAAGAGGGAGACATTGTGACAGTAAATGACTGGCTCAGAGGTTGGAATGGGAGCAAGGAACATTGTCACCAATTTTACCAAGAAAACGTCACTTTTCTTTCTGGCTTAATTTTACCATTTCACTGTTGAAACCCAAGAGAAACAGAGAGCCGGTGGTTCAGTGTGAGGACCACTGCTCCTGGCCCAGTGCCTGCCTTCCCTAAACTCCAGCTCACAGTACTCCCTTCCCCACACCTCCCCCAACACCCCATCACATTTAAAACTCACCTCAGGATTCATCTCAATCCGCTTTTCCCTCCCCACAGCCAATCCCCCTCTCTGCTCTGTGTCAGCAGTGTTTGTAAAGTGCTTTGAAATGGCCTCCTGATGTGAAAGTTGCTATATAAATGTAAATGGTAAACTGTTGTATTGTACCTGGGAGAACTCTCAGCTCCATTTCACGAGGAATGTATAAGAGTTGAAAAGATCTTAATGGTCTCTTTGGGCTCATTTTCCAGCTAGATTTTTTTCTCTTTCTCCTATACACAATGGCCGGTGCCATCACTCACGAATTCAATTAATTCAATTCACTTTACAGTTTATTCTGTGAAACGCTTTGAGACATCGAGAAGACGTGAAAAGCGCCATATCAAATGCAAGGATTATTATTATTATTATTTCTAATTCTTGTTGAATTGTTCAACACTCTTTCCCCGTTCACTGATTCCCTGGACAATAATAATAATAATGATCCTTGATACAGCGCCTTATCATGTCTTCGAGACGCCTCAAAGCTCTTCACAGGATACACTATAAAGCTAATTGACTGTATATTTTGTAGGCGAAACACGGCAGCCAATTGCGCACAGCAGCGTCCCACAAACAGTCGTGGATTGAGTGGCCACATTTTTTTTAAGGGATTATTATCCCTGGAGAATCATTTGTACATACAGGGTGACCGAAAGGTCGTGATATTATTACAATGTCTAAGAAGTCTCAGTGAAATTCTGATTTTGTTTAGACAATAGGGTAAATATCACGACTTTTTTGTCAACCACTCTGCATGAATCATTTCTCAGTCAGGATGTTGAGTGCAAGGAGAAGCTTGTGTATTGAGGTCACTAAAGCCAGGCAGCCAGCGAGCCAGGGGGGGAAGTCATGCAGTGTTGAAGGTGCTGTCCTTTGGATGACAAACTTCACGTCACGTAACTGAAATGCAATATCTCAAAGAGATCATTTAAAGCATCACTTTATCTATACGGCTGAATTATTAATAATAATATAGATATAGCACCTTTCACATTGGGAGAATGTCTTAAAGCTCTTCGCGAGATTTACTTTAAGATGCAGTGACTGTATTTTGCAAACAAACACGGCAGCCAATTTGCACCCAGCAGTGTGCCACAAACAGCCTTGAAGTGAATGACAGTTTTATTAGCTGTACTGTAACTCAATGCTGACTGCAATAACATTTGACAGGAAAACAATCAACAATTCTGCAATAACATAATAATAATAATCCTGGCATTTGATACAGCGCCTTATCACGTCTTCGAAACGTCTCAAAGCGCTTCACAGAATACACTATAAAGTGAGTTGACTGTATATTTTGTGGGCGAAACGCATGGCATAGCAGTGTCCCACAAACAATTGTGGATTGAGTGACCAAATTATTATTTGAAAACATTTTTTGAAGGGTTTATTAACCCCGGAAAAGCGATCCGACAATCGACAAACAACCGGGTTCCTACTCACAGCGAGGTAAACAGAGGTGTGCGTGTCTGTGGAGCAAGAAAACTTGCCTAAGGTTTCGCCCTGTCTGGGAATAGAACCCGGGTCCTCTCGCCCGTCCTGTCTCTGCCTCAGAGACTGGCACCCACCTCTCCCCTCTCTGTAGGATGTGATCCTGAACTTTGCCGGTTGGGTTTTCCTTGTAATTGTCCATGTTGCTTTTCCAGGTTTCCTAGCTAACCTTGCTCTCTCTCAGGAATCGTTATTGCTGACCCTGTCTACAGGATTTCTCCTTAATTTTTTCCCATCGACTGTTTTTCTTCACCCTTTCCTCACAGTGAGAGTACAATACAATACAAAATTACATTTACACGGCGCCTTTCACGTCGGTAGGACGTCCCAAAGGGCTGGATGGTCGAGGTTTGACCCAAGCTGGGGGTTGGAATCAGGGAAGGTGGAGGTCAGGGAGGGTAGGAGGGTGGCCGAATGCGCGGTCGAAGAGGAGGGTCTTGAGACATGCCTTGAACGAGGCGAGGCGAACGGAGTGTGGGATGGAGTTCCACCAAGGGCGAGGGCAGAGGTCACTGAATGCTCACTTTCTCCTCAGTGCTAAAGACGCCCATGGATCTGGAGCCCACCCTGATGAGACCATCGGTCTTTGACCCCATCTCTCAGAGCAGCATCAAGGCGATCCTGGAGGATCAGCAACTGTGGAAGCGGTTTGATGAGCTCGGAACCGAAATGATCATCACTAAAGCTGGAAGGTACAGAGCTCAGTAAATGGGTCAACAAGAGTATAGGGTGGAGGGGGGGGTGGGCTGGAGCAGAGGGTGGGCAGGGTAGGGGGCAGGAACAAGGTGGGTGGGCAAGGGCAGGGTGGGGGGAACAGGGACAGGGTGAGTGTCAGGGGCAGGGTGGGGGTGGGGGGCAGGGACAGAGTGTGGGCAACAGGGACATGGTGGTTGGGGGGCAGGATGGGGGGAAGGTGAGGCGCAGGGTGAGGGGGGAGGCGGGACAGTGCGGCGTGGGGGGACCCTGCCAGTAATCGAACCCAGGTCCTCTCGCTTGCGAGGTGAATGCTCTAATCACCGAGCTACAGGACTCCACAGTGATCCTTTCTGAACATATTTACGTTCCCTTCTTCCCAGTTTAAAACGAGGTGTCGGCAGTGGCTTCACAACACGACTTATATAAAATAGAGGGTGAGAGGGGAAAGCAGCAACGCTCATTTCCTCTTTTATGACTTTCTTTTTACAGGCGAATGTTTCCTCAGTGTAAAATCAGTGTGAGTGGGTTACTTCCTTTCTCCAGCTATATGATGCTGGTGGAGCTGTTGCCAGCTGATGCCTTAAGATACAAGGTAAGCCATCTATCTCCACATACAGATAATAAAGTCCCTGAGTATAAAACCTCTAAATCCACTATCAATGTGTATAATTTCTATCCTGCGTGCAAGTTAGTATTCACTGATTACTAAGTGTATAACAGCATACAAGGACTAGTGCATATGACATCATTGTCAAATGTCAATTTACATGAAAATTGTATCAAACATCAATGGATGTGCGATTTATATATTTTGAGATTTATACGTGTGAGTTTACGTGAGTTCTGTAAGAAACACCAAAATTTATGAGATTTATATCAAGTGCCAGTGAATGCAAGTTTAAATATGAGATAATAAAAATAATAATCCTTGCATTTGATACAGCGCCTTAGCACATCTTCGAGATGTCTCAAAGCGTTTCACAGAATATACTGTAAAGTGAATTGACTGTGTATTTTGTGGACAAAACGCCAATGTATACAAGCTCTATACATAGCACCAGTGTATTTGAGCTCTCTATAAAGTTAATTGAGTGTCATTTAAAGCTCTACACCAATTGTCAGCTGTTTGGAACTCTCAGTCTCTTTTGGATACTCGTAAATATGGTGATGGATTTCTGCATGTGTCAGAGCCCCGGCTGACCAAAACACATCCCAGAAAAATATACTGACAATGAAGAAACCCCTCAAGTGTCAAACCAACTCCGCTCCTCTGTGGTAATAGAGGCAGTATTCCTCCTCACTGAACAGCTGGGGAAGCCTGTGGATTTGTTTGTACCTATATATATTATACATATATTTAAGATATTTGGCAAAAGAACCAGAGGGGAGATGAGGAGAATTTTGTTTACAGAGAGTTGTTACGGTCTGGAATGCACGTACTGAAAGGGTGGGGAAACCGATTCAATAACAACTTGCAAAAGGGAATTGGATAGGAACTTGTAAAGGAAACATTTGCAAGGACATGGGGAAACAGAAGGGTAGTGGGGCTGATTGGGTGGCTCTTCCAAAGAGTCGGTACAGGCATGATGGGTCGAATGGCCTCCTTCTGTGCTGTAATATTCTATGATTCTATATCATCACATGGGCGGCCCCAGGTGTAGGTGTGTATTGTGAGGGAGGTGGAGGGGGGAATTTCTTCAGAGGAGAAGAATCTCAACTTGATGGGCTTCTGGGACATGTTTTGCTCCTTCCCATTTATCAGTCTGCATCTATGTCATACTATCACACTGTTGGGTGCCAAGTGTAGCAGGAATCCCTGCAGTCAAATCCTGAGATCTCTTCAAAGATACATAGACACATAGGAGGCCATTCAGCCCCTTGAGCCTGTTCCCCATTTTATAACATCATGGCTGATCTGCATCTCAACTCCAATGACCCGCCCTTGCCCTGTATCCCTTGATGCCCTGACCTAACAAATATCTAACCACCTCAGTCTTGAAAATGTGAATGGATCCACATTTTGGGGAAGTGAATTCCAGATTTCCACTGCCCTTTGGATGAAAACCTGCCTCCTGATTTCACACCAAAATGGCCTAACTCTAGTTTTGAGATTATGCCCCCCTTTGTTCGATACAGAGAAAAATTGTTTCTCTGCATTGTCCCTATCAAATCCCTTTATTATTAAAACCTCAATCAGATCAACCACATGGCTGGGATTCGAAAACAACTTTTAAGAGAGAAGTAGATAATTATTTGGGAGGACAAGTTTGCAGGGCTATGGGGAGAGTGTGGGGGAGTGGGGTTGATCAGGGCTATGGGGAGAGAGTGGGGGAGTGGGGTTGATCAGGGCTATGGGGAGAGAGTGGGGGAGTGGGGTTGATCAGGGCTATGGGGAGAGAGCGGGGGAGAGGGGTTAATCAGGGCTATGGGGAGAGCGCGGGGAGTGGGGTTGATTTGGAAGCTCTTTTCAAAGAGCGGCACAGACACGATGGGCCGAATGGCTCCTTCTGTGCTGTATAATTCTATGATTCTATGAGATCACCCCTCAACATTTTAAACAAAAATACAGACTAAACTAAAGCAATTATTAATGAATGTATATTGGGGGCTGCAGTTAATAATAATTCTTGCACTTGTTATAGTGCCTTTTCATGTGGTTGAGGCGTTTCAAAGTGCATCACAGAATATACTATAAAGTGAATTGTTTATATTTTTGGGGCGAAATGTTTGATCTTGCTCTGTGTCTGTGTCTCCCTGCAGTGGAATAAGGATCACTGGATCGTGGCTGGGAAGTCGGAACCTCGGCCTCCGTGTAGGACATATGTTCATCCGGATTCTCCAGCTCTGGGCAGCCACTGGATGAAACAGCCATTCGCTTTCCAGAAACTCAAACTCACCAACAACACTCTGGATCAGTCTGGCCATGTAGGTGATGAGTGGTGGATGGCTCTCCTTCTCCTGCTTCTTGTCTCTATTTAACTGCACTTGATATTAACACCATATTTAGTTTTTTTGCTCATCAAGTAGCTCAGTGGTTAGAGCACTCGCCTCGCAAGCGAGAGGACCCAGGTTCGATTCCCAGTAGGGAAAAATGTTGGACAAGTTTCCTTACTGCACACGCCTCTGTTTACCTAG
Organism: Callorhinchus milii; assembly: GCF_018977255.1. NCBI lineage: Eukaryota > Metazoa > Chordata > Chondrichthyes > Chimaeriformes > Callorhinchidae > Callorhinchus > Callorhinchus milii. Next base: position 1,139,453 of record NW_024704749.1, on the reverse strand, counting down.
CAGTAATAGGAACCCGGTCGTTAGTCGATTGGTGGATCACTTTTTTAAAAATAATAATTTGGGCACTCAATCCACGACTGTCTGTGGGACGCTGCTGTGCACAATTGGCTGCTGCGTTTCACCCACAAGATATATAGTCAATTCACTTTATAGTGTATTCTGTGAAGCACGTTTTGATGCTGTGATAAGGCACTGTATCAAATGCAAGGATTATTATAGTTTTATTATTTATATCAAGTGCTTTAGAACTTTTCTATTTTTACAGCTAGCTCTGGTCAGGTGTAGCATGGGTTACGTACAAAGTAAAGTCCCCCCCCAACCCATCACCTCCATTTTACAAAACTCCAATGTTCCTGTTTTCTGTCGCAGCCATTTTACCCAGTTATTCTCCTCCACAAGCTCCTAAGGTCTAATGTTCCTAATGTTAACTGCAATCTGCATGGAAATCAAAACTCTCTGTACATGCTCTCCTGAGTTTGAGACCGTGATTGTCCTGTGTGGACCTCATCATATTGACTGCGGAATGAACTCACCTAAAGAGCTAGTGTTAAAAGCACCACAGGGTCACATAGACAAGAACATTGAACCACTTGATGCATGGTCTTTGTTGAGTTAGCTGATTTCAGCTAAAACTGGGGCAGCTCTTTCAAAGATGGGCTGAATGGCCTCTATCTGTGCTGTACAATATTATGATTCTATGATTACCCAGTGCCCCTGGGCTAAGGGAATGAGAATTGGTCAGAGTTCCTGCTCCAGGTTGGTAACTCGTGATTCCTATGCTGGAATCTACATGTGGACACCCTGTGAGAACAGGCTCAGGCTCCATCAGTTTGCTGATGTTTTTGGGTCACGTATAAAGAATGAGCACTTGGATGCTCCTCTCCTACCCACCTCTTCACTCAGCTGGGACTCACCTTCTGCATATCCCTTGTCCTCACTGTGCTATATAAATGCAAGTTGTTATTATGTTATTGTTGTTGTAGCTGCTTCCTTTGCTGTGATAACACACCTATTATTGAACCTCTTTTTTTTCAGCTTATTCTACACTCGATGCACCGCTACCAGCCTCAGTTTCACATTGTCCAGGCCGACAGCTTGTTCAATATCTCATGGAGCATTTTCCAAACCTTCACATTCCCAGAAACTGTGTTCATGGCTGTCACTGCCTATCAGAACGAGAAGGTGAGGCTCCTATTGTAACAGAGAGACCGTTCGAGAAGAGGAGTATTTGTCACTCCACACCCCAGGGGAGACAGGAGAGGGAGCAAACTCAGTGAGCAAACTCACTTTTCTAAGCGAGGGAGCATTTGAGAAGTCTGGGCCACACTCACATTAGGAGGATTCCCTGTAGGAGTGGTGAAAACAGATTCAATAACAACTTTCAAAAGGGAATTGAAAAGGAAAAACTTGCAGGGCTATGGGGAAAGAGCGAGGGACTGGAACTGAATGGGAAGCTCTTCCACAGAGCCTCAAAGGCACGATGGGCCAAATGGCCTCCTTCTGCGCTGTAATATTCTATGATTCTATGATTCTATTCTATGACTTCATCACATCTCAAGAAAAAATAGTGACCAACAAAAAGTAATTGCATGTGAAGCATTTTGAGATGTTTGCACTTTTTTGGCACTATTTAACAAATGCAAGGATTACTGTTTTATTATTACAAAAACTCCTTGAATTGTCAATTGCAGAAGTTTTCTCATTCTCCATACATAATAGGGAATATCTGATCATTTTATTCAATATAATTTCAGATCACAAAACTCAAGATTGACCACAATCCATTTGCCAAAGGATTTAGAGAGACTGGATTGAACAATAAAAGGTATGTGTATTTTCATGCAAGTGTAAGGCTATGTGTTTGGCTCATAGAGTTCAACTGGTTTTGCTAGAAGAACAAAAGATATGTCTGATCTCTATAGTCCTGGCAACCACAAGTGATGTGAACGGACGATTTGATTTAGAATGTAAGGTGACAAATAGGTCGACAAAACTATGAATAGAGCAAATGGAATTCTAGGTTTTATAAACAGGGTTATTGAATATAAAACCTAAAAGGTAATGCAAAACTTGTATGAATCATTAGTTAAACCGCAGTTGGAATATTGGTCAACCCACTTTTAGGAAGGAGGTCAAGTCAACAGCTGGGGTGCGGAGGAGATTTATGGGAAATGATACTGGGAATGGGTGGTTTGGCCTATGAGCAGAGACTGGAGGAACTGGGACTTCTTCTGTTTTAACAAAGAAGGTTAAAGGGTGATCTGGTAGAGGTCTTTAAAATTATGAGGGTTTTGATAGGGATGATAGGGATTAATTATTTCCACTGGTCGTTGAGTCAGTGACTTGAGGGCAACAATTTAAGACAGTTGCAAACAAACAAATGAGGATATTAAAAGAGAATTCATAGTAGTTTTCAAAGGAGAGCATTACAAATTTGCAAGGTTATGGGGTAAGAGCAGGGGAGTAGGAGTAGTTGGTAGGTCTTTCAAAGCCAGCACAGCCGACACAACATGTGCCAAATGGTCTCCTTCTGTGCTGTAAGATGCTATGATTCTATGAACATACGAACATAAGAATTGCTAGATTAAATAAGCTCCATTCAGTTCGCCATCCACCATCCTGGCAGTAGGATGCACACGTCCCAAACTGCAATATCCTATTTGTGTTGTGGTGACCAGAACTGCACAGAGTGCACAAGTGCAGTCACACGCACTGGTGATTTAGAACCAGACAGATATCTAAAAAGTAGTAAATTACAGGACAGGGGTATGAAGAAAGGATTGGTAAAGGGAACTGAAAGGATTGTTCTTTAAAAGAGCAGCACACCCACAATATCCTGAACAACAACAACAACAACAACAACAAGATTCCATTTATAAAGCGCCTTTCACGTCAGGAGGACGTCCCAACCTTACAACCTTCTTCTGTGCTATAAATTCCTGTGGTTCTATGCTGAGCCAAATGCTCATTCAGTATCCACACAAGAGCACTGTCAACCGCAGTCACTGGGAAGCAGAAGGCTGTGTAGGAGGTCTATTACCTGACACATATGGGAGGCCTCATTTTGTTTTGTTTTGTTCTTGTTCTACCTCACAGGGAGCAGTTAGTGAGAGCTCAGTCCAACCTAGACACAGCATTGAAAAGAAAAAGGAGAGCACTGTCTGAGCGGAGCAGTGAGGGTAAGAAATGTCCAAGCAAATGCTTGTTTGTGTGGCGTTCCTCAGGGCTCTGACCATTGTCCTCTCGTCTTCAATATCTATATGCTCCCTCTTCATGACATCATGCGTAGACATGGGGTCAACTTCCACATGTATATGGATGACACCCAACTCCATCTCTCTGCCTCCATCCTTGACTCCAGGACCCACTGTCAGACAGACAGAATGTCTGTCGGACATCAAGTTCTGGATGAGAGACAACTTTCTACAATTGAATGTCAGCAAGACCGAGGCTCTCCTGATTGGCTCATGCCAGCGATTCCGCACCTCAGGCACTGACAGCATCAGCATCCACGGATGCCCACTCCACCTTGCCAAGCCAGTCCGGAATCTTGGCATCTTGTTTGACCCTCAACTCTCCTTTCTACATCCGTGCCAGGACCTGCTCTGCCATCCCCCACCTCCATATCTCCCCTCAGGCCACCAAGACCCTCATCCACACATTCATCACATCCAGGCTTGACTAAGCTAAGTCCCTGCTTGTCAGCCTTCCCACTTCGTCCCTCTACAAGCTGCAGATCATCCAGAACTCTGCAGCTCGTGTCCTCTCCCACACCAGGCTCCGTAACCTCATCAACCCCACCTTCGCCAGGCTCCACTGGCTTCCCATCCCCCAGAACATAGAGTTCAAAATTCTGGTCTCACCTTCAAAGCACTCCACGGCCTTGCTCCTCCCTACTTCTGTAACCTGCTGACCCCATATAGACCTGCCAGCTTCCTTACCAACTTGAACTTACAACCTTCTGACTCGGGTGAGAGTGCTACCCACTGGCCACTGACACACCAAAGTAGAGAGGAGAAACAGGGGAAAAACAGCCCTGAAAATAATAATAATACTTACAATTTGATACAGTGCCTTATCACGTCTTCAAGATGTCTCCAAACACTTCACAGAATATATTGTAAAATGAATTGACTGTATATTTTGTGGGCAAAACACAGCAGCTAATTCCCCAGAGCAGTGTCCCACAAACAGTTGTGGATTGAGTGTCCAATTTTTATTGATTTTGGGTGGGAGACTGATTTCTTTCTGTTCTAGATACTATTTGATAAACTTTGAAATCTGAAATGATGTTGAATCTAGATCCAACAGAACCTGAGTTGCCGTGTGAAGAGTTGAGTGCAGATATCAGAGCTGGTGAGCAGATCAACACAGCTTACAGTGCGGGGTCGGGAGAATGGTACTTACAGCAGGAAGTTGGCCCAAAGGTATATCCAGCGAAAATCGATTCCTCGCACTCCAGAGAAGCTGAGGACACGAGTGCAGGCAAACAGCCTCCCCCACAGCCACCTTCACAGCACACGGGTAAGAAAATGACTGACAATCATACCTAGATTTCCAAATAACAAATTTTTCCAGCCATGACATTTTTGTCTGATTTCCCCTTGGTCCAATACAGTGCTTTTTTTTTACACTGATGTCATCGATCATTATTGTTCAACTGCCATTAAAGACTTGCGCATTTCCCGGCTTGAACATTTCCCTGCATCAGCAACTCTAATCCAGTGATTGCCCGGCCTCCAGTACTGAGACAGCGCTGGTCAAAGTCACTAATAACAGTTGTCATTCTCCGTGAAAAGCGTTAAACAAACGTAATTTTGTTGTTGGTGATCTCTTTGACATTGTCGACCACTGGCAACATCTGTCTTTGAAGCTCTGTTGCCCAACCAGCTCTGGCAAGCGCTTGAGATATCTTCCCGACATGACAGTTAAATTCCAAATCAAAACAAGTGTTTTAAGAATTTTATTTTGAGACAAAATGGCCTTAAGGGACATAGGGAGCAGGAGAAGTCCATCCCGCTCACCAGGCCAACACCTCTGGTTTCTTGGCAGACCTTTAATCTAATGCCCTTCGATGCCACCCCCTTTTGCTTTACAGGTAATTAATTAGGTGGAATTTCAGGTCTGGTGTTTGGGTTTGTAGACTTGCCTACATGCTTCTGCTGTAAGCACCACTGTCCACTTTTATTGTTGAGGCACAGTAAACCTTCTCCTGTGCTCTCGCTATCCCTCTGAGTGCTTCATGCTGACAATAGGCATAAAGGAGGAAAAATGTCCCAGTTTCCAAGCAATGACATTCCGAAGATTCAGACAAAGCGACGTTACTGGTTAAAATATATCACAGTCTTAACGGACTCTGATGTGAAAGGATTGTACCAAAAGTCAACGTATTAGTTTATTTTATTAAAAGTGTAATTTGTGGTGTAGTTTTCACTCACACTATCTTCTCTTGGACCTTCTTTTAGCAACATCGATGTTCTGAATGAATCGCAGTCAGACAGTGGCTCCAGGTTACAATGCGGCAGTGATTTCAGGTCAATGCTTTGCACTGATCTCAAGCCTCCTCCAGAACAAATGCCCAGTCGATCCAATGTGGAAGTCAAACCAACAACTTCAGAGACAGTGCCAGAAGCCTACAACCACCCTCTCTCTAGTTGCCATCTCTCCCAGGACTACGGCAGTGTGTTTAACCTCCCAGTCAGCAGTGGGGGGAAGCCGGGGCTGGTTGGCCGAATGTACAATCCTCCCAGCCTTCAGGGTCCTTGGAACGCCTTGGCTCACCGCCCGCACCTGAATGACATCAACCCAACAGGATACCCAGTGCACCTCGGCACTGAATGTGGAAGCCATGGAATGCATGGGTACCACAGTGCCAGTACAATGGCTGAGCAGACCCAATGCCCTCTGTTCCCATATGCATTTTGGTGAAAGGACGAGATACAAACCTGGGGCAATAGATTTACCAGAGAGGTGCTGAGAAGAGAAAGAGAAGCACTGGTAATGATAACTATTAAGTTACTTTTTCGTGGTACCTGTCATTTGGGTTTTGCCTCACAGGTCTACAACTCTCTTCAAGTCTCATTGATCAGCCAAATAGCTGCTCTGCCACCATCCACACTTTGGCAGGTCTGCAGTGACAGTTAAACCCGAGGTTTGATTATTGTAAAAATAAAAAAATAATAATAATTTGGTCACTCAATCCACGACTGTTTGTGGGATGCTGCTGTGCGCAATTGGCTGCCGCGTTTCACCCACCAAATATACAGTCAATTCACTTTACAGTATATTCTGTGAAGCGCTTTGAGTCGTCTCAAAGATGTGATAAGGAGCTATATCAAATGCAAGGATAATTATTATTATTAGTGCCCTTTCCTCTCAGGCGGAAAAGGAAAAGGGAGAGGATGAGAGAGAAAACAAAGGGGAAGAGAGCAGAGAAGGGGGAGATAGCATAAGTGAGCACAGTGGTTCCTTTCTACATGGGAGAGGCAACTTTCAGCAAGATGAATTTACTTCCAAAATGTGTGATTGATATTCTACTCCCCTTCCACATTCTAAGCACATCTTGCCAACGCCCAGCCATGACACTTGTCCCTTACGATGCTCAAAAATCATGCTGATCAGAGCTGCTTTGTAAAGCTTCTGAGAAGAGGCAGGTGTGAGGAGTGCAGCAAACAGCAGCTGATCCATGGGGGAGCTGGAGTCATTATGGCAACCGTTTTACAGTGGGAATGGAACAGGTTTCAAATAAGATCACAGCAGATGCCTGCACATCCTGTGAAGCAGCCTATCTGTCACAGTCTTCCTACCGACTGCAGGTGAAACTGATTTGTTGGCGTTTGCTTCTGTTCCACATTACAATACACAATAAGATTTGTACATTCTCCCATTGGCATGATCTTCACCAGCAGAACTGCTCTCAGATTCTCTGATCGTCCTTCTTTGTGGGAGAAGTAATGTACCTGACTGCTTCCTCTTGTGAAACCTCTGTAACCGTGGACCTGTGGAAAACCCGGCCTCACGAATGCTTGTGCGACTGCATGCGGATGGATGATGATTGGATATGTACATGCTCCTGACTTCTCTTGGGAAAATTGCCTGTATTTCCATCTCATAAGCATTTCAATGCTGTAATTTCTCATGTGTAGCAATTTTCCATCCTCCCCCCAAAAAAGTGAGCAGGGAGGCACAAGAGCTGGCGTGAATTATTTATTAATATTTCTTATATTTTATCAGCAGAGACGGTTTATCTCCCAGGTGATCCATAAATCTGCATTTTAAAGACTCATGTATAAATTTCTGAGAATTCCGTAAGTTTAGAAGTAGTGTGATTAAACGCTGATTTTCTTTCTGAATCGATGTGCTGCTTGTCTAGAAATATACAACTTGCACCACTAGAACGGCCTTCATTTAGCATAACATGTCGGGGTGTTTCACAAGGACAGTGTTGAATGTGGAGCGGGAGGGGGGGTGGGGAGGGGCAGGTGGTGGAGATGACATGGTTGTAAAGGTAGATTTTTAGGCAGGATTTGAAGACAAATAGAGAGGGGACAAGATGGAAGGGTAGAGGGAGGGAGTTCCAGAGGTAAGAGGTAAGAGTAGATGAAGGCTTGGCCCCTATGGTGAGGGGATACAACAACAATAATAATAATATAATAATAATAATAATGATGATCCTTGGATTTGATGTAGCGCATTATTGCGTCTTCGAGAAACAACAACAACAACTTGCATTTATACAGCGCTCTTCACATGTGGTAGCATCCCAGAGCGCTAGACAGTGGTGGAGTCTGATCCCGAGCCAGGGGGAGAGGGAAGGGAGAGGTGACCGTAGACACAGATGAAAAAGGAAGGTCTTTAGGCAGGATTTGAATTTGAAAGTGGGGAGGGAGGGATTGAGGGAAAGAGTTCCAAAGTTTCGGGCAGTAGTGGCTGAAGGCACGGCCACCGATGGTGAAACGGAGGATAAGAGGGGCAAATAGCCAGCTGAGCGAAGACAGCGGGTGGGGAAGTGGGGGNTAAGCAGTTCGGAGAGGTAGGGAGGTGTGAGGGATTTGAAAACAAGTGAGAGCACCTTGAAATCAATCTGTTCAGTAATTGGAAGCCAGTGGAGCCTGACAAGGTACGGGGGGGTACAGAGTTTTGTGTGGGTGAGTATACAGGGGGCAGAGTTTTGAATTAATTGGATATGTGTATGGTGGAGCTGGGGAGACCAGCGAGGAGGGCACTGGAATAGTCCAGCCGGGAAGTGAGAAGGTGTGGACGAGGGTTTGGGCTGGGTGGTTGTGAGGCATGGACAGAGGCGGACAACAATAACAACAACAAATTACACCTGTATTGCGCCTTTCATATCGGGAAGACGTCCCAATGTGATGAAGGTGGAAAAAAGCAAGTCCTGGTCAGGGAACAGATGTGGGGACAGGTTGTGATTGACCATATATGAGATCAAGAAGATGGGAAGACTTGGGGAAACCCAACTACGTTGCATTCAAGTATTACGGTGTGAAGTCCTGTAGCTCAGTGGTTAGAACACTTGCTTTGCAAGCAAGAGACCTGGGTTTGATTCCCTGCAGGAGGTGAAACCTTGGGCAAGTTTTCTTACACCATACGCCTGATAATAACCCCTCAAAAAAACCCAATAATGAATTGGTCATTTCAATCCAGGACTGTTTCTGGGACACTGCTGTGTGCAATTAGCTGCCACCTTTCACCCACAAATATACAGTCAATTCACTTTACAGTATATCCTGTGAAGCACTTTGAAGACGTGATAAGGCTATATCAAATGCAAGGATTATTATTATTATTACTATCATAATTATTAATAGTAGTATTATTTATCTCATCACACAGAGGATACAGTTCAAGATCCTAGTCCTCACCTTCAAAGCCCTCCACGGTCTTGCTCCCCCCGACCTCTGCAACCTCCTACCACCCTACTCGTTCCCTCCGCTCATTGGGCTCCGGCCTGATTCAAGTTCCCCACCTTGCTCACCCCACTACGGTGGGTAGGCCTTCAGCCACTCTGCCCCCATCCTCTGGAATCATCCTGTAGTCCCTCCGCCTCGCCCCCTCCCTTGCCTCCTTCAAGACCCATCTGAAGACCCTCCTCTTCGACCGTGCCTTCGATCACCCTCCTTCCCCCTGCCTTCCAGCCTCCCCTATCCCGACCCCCAACTCGGGTCCGAAAAACTAATTGTCCAATGCTTTGGGATGTCCTCCTGACATGAAAGGCGCTATACAAATGCAATTTTGTTGTTGTTGCATTTCCACAAAGCTTTCGACCTCGTGCTCAGGCTGAAAGTGGGAAAACATGGACAAATCTTAGAATTTATCCAGCTCCAAGGGTTGACAATGGACTTTCTGAGCCCATCCCTCTGGAATGGTGGATAAGGCAATGCTGCCCATTGTCACCCACACTATTCGATTTCACTCTAGCTCAGCGGTTAGAGTACTCGCCTCGCAAGTGAGAGTCCCTGGGTTTGATTCCTGGGCAAGGGGAAACATTAACAAGTTTCCTTACTCCACACGCCTCTGATTACCAGCAGTCAGTAGGAATCCGGTTGTTAGTTGATTGACGAATTGCCAACCTTTCAAAAAAATAATAATAATAATTTGGTCACTCAATCCATGACTGTTTGTGGGACGCTGCCGTGCGCATTTGGCTGCAGAATTTCACCCACAAAATATACAGTCACTACAGTTTATAGTATATTCTGTGAAGCGCTTTGAGATGTCTCAAAGACATGATAAGGTGCTGTATCAAATGCAAGGATTATTATTATAATAATGTGGTGTTGATGGCATGGAGCGGGACAGGCTTGGTGTATCTGTTCCAGGGCCTCTCTCCAACATGATTGTGGCCAGTCTATTTGCAGATGATATTGTGCTGTCGCAGCCTCAATCTGGGACTCACCATCATGAACACTGGGACACGATGGTGGGTGACCCCCCCCCCCTTGTGAGGAATCATTGTTCTGTACGGCTCGAGTGGACGTCAAGGGTATTTCATTGGAAGATACCAGGGGCATCAGTCCCAATAGTGGCTTCTTATCGGTCACTGGGATTGTGGCAGACTCCGAGCTTGGCCTGGACAGTCATGAACGACAGCAATGTCACAATCCAGGTCGAACACATGGCAATGTTAGAGTGTGTGCTAATAGCTCACCTTTATGGTTCTGAGCTCCTGGGAATGTAGGGGAGAGGTTTTCTCCAACCCATTTATAGAGTCTTTTCTTTTCAAGTTCCTATCCAATCCCCGTTTGAAAGTTGTTATTGAATCTGTTTCCACCCTTTCAGGCCGCGCATTCCAGACTGTAACAGCTCTCTGTGTAACAAAAATTATCCTCATCTCATCTCCCCTCTGGTTCTTTTGCCAATTATCTTAAATCTATGTCCTCTGGTTACCGACCCACCTGCAAGTGGAAACAGTTTCTCCCTATCTGCTCTTGGAGATAGAGACTCCTCATCATTTTGAACCCTCTATTAAATCTCCCCTTAACCTTCTTTGCTCCAAGGAGAACAAGCCCAGCTTCTCTAGTCTCTCCACAAAACTAAAGTCCCTCATCCCTGGTAGCATTCTGGTACGTCTCCTCTGCATTCTCTCCAAGTCCTTGATATCCTTCCTAAAGTGTAAATAGCTGCTTGAATTTGATGTAGTGCTCGATCACGTTGAAATAATGATAATAATCCTTACATTTGATATAATGCCTCATCACATTGTTGAGATGTTTTTGCGCTTCACAAGATTTTACTGTTAAGTTTAACGACTGTTTTTGTGAGTGAACACGGTGGCTAATTTGTGTATAGCAATGTCCCATAAACAGCCGTGAAGTGAACAACCAATTTCATTTGGCTGATTGCTGGCCAGTAAAAATTCCCTTCTCTTTTTCGAATAGCACCATGGGATCTTTAACACCCACCTTAACACCGTTCTATCAATAATTTAGAAAACGTCCAACAGAATATCGATCAAAGGCAACCAGCTCAGTCCAAAGTATCTTTATAATTTCATATGTTCACAAAACAGCTAATAGTGATTTCTAAAAGTCACTTTAATGTGACGACTGGAGACAATTAGGCCCAAAGTATCCGTTTGTGTTTCAAATGATCTCCACTATTTCCTGAGCAGTTATTCCTTCAATTCACCACTTTCTGAGTAAAGTCGTAAAATCTAAACTGTCTGTTCTTCACGTCTTCTGACCTCGAATCTGTGCCCTTTGTTATAGAGTTTGTGACTGTGCATTAGGAGCGAGTTGAGCGTATGTGACTGTTCCACTCTTATGTGGAAGACACTACTTATAGCAGCAAAAAATAAAATGGTGGGGGTGTGTGTGTGTGAGGGTTGGAGTGTTTGAGGTTGGGTGGGGAGCATGGGGAAGGGGGAAGGGGGGAGGATGTGACATTAAAGATTTCACAGCAGGGTCCTAATAAAGCAGGAGGACTTGAGAGAAGCAAGATCGCAAGAGATCAGAGGGTTCCGGTCAGGCAGGAATGGCTGGCTAGCGAGTGCTTGGCAGGCGTGTTCACACAATACTGTGAGAGGGATGTGCTGGGACCTGGATCAATGTTCTCACATCATTACCTCGGTGCTGTGAGGAGTCTTCCCAGGGACACACATTAGTGTTATTGGAGAATCATCAAACAGACCTTTAGATCTGCCTGAATGTTGATGGTCCTCCAGGACAACAGGACTCCCAGACTCACTTGCTGACTCTATGGTCAGAGAGTTCCTGCTCAGGGTGCAGGCAGCTCAGAGCAGCTGCTCTGATGGCAAAGTGAGTTCTCAACCCCACATGAAACTTGTGATGAGTGATCACATAATGTTGTATAACAGTGAGAAAACAGGTGCAGGAAAAGGATCTATAAATGCTCTCCTTCCAGTGTGATAGTACAACAACAACTTGCATTTATATAGCGCCCTTCATGGGGGAGGCTTGACAGTGGTGGAATCTGACCCTGAGCCAGGGGGGAGAGGGAGGGGGGAGGTGACCGTAAGCACGATCAAAAAGGAAGGTCTTTAGGCGGGATTTGAAAGTGGTGAGGGAGGGGCAAAGGAGGAGGGTTTGGGAGCGTAGTGACTGAAGGCGCGGCTACTGATGGTGGAGTGGAAGGGACGAGGGATAATCCGGAGGCCGGAGCAAGCCAAGCGGAGGCAGCGGGTGGTGGAGTGAGGTATAAGCAAATTGGGAGAGGTAGGGCGGTGTGAGGGAATAAAGGAATTTGAAGACGATCTTGAAATTGATCCGCTCGGTAATTGGGAGCCAGTGGAGCCTGGAGAGGACCGGGGTGATGGGGCAATACAGAGTTTTGTGCGGATGAGTATTGTACTAGAACAGTATCAAAAAACTTGGATTCTGCTCATCATAGAACGGACACCATAGTCGCGTGGCGGCCTGGCTCAGTTGATAACAACTCTCGGGTCAGAGTAAGAACGGTCGTGGGTTCAAGCCGCATGTCAGGACTTTGAACTCAATCCACTCTCGATACAGTGCTGGTAAATCGCTGCATTGTTGGAGGTGCCATCCTTCAGATGAGACATTAAAATTAGGTCCCATCTAAATGTTCAGGTGACACTGTTTGAAAATTGAGGGAGTTTCTCCCTGTGTCTGGCCAACAATTCCCCCCAAATAAAATTGTTACTTGTTGACACACCCAATAATAATCCCTTCAAAACAAAAACAATAATAAATTGGTCATTTTCAATCCACGGCTGTCTGTGGGACACTGCTGTGTGCAATTGGCTGCCGCGTTTCGTCCACAAATATACAGTCAATTCACTTCACAGTATATTCTGTGAAGCGCTTTGAGACGTCGAGAAGACATGAAAAGCGCTACATCAAATGCAAGGATTATTATTATTGTTGTTGTACACCAATTGGCTGCCACATTGGCTTACAACATATATAATCACTGCAATTTACTATAAAAACCCTGTGAAGTATTTTGAGATGTTTGATCTGTTAAGATGCTGTATCAAATGCACGGATTATTATTGTTACCTCAGGTCAGGAGCAGTGATTGACTCTGGGCTCCTTTCCGTTTTCCCACTTTCCACTCATTGGCCAGGGAAATGTAACATAAAAATGGGATCTGAAATAATAATAGTAATAAACCTTGCATTTGATATATATATATAAACCATATATATATATAAACCTTGATATATATATTTAAACCTTGCATTTGACTGTATATTTTGTGGGCGAAACTCGGCAGCCAATTGCGCACAGCAGCGTCCCACAAACAGTCGTGGATTGAGTGACCAAATTATTATTATTTTTTTAAAATCGCAAGTCTTGTTCCACATTTCAGGATTGGATGCTCTAATACAATCAGTGTCATAAATAATGTGGTATTTTTCTCAGATTACGTGTGACTTTTGTCTTGTGGGCAGAATCGTTGAGGGTTGATTTCCACACCAGAGTTAATTCACAGAGCACTGTCCTCAGAAGCAGCTGCATTTATTGGGAAGGATGAAAGGTTTTAAATGGGGTAATTGTTCTGTTTGAAAGGTACTTTGGTGCGAGGGCGACAGGATAATGGGATTGGAGAATGATATAGCACCTCAGAGCCAGAGAGGGAGAGCTACAGTACTTCACACCTTGTTCATTTGAATGAGGAAGGTCCAGTTGTTACACACACGATTGAGGGGAGATGCTGCTTATAAATCACAAGAAAACTGCAGTCTGCAAACTGATCAGCTGTCATTTCTCGCTCGCTTAGGCTCCTCACCAGATGTATGAAGTGCTCTGAGAAACCCCTCCAAAAAATAGTAATAATAAACCAAAACAGAAGTGGCCGGGAACGCTCAGCAGGTCAGGCAGCATCTATGGAGAGAAAAAGTCGGTCAAAGTTTCGGGTCACGACCCTTCGTTAGAACTGGGGCATGTTGGGAGGGAGAGACTTTTAAGGGCTAACAGAGAGGTGGGAGGCAGGACAAGGAAGACAAATAATAATAATAAATTGGTCACTCAACCCACGCCTGTTGTGAGCAATTGGCTGCCACGTTTCACCCACAAAATAAAGTCAATTTACTTTACAGTGTATTCTTTGAAGTGCTTTCAGACGTCGCAAAGGCGTGATAAGATGCTATATCAACTGCAAGTATTATTATTATTATTTTCCCACAGGGAAAGGCGCTATATAATAATCCTTGCATTTGATATAACACCTTATCACGCCTTCTAGACGTCTCAAAGCGCTTCAAAGAATATATTGGAAAGTGAATTGACTATAATTTGTGGGCAAAATGCAGCAGCCAATTGCATATAGCAGTGTCCCCACAAACAGTCGCAGATTGGGTATTCAAATTATTTTTATTCATGATATATATATGGAAATGATTGCTGCTGTTGAAATAAATAAAAAGCACCTTAATTTATTGAAAGTTTATTACAGATCACCAAACAGTGAAAATGAGATGGAGAAGATTTGCAAACAAATGTGGGAGCTCTGCAGGAATAACAGGGACATAATACAGTTGAGTGCCATTAATCATACCATTTATCAAAATGTCCTTTTATTTGCATTGGGATCTAAAGTAGATTGTGCGCCTGGTTTGAAGACACAATCAATTACTCTGAGTAATATGATATAGAGGGATATATGGAGGCAATATGGTAGAGAGACAGCACAGTCAGAGAATATCAGGTGGTAATACAGCGACAGGATAGCTCCTAATGCAACAATTTTTAGTTAATGATATAACTCATCTGTATTTTGTGCGATGTGTGATTATCCACATTATGTGCTTATCCGCAATGGGGCAAGACCTAATTGATGCAGATAATTGGCTTTTAACTGTGATGGGTGACTTCAGTTATCCAAAGATAATCAAAGGTCAAAAGTAATATGTGGCAAAAAGGGGAGGTTTATATTGGATGTACACACAGGACTGCTTTCTAGATCAGTGCATTTTAGCTGGAGTCTAACCAGCTCAAATACTTTGCCATAGAAAGCACTGCCTGATACTTTTTCCCGCTGCTTGTCCATTAGGACGACCTTACCAGATAGGGCTTTGGCTTGCAGGGTTAATAGGAGCTGAGTGGGAAGAATCCCTGACCGCAATGACTGGTCTGTCCTTCCAGGTCCTGCCGATGAGCCAGGCTGACTGTGCTGTCATTCACCCAGTTTAGGAACGGAACTACTGAGACTACCACAGAGGGTTGGCTCGATTCTGACATTCCGTTATCAAACATGGCACCTTGGATCCAGTTCAGTTCCAAGGAAACCCGGTTGATCTCTTCCCCACCCCACCACTAGGAGGACATCTGATAAGCGCAGGTTTGATGCTCACCAGGTGATTGCCAAGTACCAGGATGGCAGATACCAGGAGCTCCCTGTGAGCTTCCCGGTGGGCAACACAACTCAGCATGAAATGCGTGAGAGCATTGCCACCATCTTCCTGTCCGCAGCTCAGGCACACGTCCCTTCCCATTGAGCGATGGTTTCACCAGTTGGAGGTGTGGAGTTTAAGCAGCAGCTGCTGGCCTCTCTGCAGCCAATCCAGGTGGGCTCCAGGCGCTGGACGTACGGACGTGTATCACAAACTCAGACTCCAGGTAACACCTGCCAGCAGCTGCCACCCCAGCCTCAGGGTTTCCTCGTTGGCTATCTGCCGGGCATCTGCCTTCGGGGTGGGGGGAGGACCTTTAAAGGGCAGCTTGTGATGTGCCAGCCACCTTGATGTTCTTGAGGTCCAATGCCGTGTACCAGGCTTACTCAGCACCTGCTGCTTAATGCAGGTCCTCATGTGAGGAGCCTGGATTCAGAGATAAGGACGTAACATCAGAATTTGCAGAATTATTTGAAAAGAGGGTGTGTGACAAACTGTGAAGAGCACTGCAAGCAACTTCAGATGGACAGAGACGGAATAGTAGATAGACAGCAAATGAAATTTAATGCATACATGGAACTTTCAGCCTGGTTCAGATGCTCTGCACCACGGTGATGGGCAGCTGGCTGCCCAAAACAAAAATGAAATTTAATTCAGAAAAGTGTGAGGCTGTATATTTTGGGAGGATGAATGAGAGGAAATAATATTAATGGTAACAGTTTTAAATGGGGTGGAAGAATGAATAGAGAACCAGGGATCAACATAAACACATCTTTAAAATTGGGAGGGTAAATTGACAAACCTGTTGAAAGAAAGCTTATCATTAAACAACATAATAATTACACACAAATCCGGTCAACAACAATGTGCAGTCATACAGCGCTCTTTGTGTTGATTAATGTCTCAGAGCACTTAACAGTGATGGGATTGAACCCTAAAAGAGGGTAAGCAGGTTGGAGAGGTAGGCAGGGAGGTGCCAGGGCATGAAGGGATTTGAAAATGAGCGTGAGGATCTTGAAAGCCTTTAATCTGCTTGGCCTTTACTTCCTTGTCATTATCATGTACAGAGTTCATTAGTCCTGAGCTAGGACTTAACTTGTCACTTTTTGCTGCGGTAACTGTGGCGTGAGCCCCACCATCAACAGCCTTCATTTACATTACTAAAGTCTAGACTCTATTTTCTGCACCAATTTGGCCCGAGACTTTCTCCACCCTCTCATTTTTTCACACAAAGGTGTGAAAAAAAACAAGGATCTGTCAGCACCTTTCATGCTCTTTTCTCCTCCCTTAGCTGGAAAAGCAGCGGGAAAGCTTGCCGGACAATAATATCAATGGCAAGCTGTGTGGTTGTAGCTGGTTAGATTCTAGCAATTACCCTAAACGAACACTCTGGGGTCCCCAAGCCTTGGCTCTTGCCAACCTTTGGCTAATACTTCCCAGAATTAGGTAAACAGAATGCGTTCCTCCAGGGAGAGAGAGAGAGAGAGAGAAAGAGAGCATTCCATTCCAACAATCTATCTGTGAGATTTCCATGTGTAGGTGGGATGCCTGGAATTCTCAGCTCGGTTTGGGGACTCTTAAGCAACGGTGATGAGTTTCTGCATGTGTCAGACACGTGGCTGCCAAAGTAAAAAAATAATTTAAAAATTCTTCTCCCCCCGCACGACATTTAGCATAAGTTGTCTAGAGATTGAGTTTTAAGATCTCCGTTTGGTGAGAAGAATCTTCTCTGGTCGGTGCTAAAAGGTGCCCTGTGGTCAGTGGTTGCTGACCAGTTGGTTCAGCCTCAATCTGTCAATGCTACATGTGTATGTCAGCAAATGGCAACAAGGCTGCTCGTAAACAATCAGTAAACGCTGGAACCAATTCATTTGTAATGGTGCTGGTTTTAAACGAAGGCTGTTACTTACACCAAAGTGTCTACTGTTTTATGGCTTTTATTTGATTAAAAGCTTGTTACTTGCCATTATCAAGGTACTTAGGAGTCAATAGGCTCTTTGTAGTGTTGGGAGGCTCTGGCAGAAGGTGGAAATGCATGTGAGATTGGAGTCTTAACAACTGCCTGGGGTGTTTTAATTCACAAACACTAAAAATAGTAGCCTGGAACTGCCTGCACGCAGTGAGTGGTTGTAGATCTGAAAGTCCTAATGGAGTGTCGACGCTGGTGCTATCTTTCTACTCAAATTAATTCCAGTTTCATTGTCTCTTACAGATCCCATTTTCTTTTCTATAGGGAAAAGTAAAAGTTAGTAACTTCTGAACTGTAAACTATTTTTATGTTCCATCGTCTCCAGAAGCAACCAGTAATGCACACCAGTCAGCATTACCTGCTTCCCCCCGTTTGTGGGACGCTGCTGTGCGCAATTGGCTGCCACGTTTCACCCACAAAATATACAGTCCATTCACTTTACAGTCTATTCTGTGAAGCGCTTTGAGACGACTCAAAAACGTGATAATGTGCTGTACCAAATACAAGGATTATTATTTTATTATTATTATATCCAACACAGCACAACTTGGAGTCAGATCAGCTGGTCAGCTACCGTCTTTAGATAAATAACCATGGAAGATAATAGCCCTGGAAACTTCAAAGCAGAATACTAATCATCCTTACAACTGATATCGCGCTTTTCTTATCAGGGTGTCTCAAAGTGCTTCACAGAAGAGGAGTGACTGTATCTTGTGGCTGAACACAGCAACCAAGTGGACACAGCAATGTCCCACAAATCGCCTTGGAGTGAATAATCAGTATTATTTGGGGAATTGGCCATGACGTTACCGTGAGAAATTCCATTTTCTTTTAGAATATTGCCTTGGGATCGTTAATGTCCATCAGAACAGGCAGAAGGAATCTGGGATTAACATCTCAACAGAATTATGTCATCTCCGACAACAAGGCCCCTCCCAACACTGTGTTAGAGTGTTAGCCCCGACTATGAGGACTTTGCTGTGTGATAATTGGCTGTCCTGTTTACCTGCAAAATAAACAGCTACTACACTTTGTCTAAGGCTTGAACCCACAACCTTCTGACTCAGAGGTGAGAATGCTGCTAACCGAGCCAGGCCATAGCACTTTTTCACATCACTGAGACGTCTCAAAGCGCTTTACTTACTGTAAGGTGGTGTGACGGTGGTGAACTCAGCCAATAATGTCACAATAATGTCCCATAATCAGCCACAAAGTGACCAAGCAATTTTTTTATTTTGGCGGAATTTGGCCAAGACACTGGAAGAACTCTCGTCTCTTTTCAAATAGAACGTTAAAGATGGGACCTGGTCAGGCCAATAGAACCTGGGGTTAACCAAAGGACGGCACTCCAATACCGCTGTCACTATCGACCATATCAGTTCCAAATCCCAATGTGGGGATTAAACCCACAATCTTTTAACTCTGAGGGGTGAATGCTACAGAATCTGCATTTCTTGTATCACCTTGTATTCACCTTCAAAATGCACAGACACTACACTTTACAGATAATCATATGAAGCACTTTGAGATGTCCTCCTGAATAAAACTCTCACTAAATAATAATAATCCTTGCATTTGATATAGTGTTTTTCTCAACGTCTCAAAGCGCTTCACAGAATATACTATAAAATGAATTGACTGTATTTTGTGGGTGAAACACAGCAGCCATTTGCGCACAACAGTGTCCCACAAACAGTCGTGGATTGAGTGACCAAATTATTATTTTTAAGGATTATTATCCCCAGTAAAATGATCCGCCAATCAACTGGCAACCGCGTTCCTACTTACTGCTGGTTAACATAGGTGTGTGGAGCGAGGAAACTTTCCTAACATTTCGCCCTGCAGGAATAGAGCCCAGGTCTCTTGCTTGCGAGGTGAGTGCTCTAACCACTGAGCTATAGGGCTCCATGCGCTACAGCAAATGTAAAGATTAATGTAAAAGTGCTACACATTTACAAAAATACATAATACGGTATGGGAGCTGACAAAACAGCTTCCAGTATTTGGGGAAGTGGGGCTAACATGACAGCTTTGTATATTAGTTCGGGGTGGGGCTGAAATAATAGCTTCCAGTTTTTTGGGGGCTGACAAATTATAGCCTCCAGTATAGAGGAGGGGGAAACTTACATAACAATAATAATCCTTGCATTTCATTATCACATCATCAAAACATCAAAAGCCTTTCATGGGATATACTTAAAATGGTACGACTGCATGCATTTTGTGGGTGAGCACGGCAGCTGATTTGGGTACAGCAATGTCCCACAAACTACCATGGGGGTGAGTGACCAATTTTACTGGGGTGGGGGGGGTGCATGTTTGGCCAAGGCACCAGGAGGATTTCTCTATTCTTTTCAATTAGTGCCTTTGGATCTTTAATGTCCTCAACACGATCTTGATTTAAAGTTCATCTAAACAGACGATGATGATGCAGCATAACCCCAGCACTGCATTGCAATGTCAACTTACATGTATGAGTTCCAAGACCCGATGTAGAGTTTGAAACCACAGGCTTCTGACTCTGAGGCAGGAGTGTAAGTAACTGAGCCAGACTGACATATCACAGCCTTCAGTAATAATAAACTTTGCGTTTGGTACAGCGCCTTATCACATCTTCGAGACATCTCAAAGCGCTTCACGGGATATACTGTAAAGTGAATTGACTGTATATTTTGTGAGCGAAACATGGCAGCAGTGTCCCACAAACAGTCATGGATAGAATGACCACATTATTATTTATTTGTCAGTACCAATATTGGGGCAGGGGAGAAAGAGGGTTTATGACACATCAAGCTTCAGTATTGGAGGGTATGTGGCTGGTGGGGTAATAGCTGATGGAGCCATTACCCCCGCGCCCTTCCCCCACACAAAGTGATGTCTAACAGAGAGAGTTGAATTGCTGTCTAACTTTCTAGAAGCAGTGGATAAAAGCTGAATAATCTTTTCTGATAAAGATGTACAAGACAACAACTTGCACTTATATAGCGCCCTCCACACAAGGTAGCGTCTCAGAGCACTTAACAGTGCTGATTCCGAGCTGGGGGGTGGGGGTGGGAAGGTGGCTGTAAGCACAGTCAAAAAGGAAGGTTTTCAGGAGGGACTTGAAAGAGGGGAGAGAGAGGGCAAGGCGGTGAGGTTGAGGGAGAGTGTTCCAGAATTTCGGGACTTAGTGACTGAAAGCGCGACCTCCAATGGTGGACTAGATAAAACAGGATCACTATTATTGCAGACCAGGGAGAGAGATAAAAAAACACATTATACTGTGCGTTTAGGCAGAATTCGAGCAGTCCCACAGTACACCAAAGTGCGATACAATCCCAGCTTCTGGCAATGGACTGACTGGCTTCCTGCAACAACAAAATTACATTTGTATAGCGCCTTTCACATCGGGAGGACTTCCCAAGGCGCTGGACAGACAGAGTTATGGACCCGAGCTGGGGGTCAGTGTGGGGGAGGTGGGAGGGCGGGGGGGGAGCAGGGAGATCAAAAGCATGGTCGAAGACGAGGGTCTTGAGGTGGGTCTTGAAGGTGGAGAGACGAGAGGACTGTGGGATGGAATTCCTGAGGGTGGGTACAGAGTGGCGGGGGACATGAAGCAGGCCGGTTAGCGGAGGGAGTGAGCAGGGTGGTAGGGGGTTAGGTTGGAGAGGTAGGGGGTAGCAAGACCATGGAGGGCTTTGAAGGTGAGGATCAAGATCTTGAACTGCATTCTGTGTGATGGGAAGCCAGTGGAGTTGGGCGAGTATGGGGACCTCCAGTTGTCAACAATGTTCCCACCTGGAAATACTGGGGAGCAGTCAATAATGCCAACTGGTAGCCATACTATAACCGGTTATAAAACCGAATCCTACTGTATAATAACAAGCAGGAACTGCCTGAACTGACCAATAATTGTGTTCCTTTAACGGCTGCGAAAGCGCACGTCTCTGAGACGCTACCCTACATGAGGAGAGCTATATAAATGCAAGCTGTTGCTGTTGTCTCCACTTTATCAATTGATAAGAAAATCCACGATATTGAGATTACCTGTGCAGACGCAGCACAGACAAAACCGTTCTACATTTCAAATGACAGGATCCCATGTGGGATGTCAGGCAATTTCTCTGAAGACGGTCAACATAAATATTCTAAACACAAGTAAAATACATCAAGCTTTCAAGCAGAATTGGGACACGATACATTTTTCATAATATTAAAACTTTATTTAAAACCAGGTTTTGCTAAATCATATGGTTGATGGGTCAAATTCCCACCCAGGAACTTCTAATGAATTTATAAATAGAATTAATCAAATACAGTACTATAGCAGGTCCTGTTCATATTTTCCTAAAGTTCTGGCTCCACGGTACAGATTTCCAGCAAGTTTAAGCGGAAGAAAATAATACTCTTAATGAAAAACATAATACAAGTTACTACAAAAATAACAGCATTTTCCAATTGGAAAAAAAAACTGCTAATTTATGCAAAATTCTTTAAATGGATTAAAAAAACTAAAAAAAAATTGGCAACTCCTGAAGTTTTCACTGAAGAATGTGAAAAAACAAAATTCAGATTTCTTTAGTTTCACATTGTAGCATTTACAAGGTATCCGTGTATCCTTACAAATGGCTGTTTACAATCAGAACAAAACCTCTCTCCTGGGCACAGAACTCTTGATTAGCACACGGACAGCTAGCTCACAGTAGCACCCTTTAATCGATTGTGCAGCAGTACTTCAAAAGCACTAACAATTCCATGTAGAATATTAAAGGATGAGTAGCCTCAAACGAGTCAAATTGTGGATAGTCATTCACTCACACATACAACCATTTTCCTCCCCAGGTCACTTTGCTTGCCACAAAGTCAATAAAACAATTGAGCCCATCATGACTAGAAATGAATAACCAGTTATTATTTGATTCAAACCTGCTTCAGGCAACAGTTTTAAGAGATTTTTAGCACATGCATCAGGCTTAGAGAGAGATACTGGATCTCTAAGAGTTGAGATGTTTATGATAATGTTGCCTCCGATTAACAGCGGCCATTTTAAAAGCAAAATGTTCATGGGTCTTGAATTAAAATCCAGTGTTTCTAATCCAGAAGGTACATCTGAATTATCTGACTCTTCTTTCAGTATGTTTGGCTGCCAATTCAATCTACAACATGGGAGCCCCACTGAGTCATCGGGTCAGCCAATCCAACAATTCAGACACTAAAGATGAACACCAGCATTTTTTAAGAAAAACTTTCCAATTATTATAAGAAAACTATTAAAGGTCATCAGACATTACATGTTAATTATGTTTGGGATTTTAGATTTTGATCAAATGCGATGCTACCAAAACAACCACAAACTGAGAACCCCAGCCAGCAGCACAGGAATTCTCCTCGCTAAATAGAAAACCTGCGCTTACAGCAAATCTTAAAAGAGGCATAACAGCTTCTGCCTAGTGTAGACGGGTGTCATTTTACACTTTGAACTAGAAATAAATTGTGGTGTAAATACAACGACCTCAATGTACAAAGACGCACTGGGAGACCAGCTTGCAATTGTCGACCTGTTGCTGATTTAACTGGGCCATTGGGGAAGATGGAAGGATAAGCCACCACAGCTTCATCTGCTTAAATTCTAACAACTTGAAGCAGTAACATTACCAGAGAGGTGGGACTAGAAATGAAGAAATAAAACACTAGTAGGACTAAACGGTATCGGGCTAAAGAATCACACAGTTTCCAAAGTTTAAGTCTTATGCTTATACTCCTTATTCCAATGTACTATTTTCATTATGCACTGTATAGTTTCAGTCAGGAGAGTCCACTGAGCTGGACAGCACCTAAAGTAATATAATGTGTTTATAACCTGCAGCCTGAAGTGGTGTGCATTACACAAATACAGTATAACTGGGGAGCCCAGTTATACTGACAGCCAGGGCTCCCCAGTTATACTGTCAACTAATTTCAACACAACTTTGGTTTTATGTAGAGAATAAATAAACATTGTAAAAGTAAAAAAGCTAAAAACAATTTTTTAAATTGTTTTAGCTGTTTTTTTAAAATTATACTTGGCACCATTTACTGCTGATAAACTCTCGAGAGGCCAGAGATGGATCAATGCAGTTATTGAGCCAGGTAGCAAGAAAAAGTACTATTAATCAAACTGTTAGTATTTTCCCCAGACCCAGAGAGAAACCTGTTCTGTGCGATATATTCTTCATCTCAAACCAAACCCACAACAAGTTGGTGCCCACCAGAGGCAGCTCAAAACTTCCTCTCCAGACACAACTCTAATCTGGAAGTGGAAAAAAAATCTATAATTGCACTGCTGGGTACTTTTTACAGATCAAATGTAGCACTAAGATTTTACCCCACCATTATTGTTTGAAAGAGATCCAAGGTGACAACATCTACTGTGTATATCAATTCAGGTTTCACCTCTGCTCAGCCTCCCAGCATCACCAGCACCTGTTTTATTAAAACAAAGCTTGAATGCGATAACTCTCCCTTACCACTGATTTATTTAAAAAAAGGGGACAAGAAAACTGTCAAGACTAGGAGATCTGAGCTAGCTTAAGTAGAGTCAAAACAATGAATACTTTGGTCATTTTTAGCTCCAACTCATTAAACATCGCAAGTGAATAGACACGAGTTGATGGATACCAATATCAGTTATTCCAATTGTTACACACCCAAGTTCACAGTCTGCAAAACCTTCAACATTTCATCTTTTAAAAATAGACAATAAACAATTGCATTTCTGATTGAAGAATTTGGTCACTACCATTGCCTTTGGGCAAACTAACCAGCGACTGGCACCATGGGAATGATTAAACGCTGAAGTGGCAGGAAACATCATGGCTCAAGAGATGCCCAAAGCCTGGGTGGAGATTTGTATCAACAGCAGGGACTTGGCTTTAATGGGAATAACTAAGCTCTTACACCAGTGTTCAGCACAACCCCCTCTGGAGGTTTGATTTCAATGCATTGAATCTAATATGCAACTTTGGGTTTGCCTTACTAAATACTTATTCCTACTGGTGGTTATAGAAACTGTGGATTAACAACAACGGGTTAAAAACGTCTCACCGTCCCAGCTGTGCTTGACATTAAGCACCAAGTTTTGTCAATGGTATTTAATGTTTACGGTTGTGCCTAGATATTTCATGCTGTGCGCAACTGTCTCAGTTGAGATGTGCAAGGAAACAAAGGAGGTTCCTCTTAGAGAGAGTGCAAAATGTCAGGGCTGACTCAATAGCAGTATTACACACGACAAGAACGCAAATCATTCCTCAACCTATGTGATCCAATGATTCAGTTGATCACATGTGGGCAAAAGGAGTGAGCTCAAGATTTAGTTCAAACCCGAAAAATTGCGTTGTTAAAAGGAATCACCAAACAAGGTACAACACACACTTTTTTTAAGACTGGGGCAGTTGAGGAAATCTTTATGAATTTGTATTCTGAAAGATGTACCAGGAATGTATCTAAAGACTTCTCATTGGTATTGCTCTTCCAGGCTAGTTCCTGCTGTAAAAATAAAACCTAGTGTTAACAGCATATTCTAATAAACATGTATCCTGGCAAATGTTCATAGTAAACAAGGATTTTAAAAAAAGCCTACTTTGGCTAGTACGTGTCCAGGGTAGTTAGCAGCCACTAGTTGGCAAAACGTTTCTTCAGCGTTGCTACAAGTGACCACTGGATGAGCTGTACTTTCTCATCTGTATCAGTTACAAAGAAGCCCATGAGAATGACGAGACAATTTGCGACAGCCCCAGATGTGCTCAGCGTTGTTGAGAAGGATCTACAGCATCCTAGATGAGAAGATGCTCAGATTTGCCTAGCCTCGTGTCTTTGGGAAAGTAAAGATAGGTTTCAAATACTGTATATTTTGGTGCCCTCCTCCCCCTGCCCCCACTCCCCCCACCACCAAAAATAGTTCCAGGCAGGTTCAGTGTTTAAAGTGAGGTTCCAGGCAGAAAGCAAGAGTTCTTTCAGAGGAAGTAATCAGCCACTGTCTTTTTGGAGGACACCCCTCGTGATTCCTGCGGTGCTGCTTCAAAGATCGTAAATTCTTTCTCCAGATGTTCATCTAGTTCCAGTATCGCGGCCACATTCCCACACCTACAGGAGATGCAATAAAATATTAAAATAATAATAATTTGGTCCCTCAAACCCACGACTGTTTGTGGGACGCTGCTGTGCACAATTGGCTGCCGCGTTTCGTCCACAAATATACAGTCAATTCACTTTACAGTATATTCTGTGAAGTGCTTTGAGACGTCTAGAAGATGTGATAAAGCAAATGCAAGGATCAAATGCAAGGACTGTTATTATATACGTCATGGTTGGATAAATGAAAGACGAAACAAAACAGCTGGATCACATCTAGTTATATTCCTTTTTTCAGGATCAATATTTCGGGTGTTAAATCCAAATACTTAAGCATTAAACTAACAATATTTCCTCAAGTTCTGTTCATGTTTTATAACAAAATGGAAAACACAAACTGCATTTAAATACAGAAACTAATGAAATATAGTTTGGTGTTGCGATCAAGGAAACAGAAGAATCACAGCACAGAACCAATAGAATTGCTCCTTGGAGAGTCAAGAAGCAGGTCTATACCATCAGTGACAAACCACTCTATTTGCATTAAATAGGAATGTAGGAATCCACAGGGACAGAAGACCTTCTAATCAGTTTCAAAGTAGAAAAAAATCAAACAAAATCTATACAACTCCAATGCCTCATATTCAATTTATTTTTCACCAAATACCTATTTCATTTCCTCTTGAATTGACTTTCACAATCAGTCTCGCTGCAGAGATCTTTTTTACATATTTACCATTTTGTATGAAGTAATGAAATCATTACTTCCATTACTTAACCTCTCAAGTTCATGTCACCTTTTTGTAGGATTCAGACCCTGAGTTTGTTTCAGTTTTAAGATAAAAAATGACGAAAGGATCCTCTGCTGGTAACCTGAGTGTTTAACTCTGGTTAATATTCTAATTGTCTCTTGATGAATCCTCTTTCTCCTAGCATGTGACCAGAATTGAATGCAGTACTTCAGTTGTGGCCAGACCAATGCTCTCTGAACAAGGCCAGCATCACTTTCTGCGAAGTATAAAAAACAGGTAGCAAACCAAACGGTCCCTGTCTGCGCAGAAATCTTCTACACTTTCATGTTCATGCTCTATACCCCAAGATTCAGGAATGACAGCTTCTGCTGGTTTTAATCTTGAAATGAGATACAACTTTGAAAAAGTCATTACCAGAACTATAGCTAGTGTAACTTTCCTATATTTTCTTACAAGGCTTCCCATTGTTACAATCTAAATATTGTATACGTAATTAAAAGTAAATAATGGGAAAAGCCTCCGACAGGTAAAGGCAAACTGTTAATTGTGTACACAGCATTTACCTATAACAATAGTTGGGTGCTGACCACACTGTTAGAACAGTTTCATTAAAGTGCCACTTGTAGCCTTCCATCACCAGCTGGTGAGCACGGCAGATCAGGTCTATATTGTTAGCTGCATTGAAGTGGGCCACAACATCACTGCCGAAAAGGTAGCCAGCTCCACGCGGGCTGATGCCCCAGCCGGTAGTATCTGAAAGGGATTCAAGATATACTGTAAATTTTAGGCCTTCAAACAAGTTTCATTACGTTTGTATGATACAGTGTCACAATGCTACAATGTGCTTTTTCTTAGTGAAAGTTTAGTTACAACACAACAACAACAAATTACATTTACACAGTGCCTTTCAACTCGGGAGGGCATCCCAAGGTGCTGGACAGTCAGGGCCTTGGACCCGAGCAGGGGGTTGGGATCAAGAGGGGTGGCAGGCGGGGAGGGTAGGGGAAGGAGGGAGGCTGAAGGCGCGGTCAAAAAAGAGGATCTTTGAGACACGCTTTGAAGGAGGCAAGGGAGGGAGCAAGATGGAGGGATTGTGGGTTGGAATTCCAAGGATGGGAGCAGAGAAGCTCTTTAGCCTGACTGTGGAGCCTACTCATTGTGTCCACACATCTGGCTCACTGTACATTAGCTGGCTTTTGCGCTAAAACGGACAACTTCTAGTTTAAATGCCACCAACGTGCACGTCTGCGTACAGCAGGATGTGGAGTCGGGAGGAACCTGAAGTCATCTTGTTTTTTCAGTGGCACTGGCTGGCACACGAGGAACGAGCTGGCCAGCGGCGGGCATGTGCAGCGAAACTGGAATATTGAGCCCGACGATTTTTTGGATCCGAATCACCTGTTATAACAAGTCTCCACTGTTTGCGGCAGCACAAGGAGCAGTGGTATTTGAGTGGGATGATTGGTGTTGACGCTGCACCCTCAAGTGGCTGTTACAGGAAATGCACCAACAAGTGATCAGTGTCAAGCCCCTACCTTCTGGGTCTGACCACAAAAGGTCACACATTGGGCCGTCGTGTGGTACTTCCTGTTTCCTGTCTATTGTTCTAATCTGGTCTAGAGTTTGTATTGATGGAGATAGTCCTCCGTGTACACAGAAGATCTGGAGGGAAAGGAGAAAGGAGTAAAGGAGATACAGCGGAAGCCGCTCAAGCCGGACACTTCTGGGTGCTTGTCCAGTTTAAGCGGTGCCCAAATTTAACCAAAGTTCCGTCACCCCTTCCCTCCCAGCAGAGGAGCAGCGGCACCTCCTCCTTCCCATTGCCATTCCCATTGGAGGGAAGGGGACCAATTACTGGTGGCTCCGAGGTGATTGACAGGCTAGAGCCGCCTGTGAATGCTGACTCCAGCCACTCACAAGCAGCTCAGCTGGCAATCAATCCGATTTGCCTCCTCCCATTCCCTCCCTTGTTTCTTCCCCATTCCTCCGCCCCCCTCACTGACTGCCAGCCCAAAGCCGCTCGTGAATGGCTGGAGTCCGCTGTCGATCAATCACAGTTTGACTTCTCTCATCTCCATCCCAGAGCCCCTCGACACACAGTGAGTAGCCACAGCGCTTTCTGTCCAGATGAACCGGATTTTTGTCCAGATTAACTGACATATTTAAAACAGACAAGAAAACAAATGAATCAGGGCCAGGCATTTTATCCGTTTTACCCGGCGTTCTGCTAAAGTGGCTTCCACTGTGTCCTCAACTGTTTAACTGTTTTAAACACCATTTACATCCCGTAAATCCAAACACTCGCGTCTTGAATCCAGTCCTGAGGCATTAGTAAAGGAGTTGGGCATTGCAAGTCAATAATCAATTCTGTAGTCTTCTCGATTCCAACAAGAGTTTATGTTGCTGACCTGCACTCATTAAGAAACAACATTTAGATGCTCCAAAAGGATTTCTTAGAGCTTTAACATACAGCTACATAGAATACTAAATAGTAGAATAGTAGTTTCAATACAGAAACTGGTCCAAGAGTTGAAAGAACACTGCTCTTCTTCATTGTCACATAGTCTAAGAATTTCTTAAGATTTAATTTAAGTTACCAATCGGCTTGGCACAAGTGATTTTCTTGTGATCTTTTTACCTTTCCATCCACAACCGCTGAGAGGCTAAGGTAGTCGAAGATTTCCGTACAATATCTCCATACTGTTATCGATCCATATTTACGAAGGCATTCATCATAAAAGCCATACACCTGTGTAATCTGCCTGCTTTCATGGTTTCCTCTGATCAGTGTGATTCTGTCTGGATACCGTACCT